>NC_140941.1:109643530-110188530 GCF_014529385.1 Adiantum capillus-veneris
ATGTGGCCAACGGTCACCAAGGCCTACCAAGAGTGCCAGCTCATGGAGAGCTTGACATCTCAACACTCCCCCTTGAGATCAACGCCAACTGAAGGACTCCAAGCATAGTCAGAAAATGACGGAGCTTCTCAATTCCCAGGGCCTTGGTGAAGATATCCACTACGTGCTCCTCTGTGTTGACGTAAACCAAGTCGATGTCACCCACCAGAACCTAATCTCGAACAAAATGGTAATGGACCTCTATGTGCTTGGTCCGTGCATGAAATACTGGGTTCCTAGCCAAGTGAATACTGCTAAGGTTGTCACAGTAAATGACAACCTCTCTGTCCACCTACAGCCTCAAATCCATAAGTAGCTTACGTAACCAAGCTACCTCACATGCTGCAATTGTAGCACCTCTGTACTAGACAAGGCAATTGTGGGATGCTTCTTACTGCTCCAAGTGATGGTATCTCTCCCAAGTGAAAACATAAACCTGCTAGTAGACCGTCAATCAATGGTGCTACCAACCCAATCTGCATATGTGTAACCATGCAACTCCACTGGAAAATCTGCAGCATAAAATAGTGCATGGTCCAATGTAGCCCTCACATAGCATAATGTATGGTGCACTGCATCCAAATGCGGCTTCCGTGGAATCTTCATAAACTTACTATGAAGTCCCACTGTATAGCTCAAATCTGGCCACGTGATAGTCAAGTAAATGAGACTGCCCACAATCCTGCAATACATAGTGAGATCCTTGAGTACATCACCATCATGTGCACTCAGTTTTGTCTTGACATCCAAGGGCATAGAAATAGGCTTGCAATCCATAAAATATTTGGATAGCATATCCAATTCATACTGTGTCTGAGACATCCATATGCCCTCTATCATACGAATCACCTCAAGTCCAAGAAAGTAGCACACCTCTCCCAAATCCTTCATCTCAAACTCCTTCTTGAGAAGACCCTTAACATGCTCAATCTCTGTCTCATTGTCACCCACAATAATCAAGTCATCCACATAGATGGTAATAAGCACAAATCCAGCATCACTGTGACGTACATAGAGTGAGTGATCAGCATGTGACGTATGAAATAAAAGGCGCAAAATAAGTTCTGTAATTCTGTCATGCCATGCTCTAGGTGTTTGCTTCAGCCCATACAAGGCCTTACAAAGACAAAAAACATAATCTGGATGCTAACCGTCTTCATAACTAGGTGGATGATCCACATACACTTCTTCTTGTATCTCCCCCTGCAAGAAGGCATTCTTGACATCCATTTGATGCATAAACCACCCTTTTGCAGCAGCTACCACAATGACAGTGCGTATTGTAGCCATCTTTGCTATTGGAGCAAAGATTTCCTCATAATCTATACCATACGTTTGTGCATACCCTTTTGTGACCAATCTTGCCTTATATCTTTCAATTGTACCATCAGCCTTATTCTTTACTTTATACACCCATTTGCACCCAATGGCTTTCTTGTCCTCTAGTAATGGCACCAACTCCCAAGTTTGATTAACATCAAGCGCAGTCATTTCTTCATCCATGGAATTTTCCCAATTCTCATTGCCAATTGCATCCTCAAAACATGTGGGTTCTACATCTTGAACAACCTTTACCATGTAAGAATAATGATGAGTAACATACCCATAATAAGTCAACCTGTCCACAAGAAATCTGACCCTATTAGACCTGCGTGGTCTTGAATCACTACCAGGTGTCCTTGCAATTTGTTTTCTAACACCTAGGGTCCTGACTGTTGGTATACCAAGCTCCTCTCAAGACTCTGATACGAACCATAAAAATTTGCATCAATGTGTGAGGAACCTGAAGACACACTAGTCATACATGAGGGCTCACCTACCTTCTCTTTTCCTTTGCGAGAGACCTGTGGTTCACTTTGCGGTATAACCTGCATGCATAATCTGTCACTCCATGGCGTGTCAATAGAACCACTAGAAGAGGACTCTCTTGGTCCACTTAAAGTACGTGACTCTTGCTTCCAACTTGAAGCATCCACAGGCTCTTTTACATCAGGCCCAATATTGTCCTTTACATCACTGTACCAGCCTGCCATCTCATCAAAGACAACATCCCTGCTTACATGCAATTTATGAGTACCAGGATTGTAACACATGTACCCTGTCGCTCGTTTGAGTAACCCACAAAAATACATTTTTCAGCCTTTGGATCTAGCTTTGTGTGCAACTCATCTGGAATGTGCACATACGAATGCATCCAAACACTTCTAAATGTGACAAACCTGGTTTCTTGCCATCGTACTTTTCCTCAGGAGTGACTCCGTGCATAGCAGCAATAGGAGTCCTGTTCATAATGTAAACACCTGTATTTATTGCCTTAGCCCAAAAATGATGAGGCATATCCTTTTTAGCCATCAAGGCCCTTGCCACCTCTACAATATGTATGTTCTTCTGCTCAGCAACTCCATTTTTCTGTGGAGTGTATCGACATGAGAATTGCCTGCGTATAGCATTTTTCTACAAAAAATCAGAAAATTTCTCCCCCTCCATCTAATCTTAGTGTCTTTACCTGTTCACCTATTTCCTTTTCAATAGAAGCTTTGAAGCTTTTGAAATGATGGAATACTCCACTCTTCTGCTTCATAAAATAGGCCCACACTTTTTTAGTATGGTCATCAATGAACGACACATAATACCTGCTTCCATGAATGCTGGCAGTCTTTGTTGGGCCCCATACATTTGTATGTACCACCTCAAGTGTCCTCTTACATACATTACGTTCTTGTGGAAAGGAATTATGTGACTGCTTACCAAATTGACATGCCTCACATACGTTATGCATGCCATCAACCTTAAACTTTGGCAAACCTGCAACAATCTGTTTTGATTGCATAGAGTGCAATCGCTTCTCATTTACATGACCAATGTGTATATGCCATATATCTACATTGGCCACAACACATGCACCTTGTGCAAACATAGCAGCTTCTACTGCAGGCATATTCACATCCAAAGTAAACATCATGCCAACATGTCTTTCTTTTGTAATCAACTTGCAGTCATTCTTGTAGACTTCCACATAGTAGCCATATGGATTAAACCGGACCTGCAATCCCTGTTCTATCATTTTACCATCTTGCATTTGCAAGGGAACTTTTCCAACATGTGCAATAGGATGAGCTGAATCATCACATGTTTCTACATAACTTGGTCTATCTAGTTGCTTCATCTCTTTGAACCACTCACCATGGGATGTCATGTGGTTAGAAGCACCTGAATCCACATACCATACATTTTCACTAGCATGTACATCTGCAGTCATAGCATTTACCATATGCTGCATAACAAATAACTGCTCGGATTGATCATCATCATTGTTGTTCCTGTTTGTTACTGTAAGATTTTCATTTCTGAAACCTTAAAGGTTGTATAAAGCTTAATCAAACTGATATGATTATTGAGAAACAATGTAGAATTGTCCGACCATGGCAAATATTGGTATGTTTGGAATCTTAAGCACAACAAACCCCGTGCTAGAAATTTTCAGATTATAATTCGGACAAAAACTGACCCCGCTAGTCCTTCCGGAAGATTCAATGTAAAATAAATTATTAAGAAAAATTGAAGGGTTATAGTAATCATTTAAGCATAGACTTTATTAAAGGTCTCCCAGTATTTACAAGATATTTACCAATTAAGCAAAAATAGGTCAAATTATAGCAGAATTGACCATCATTGATCTGCCAGGGACTCATTTAGAAGGAGGAGGCATTTTTTCACTTGCTGGGGACTTCTTGAACTGCAAGCAACTACCTTTTACAACCTGTGAGAGCTTGTAAGTGCTAGAAAACTATAAATAGAACCCCTTGCTTCATAATTTGACAGACTCGGAGCCTTCACACACACTCTCTCATCTAGAGAGACCGCTTTGCAAAAATCACTAGAGATTAAGCTCTAGTTGATTAACTTAAACAGTAATTAGCCTAATCCTTCTTAATTAGCAAGGCTAGATTAATCTATTTTCTTAATAAATTAAAGATTAGGGCTATGTATACTCTTAAAACCTCTCTTAATTAATTATTCTCTACTGATTTCTATAATTAAGCTTGGTAATGTTAAGCTAATTAATTATCCTATCATATTAGGGGTGAAATTAGCCAAATTAACCATGAATTAATGGGAAATATACTAATTAAGTTGTGATTAAGTTGAGGAATTTATCAGAGTTGCACTAGATAGTCATTAAGCTAGGAAAACTATCCTATAATTTTCTGAGTAATTTTCCTAATTAATTAGGTAGAATTACACTATTTTTTGAGAAAATTAAAGGGGAAAATAATCAAACTAATCCAAAATTCTGTGAGATATTTATCAGTGGTTAAGTAGGTGTTACAAAATCCGTGATAATTAGGAGAAGATCGGATAATTAATCTAGCTAATTACTTTAGCAAAAATACTATGTTTTTGGAGCAAATTAAATAGGGGAAATTAGTAAAATGATTTCAAATGTTGTGAGATATTTATCAATGGTTAATTAGATGTTAAAGAATCCGTGATAATTAGGAGAAGCTCAGATAATTAATCTAGCTAATTAATTTATCAGATATACTCTTTTTTAGCAAATTAAATAGGGGAAATTAGTAAACTCATTTCAAATGCTGTGAGATATTTATCAGTGGTTAATTAGGTGTTAAAAAATCTTTGATAACTAGGATAAGCGCAAATAATTTTTCTAGCTAGTTACTTTAGTAGAAATACTCTGTATTTTGAGAAAATTAAATAGGGGACATTAGTAAAATGATTTTAAATGCTGTAAGATATTTATCAGTGGTTAATTCGGTTTTAGGGAGCCCATGATAATTAGGCAAAGCTCAGGTAATTAATCTAGCTAATTACTTTAGCAGAAATACTCTATTTTTGGAGAAAATTAAATAGGTGAAATTAGTAAAATGATTTGAAATGCTGTGAGATATTTATCAATGGTTAATTAGATGTTAAGAAACCCATGATAATTAGGATAATCTTATATAATTATTTTAACTAATTATCTTAGTAGAATTACGTTGTTTTTAGGATAAATTAAAGGGGAAAATTAGTAAATCATGTGCCATAATTACATGCTATTTATTAGAGCTATATTATAGACTAAAGAGGCAGTGATAATTATGCCAAGCGTAGAGAAGTAGTATAGATATCTATCTAAGTCAAATTATACTATTTCTAGCTAAAAACTAAAGAGGGAAATGAGTAAATCATGCTATATGATTACATGCTATTTATCAGAGCTATATTACATGATGAAAAGGCCGTGATAATTATTCCAAGGTTAGAAAAGTAGTCTAGATATTTATTTAAGTCAAATTATACTATTTCTAGCTAAAAACTAGATTATTAGCTTAAAAGTTGATGGAAAAATTAGGAAAACGATATAGAAAATTATAAGAAAGTTAGGAGAGCTTAGAAAACCCTTAGGGAAGCGGTGGAAAAAGTTATCATGTCTATATAAAAAAATAAGAAATTACTAGGTCAAGAATTTATCAATTAAGACTATAAATTTAACCTTGGATGGGTTACGGTTGAATACAAAGTTAAAGTCTATATTTTGAATTATTTACCTAATGATTAGACGTCCTTTTTATAAGGATAAGAAGTTATGGCACCAAAAAGGACCCGAGAAAATCCTACATCTGATGATGAGGACGTAGCTCCAAAACGAACAAGAGCGTCACACGACGACGAAGCCGTGCCTAGTGGTAGGCCTACGGAGGAGAGTCTTCAGATGCCAGTGCAGCAGCAGATGGCCAATCAATCCCAGGTGGGTTTTCAATTATTCAATTAAGTCTTTAGTTAGTTTAAGTTCTTTTATAAGTTAGCATTGCATACGTAAGAAGGATAAACTGGCTGAAAACGAAAGGTAACTTCCAACGTGCATTTTGTTTATAATGTAGGAAAGAATTGTTTGGGTTAAAACTGGTTGAAATAGGAAAGAAATGTTTGACCATCCTTAAGACAACTTGTCTCAAGACACCTCCGACTCCTTAGTATAAATTGATGATAATGATTGGCTTTCTAGCCACGGATAAGTCGGTTACCCCCATGAACGTTGAGTTTCTACTCCGTGTCATGTCTTGATGTTTCTACATAAGTTAGGATACCGTTTTTATCCTAGGGGAGCCGCCCGGTTGTATGGGCAACTGGTTTGGTGTATGGGCACTCGGAACCTTGGGTGGGGGTTTATCCACTCCGGATTTGAATAAGGAATGGTGCCGTTTTTCACCCTTAGGTGGTCTTGAGACAAGAAGAGTACTTACTGGTCATGGTTATTATGGACAATGTTTTGATTGACAGTACCCTGTCTTAAGTTTAAAGATGTCTGTTTTCTAAAAGAATGCTTTCAATGTTGTCTTTAATAATTGATTGAAGGAATTACTGTGACGGAACGTAAAAGAAACCATTATTTTAAATGTTGAAATAACGTGATAGTAATTAGAAATTAAATGAATCATGTGTGAGTGCGGGGTGGTAAGTGGGGATTGACTAAGGTTGTCAATCAAGGAAGGGTGGACCTTATTATTCAGGTAACTATTCATCCCTGCGCACTAAAACGTTTAGAAAACTTCTTCACTTGGAAGAGGAGTCCACCACCGGCTGTGCCCTCACATCTGTTAGGGGGGAAAAAGTGTTGGTTGAGGATACCTTAGCCCAATTGTGGCAGTTATAGGGCCGAAATAGTTTTTTTGGACTTTAATACATTGTCCCGTTTCCGCTGCAAGATAGGACTAGGTCTTCTTCTAAGGCTATAGACCTAAGCCATTGTCAATGGTAAAGGTTTATTCCTTGGATTTTTCTTGTTTAGAGACTCTGATTTTTATCAGACCTAGAGACCTGTCAAGGATCCCATCCCGATCTCGGTATAGGCGGGTTGGGGACCTTACAATTACAACATAATTGTTTTGCTGCCTTCTCCCTCTACCTTTGTTATTTGGCCTCCTTTGTGTTGTTGGACATTCATTTGAGTAGTGACCCCGCTCACCACACGTCCCACATTCAACATCAGATGCATTATTTTAATCTCAAGACCATATTAGGTATTTTGGTAAAAATCTCACATTATGGGAATCTCCAAATCGACCGAATTCATGTAATTTGGGAATTTTCCACTTAAAGTGGGAAAAATTGAGGTGTGTGGCTAGTAAATAAAGTGAAAATCTCATAGGATTATGGTGTTGATAAACACCAAAAGTCAAGAGGATGTACAACACATGGATTTGAATAATAACTATAAATTACATAAAACAAAGGAAGATACAAAAAAGATTTTGTTTACAAATTGACTAGTATAGTCACAATAGAAGCTCCACATAATTCTACTCCACATTTGATACCATATCTGAACTTTGATCCAAGTGTGGCTGATGTGCACGAGTGAGGCCTTCTTTGGCTTTTAGAGCATGTCTTTCTGGAATCTTTATTCTAGAAAATGGTCCTTCTTTGTTGGGTCTCCAGGACCAAACAATTGCATCTATAGTTTCCCACACTTGTGGGTCCTTATAGTTGACAGCCCAATAACCCTTCCAACAATTACTGTAAGCTTGAGTATCTGTCATCCCACTTTTTCTCGCGCAAGGTGCCCAATATTGAATCAAGAGTTTTCTGTAGTTTGGTGATGTAGGCTCATTATCAATGTCAGATAAATCCATTGCAAGCCACACAAGATAGATTTCTGTGTCACTCGGAACAAGCATAAGAAAGTCACCTTGGTGCACATCAGACATAGGGTCAAACTCTTCCCTTGGCCTATCTCGTTGAGGCCCACAAAAATGATCGTTCAACTCTTCAAGGCCTAGGAATCTTTCTACTCCTTGTTGCAAATTCATTGTAGTGCTTTGTAGGTGAGAAGATTCTTGAGTTTTTGGCCAAAACATTTCATACAAGACTCCCTCTGATATGATTGCTTTTCCAATCTCTTCAATTACCTTACTCCAATAATCTATCACGGGTCTATAATATCGCGGAATACTTGAACCATTCCCTAAATTTTTCCAAAATTTTATATAGTTCTTTAGCCCCAAAATGACTTCTTCGTGGGCCTTGACATACTTCGCCATTTGTACTAGAGGTGGATCTCCATGTGGTAACATTGGCTTGCCTTCTGTGTCTAATTTCCAAAGGCGAATACTTCCACTCCAACTTGATACACCTACATGTGCCTTATATTGCATCATTGGTGTCTCATCCTGCATAAAGAACCTGAACTGAAGCGGTTTGGAATGTCCAACAAGTATGTCTTGTCCATCACAAAGATAGCCATCACAATATTGCTTGAAATCGGGGATCTTTGTGAGAAAAAATGGAGCTGGAGATGAAGATGAGCTGTTTCGTAATGTATCCATCAAATGTGGCAAAGTATAGGTTTGTGTAACTCTCAACTTCTCTGAAAACCTACTAAACATGGCGTCTATTTCCTCATGTGTATGCCCAACCATTAAAAATCCCAGTTGGATGGTTTTGAAAACACCCCTTGCAACAAGCATTGACAAATAGGCAAATAAGTATCGATTTCTGTTTTCCCCTGCACAATTATCCAATTGTAGCAACAAGTTCTCTGGCAATCTGCAAAATGTTGCCCCCAATTCCTCTTCTGCAATTTCTGACGACTGCACAATGGGCTCTTTTCCATCACTCAAGTTATGGTAGTCCAAAGCATCCCTTGAGTTCAAAGCATGTAGTAGTGAAATATTGCTCCTTGGAAGTCCATTTGTTACTAGATCACCAAGAGGATGCTTATCTATCCTCTCGAGGTTATGTAAACAATTAGCAATTGAGCCAATTGTAAGATTTGGATCAGCTGGCCACAAACCATTCAAGACAAAGTGTCCGTAATGACCTTCTCCATGTCCATGAGTGATCATGCCAATCAATGCCACCTGCAGATTATATCGTGAATCCACACCCTTGGGAACAATGCGTAATCTAGGAATGGCAGTCTTCTTTTGATCCATCTTATCATGGATTATGCATACATATTTTTGTGGTTGAGTTTCTGAATACGTGCGTCATGCATAATATAGGCTTCTGCAACTCTTTTGTTGTGCCATGTGAACTTCTCTCTCCCTCAAGAGAAGAGCTCTCTCTTCAAGAGAAGGTTTAGCTTCTAACCTTGCCTTGATTGAGCTACAAATATTGCACTTAGAGAACTCACTCGTCTTTGTTAAAGTGACATGTGGGTACTCTTTGTTTCAAATTCTACCAAAAGAAGATTGGGATAGCTTCTTCTCATAGCCCATTTGGTCAAGTGTCGTGTTGATTTCACATAAAATATCCACTTGTTTGTATGTTGATGGAATCACCAATTGAGTCTCTCTTGAGCCATCTAGCAGTGTTCTACTTCTATGTGGCATCTTCTCAGAGTTGTTTTCCACAAACTCATTTAGTAGTGCTCTTGCTAAACTAGTATGTTGAAGTCCCCTTCTCAATGTACATGTGTTCCCATGTACATATTGGCGCACACCATTTTCAAAGTTCTCCTTGTATCGATAAAATGATGTCTTTGGTATTCCATGTAGCTCATACCATGCTCTACAACAAACAATAGATCCATTTAGCCTGAATTGGTATCGTGACTTCTCATCTTTCTGATAACATATAGAAAGAACATCATAAACATAATTAGTGCGTGATTTTTGAGACTCTCCCCAAAATTGCTGTCGTAACCTTGTCACCATATCACGATCTGCAAATTGGCAGCATTTTTGTGCACAACAATCAATGCATGATACCCTTTGAATTGATTTGTTTGAAAGGTAAAAAGTCGAAGCTGGTGCTGCTTTTGATTTTTGAGTCCTGTTCATGAAAGTGTATCGTCTCTTCCTTGACAACTGGACAACATTACTCCCATCAAGTTTTTTTCCAACATTGCCATCGTTGGATACATCCTCATATGTAGCATGCATGCCATCAACAGGAACAAAGCGTTGTAATGGGCTCCCATTCAACATTGTTGTCTGCTTGATGGGCCACTTTAGCAAAGCGATACTACCCACTTCAACCACATCATCAATGCTTGCATTTTCTCTTTCAATACCCACACCCACACAATCAGGACCAAGTTCCTGAAAGTTGACATAATCATGTGGAAATACATATAAGATGGTCCCTTCATTCATGGTTTGCATCATTGTGTCATCTTTTAAAAGGACCCTCTGATTTCTCCAAGACTCTCGAATCATTGCTTCAAATTCTGGGCTTGTCATAGGTATTCCATCTGTAACTAGAGGATCAGCCTATCATGGTCACTCCAAGTAGTAAGAAAGAATAACCTTTAAGATGTAGCCTTATCAGTTGGACAAATGGTGGACCTTAACACCCACATATTCTTAATAAAAGTGGTGAATCTTGAGACGAAACCACTCAGGATCCTAGCAATAATAGCTTGGACAAGTGGTGGACCTTGAATGTAAACCCCTCATCTACGAAATATCGTGGGTTTAATGTATTTCGATGAAGCCTAGCATCTTGGAGACATGGTGCAGCTTGCTTCTCCTCATGTTTCAATGGAGCCTACCTTGGACAAATGGTGGAGCATCCTTCTCTCCATGTTTCAATGGACCCTAGCTTGGACAAGTGGTGGACCTTTGTTTCTCTCTATGTTTCAATAGAGTTAGCTTGGACAAGTGGTGGACCTTGGAACCAAACCCCCATGTAAAACCTATCATGGTCACTCCAAGTGGTAATAAAGAATAACCTTTAAGATGTAGCCTTATAGGTTGGACAAGTGGTGGACCTTAACATGCGCATATTCTTAATATAATGACATAGAGTGGAAAAGTGGTGAATCTTGAGACCAAACCACTCAGGCTACTACCAATAATAGCTTTGACAGGTGTTGGACCTTGAATGTAAACCCCTCATCTATGACATATCGTGGGTTTAATGTTTTTTGATGGCGCCTAGCATCTTGGAGACACGGTGCACCTTGATTCTCCTCATGTTTCAATGGATCCTACCTTGGACAAATGTTGGAGCATCCTTCTCTCCATGTTTCAATGGACCCTAGCTTAGACAAGGGGTGGACCTTTGCTTCTCTCTATGTTTCAATAGAGTTAGCTTGGACAAGTGGTGGACCTTGGAACCAAACCCCCATGTAAAATCTATCATGGTCACTCCAAGTGGTAATAAAGAATAACATTAAGATGTAGCCTTATAGGTTGGACAAGTGATGGACCTTAACACGCGCATATTCTTAATATAATGACATAGAGTGGAAAAGTGGTGAATCTTGAGACCAAACCACTCAGGCTACTACCAATAATAGCTTTGACAAGTGTTGGACCTTGAATGTAAACCCTCATCTATGACATATCGTGGGTTTAATGTTTTTCGATGGCGCCTAACATCTTGGAGACATGGTGCACCTTGATTCTCCTCATGTTTCAATGGAGCCTACCTTGGACAAATGGTGGAGCATCCTTCTCTCCATGTTTCAATGGACCCTAGCTTAGACAAGCGGTGGACCTTTGCTTCTCTCTATGTTTCAATAGAGTTAGCTTGGACAAGTGGTGGACCTTGGAACCAAACCCCCATGTAAAACCTATCATGGTCACTCCAAGTAGTAAGAAAGAATAACCTTTAAGATGTAGCCTTATAGGTTGGACAAGTGGTGGACCTTAACACCCACATATTCTTAATAAAAGTGGTGAATCTTGAGACCAAACCACTCAGGCTCCTAGCAATAATAGCTTGGACAAGTGGTGGACCTTGAATGTAAACCCCTCATCTACGAAATATCGTGGGTTTAATGTATTTCGATGGAGCCTAGCATCTTGGAGACATGGTGCAGCTTGCTTCTCGTCATGTTTCAATGGATCCTATCTTGGACAAATGGTGGAGCATCCTTCTCTCCATGTTTCAATGGACCCTAGCTTGGACAAGTGGTGGACCTTTGTTTCTCTCTATGTTTCAATAGAGTTAGCTTGGACAAGTGGTGGACCTTGGAACCAAACCCCCATGTAAAACCTATCATGGTCACTCCAAGTGGTAATAAAGAATAACCTTTAAGATGTAGCCTTATAGGTTGGACAAGTGGTGGACCTTAACACGCGCATATTCTTAATATAATGACATAGAGTGGAAAATTGGTGAATCTTGAGACCAAACCACTCAGGCTACTACCAATAATAGCTTGGACAAGTGTTGGACCTTGAATGTAAACCCCTCATCTACGACATATCGTGGGTTTAATGTTTTTCGATGGAGCCTAGCATCTTGGAGACATGGTTCACCTTGCTTCTCCTCATGTTTCAATGGAGCCTACCTTGGACAAATGGTGGAGCATCCTTCTCTCCATGTTTCAATGGACCCTAGCTTAGACAAGGGGTGGACCTTTGCTTCTCTCTATGTTTCAATAGAGTGAGCTTGGACAAGTGGTGGAACTTGGAACCAAACCCCCATGTAAAACCTATCATGGTCACTCCAAGTAGTAAGAAAGAATAACCTTTAAGATGTAGCCTTATAGGTTGGACAAGTGGTGGACCTTAACACCCACATATTCTTAATAAAAGTGGTGAATCTTGAGACCAAACCACTCAGGCTCCTAGCAATAATAGCTTGGACAAGTGGTGGACCTTCAATGTAAACCCCTCATCTACGAAATATCGTGGGTTTAATGTATTTCGATGGAGCCTAGCATCTTGGAGACATGGTGCAGCTTGCTTCTCGTCATGTTTCAATGGAGCCTATCTTTGACAAATGGTGGAGCATCCTTCTCTCCATGTTTTAATGGACCCTAGCTTGGACAAGTGGTGGACCTTGGAACCAAACCCCCATGTAAAACCTATCATGGTCACTCCAAGTGGTAATAAAGAATAACCTTTAAGATGTAGCCTTATAGGTTGGACAAGTGGTGGACCTTAACACGCGCACATTCTTAATATAATGACATAGAGTGGAAAAGTGGTGAATCTTGAGACCAAACCACTCAGGCTACTACCAATAATAGCTTGGACAAGTGTTGGACCTTGAATGTAAACCCCTCATCTACGACATATCGTGGGTTTAATGTTTTTCGATGGAGCCTAGCATCTTGGAGACATGGTGCACCTTGCTTCTCCTCATGTTTCAATGGAGCCTACCTTGGACAAATGGTGGAGCATCCTTCTCTCCATGTTTCAATGGACCCTAGCTTAGACAAGGGGTGGACCTTTGCTTCTCTCTATGTTTCAATAGAGTTAGCTTGGACAAGTGGTGGACCTTGGAACCAAACCCCCATGTAAAACCTATCATGGTCACTCCAAGTAGTAAGAAAGAATAACCTTTAAGATGTAGCCTTATAGGTTGGACAAGTGGTGGACCTTAACACCCACATATTCTTAATAAAAGTGGTGAATCTTGAGACCAAACCACTCAGGCTACTAGCAATAATAGCTAGGGATAACCATTAAGATATAGTCTTTCAAGGGGTGAGAAAGAATAACCATTAAGATATACTCTTATAGGTTGGACAAGTGGTGGACCTTAACACCCAAATATTCTTAATATAATGACAGAGAGTGGAAAAGTGGTGAATCTTGAGAGCAAACCACTCATGCTACTAGCGATAATAGGTTGGACAAATTGTTGATCTTGAATGTAAACTCCCCATGTACAAAATTACCTGGGTTTAAGGTATTTCGATGGAGGCTAGCATCTTGGAGACATGGTGCAGCTTGCTTCTCTTCATGTTTCAATGGAGTCTATCTTGGACAAATGGTGGAGCATCCTTCTCTCCACGTTTCAATAGACCCTAGCTTAGACAAGTGGTGGACCTTTGATTCTCTCTATGTTTCAATAGAGTTAGCTTGGACAAGTGGTGGACCTTGGAACCAAACCCCCATGTAAAACCTTTCATGGTCACTCCAAGTGGTCAGAAAGAATAACCATTAAGATATAGTCTTATAGGTTGGACAAGTGGTGGACCTTAATACCCAAATATTCTTGATATAATGACACAGAGTGAAAAAGTGGTGAATCTTGAGACCAAACCCCTCATGCTACTAGCGTTAACAGGTTGGACAACTGGTGGACCTTGAATGTAAACCTTCCATGTTTCAATAGAGTTAGCTTCGACAAATGGTGGAGCATCCTTCTCTCCATGTTTCAATGGAGCCTAGCTTGGACAAGTGGTGGACCTTTGCTTCTCTCTATGAGAAGAATAAAGTTAGCTTGGATAAGTGGTGGACCTTGGAACCAAACCCCTATGTAAAACATATCATGGACATTTCAAGTGGTGAGAAAGAATACCCTTTAAGATATACCCTTATAGGTTGGACAAGTGGTCGACCTTAACACCTAGATCTTCTTTATATATTGACATAGAGTGGAAAAATGGTGAATCTTGAGACCAAACCACTCATGCTACTAGGGATAATAGCTTGGAAAAGTGACTGACCTTGACGTTAAACCCCACATGTAAACAATATCGTGGGTTTAAGGTATTTCAATGGATCCTAGAATCTTGGAGACATGGTGCAACTTGCTTCTTTTCATGTTTCAATGAAGCCTACCTTCCACCAATGGGGGATCATCCTTCTCTAAATGTCTCAGTGGAGCCTAGCTTGGACAAGTGGTGGACCTTTGCTTCTCTCTATGTTTCCATAGAGTTAGCTTGGACAACTGGTGGACCTTGAAACCAAACCCCCATGTAAAACATATCATGGTCATTCCAGGTGGTGAGAAATAATACCCTTTAAGATCTAGCCTTATAGGTTGGACAAGTGGTCGACCTTAAAACTTAGATCTTCATAATATAACGACATAGAGTGGAAAAGTGGTAAATCTTGAGACCAAACCACTCATGCTACTAAGAATAATAGGTTGGACAAGTGGTGGACCTTGAATGTAAACCCCTCATCTACGAAATATCATGGGTTTAAGGTATTTCAATGGAGCCTAGCATCTTGGAGACATGGTGCAGATTGCTTCTCTTCATGTTTCAATGGAGCCTATCTTGGACAAATGGTGGAGCATCCTTCTCTCCATGTTTCAATGGAGCCTAGCTTGGACAAGTGGTGGACCTTTGCTTCTCTCTATGTTTCAATAGAGTTAGCTTGGACAAGTGGTGGGCTTTGGAACCAAACTCCCATGTAAAACCTATCTTGGTAACTCCAAGTGGTGAGAAAGAATAAAGTTTAAGATATAGCTTCATAGGTTGGACAAGTGGTGGACCTTAGCACCCAGATATTCTTAATAGAATGACATAGAGTGTAAAAATGGTGAATCTTGAGACCAAACCACTCATGCTACTAGAGATAATAGGTTGGACAAGTGGTGGACCTTGAATGTAAACCCCCCATGTACAAAATATCATGGGTTTGAGGTATTTCAATGGAGCCTAGCATCTTGGAGACATGGTGTAGCTTGCTTCTCTTCATGTTTCAATGGAGCGTATCTTGAACAAATGGTGGAGCATCCTTCTCTCCATGTTTCAATGGAACCTAGCTTGGACGAGTGGTGGACATTTGATTCTCTCTATGTTTCAATAGAGTTAGCTTGGACAAGTGGTGGACCTTGAAACAAAATCCCCATGTAAAACCTATGCTGGTCACTCCAAGTGGTGAGAAAGAATAACCCTTAAGATATAGCCTTATAGGTTGGACAAGTGGTGGACCTTAACACCCAAATATTCTTAATATAATGACATAGAGTGAAAAAGTGGTGAATCTTGAGACCAAACCACTCATGCTACTAGCGTTAATAGGTTGGACAAGTGGTGGACCTTGAATGTAAACCCCCCATGTTTCAATAGAGTTAGCTTCGACAAATGGTAGAGGATCCTTCTCTCCATGTTTCAATGGAGCCTAGCTTGGACAAGTGGTGGACCTTTGTTTCTCTCTATGTTTCAATAGAGTTAGCTTGGACAAGTGGTGGACCTTGGAGCCAAACCCCCATGTAAAACATATCATGGACATTTCAAGTGGTGAGAAAGAATACCCTTTAAGATATACCCTTATAGGTTGGACAAGTGGTCGACCTTAACACCCAGATCTTCTTAACGTAATGACATAGAGTGGAAAAAAGGTGAATCTTGAGACCAAACCACTCATGCTACTAGAGATAATAGGTTGGACAAGTGGTGGACCTTGAATGTAAACTCCCCATGTACAAAATATTGTGGGTTTAAGGTATTTCAATGGATCTTAGCGGAGACATGGTGCAGCTTGCTTCTCTTCATGTTTCAATGGAGCCTATCTTGGACAAATGGTGGAGCATCCTTCTCTCCATGTTTCAATGGACCCTATCTTAGATAAGTGGTGGACCTTTGATTCTCTCTATGTTTCAATAGAGTTAGCTTGGACAAGTGGTGGAACTTGGAACCAAACCCCCATGTAAAACCTATCATGGTCATTCCAAGTGGTGAGAAAGAATACCCTTTAAGATATAGCCTTATAGGTTGGACAAGTGGTGGACCTTAACACCTAGATCTTCTTAATATAATGACATAGAGTGGAAAAGTGGTGAATCTTGACATCAAACCACTCATGCTACTAGTGATTATAGGTTGGACAAGTGGTGGACCTTGAATGTAAACCCCCCATGTACGAAATATCATGGGTTTAAGATATTTCAATGGAGCCTAGCATTTTGGAGACATGGTGCAGCTTGCTTATCTTCATGTTTCAATCAAACCTGGCTTGGACAAATGGTGGAGCATCCTTCTCTCCATGTTTCAATGGAGCCTAGTTTGGACAAGTGGTGGACCTTGGAACCATACCCCTATGTAAAACCCATCATGTGCATTCCAAGTGGAGGTAAATAATACCATTTAAAATATAGCCTTATAGGTTGGACAAGTGGTGGACCTTAACACCCAGATCTTCTTAATATAATGACATAGAGTGGAAAAGTGGTGAATCTTGAGACCAAACCACTCATGCTACTAGGGATAATAGGTTGGACAAGTGGTGGACCTTGAATTTAAACCCCACATATACAAAATATCATGGGTTTAAGGTATTTCAATGGAGCCTAGCATCTCAAAGACATGGTGCATCTTGCTTCTCTTCATGTTTCAATGGAGCCTATTTTGGACAAATGGTGGAGCATCCTTCTCTCCATGTTTCAATGGACCCTAGATTGGACAAGTGGTGGACCTTTGCTTCTCTCTATGTTTCAATATAGTTAGTCTATATTAGACAATTAGTAGACCTCGAATCTCTCCATGTTGTCTAGAGCTGAGCTTGGACAAGTGGTGGACCTTACTTCTCCCTTCCCTTAGTTTACTAGCTTAAATGATCACTATGTATACTTGCTTAGATCTAGCTTGAACAAGTGGTGGAACTTGTATTCACACAAACTTAATCCATTACAAAAAAGTATATGTTAAAATAACATTTGGTTTTTTTTGTTTCAAGAAAGATGGCTCCAAAAAAGCAGGTTGCAAGGGTTGCTGTCTTAGTTGACTATACTTGCAATGATCTTAGGAAATGGTATTTGGACATACATGGTATAGAGGGTGCACAATTTCATAAGGTGCATCTATTTATTGCCAAAAAGGAGAATGACAGCTTGTTTGAAGATGTTGGACAAGTTGTGGAACCATCTGTCTCTGTAGTTGATAGTCATCCAGAGGTGGAATGCATTGACATTCTAGTTCCAATGAATCTAGAATTTCAACTATCTCCAGGAGCATATGCATTGGAGCGCATGTCTAGAAACAAAGAAGAGACAATGTTTTCTCGAGGATGGAAGTTTGCAGAATCAAATCCAAATATCACAGCAGATCAACTTCAAAGCTCCATCATTGCCACACTACAAAAAAAAGGTGAAAGCTTCACGACCACCATCCACAAAGAAGCAAGCAAAAGTGCAGAAAGTAGAAGCTAAGCGAACTAGTTCCATTTTGGATGTAGACAAGGCATCTTTGGCATCCTCATCAACAGAGGGTTCAATGTCAAAGATGAGAATTGTGGATCCAGATGTTTTAGAAGCTGAGGCCATGAAAGGACAAGAAAAAGATACAGGTGGAATGAATAAGTACATAAATTATTTTCCTTTCCAATATAGGGAATTTGATATCCCTATTCAAAATTGTTGGCTTGCTCCTGATCACTATAATGCACGTATTATGGATAAAAAACACGCTGAAAGTGTGTTATTTGGATTTTCACGGAGTACGACCAAGCCTGCAGCATGTGCATATTTGATGCCTGTTCGAAATGCAAAATCAAAGAAGGGGACTCCTTTGGCAGTAGAAAGGTAGAGGAGCAAAAAATTAAAGATTATCATTATTGGATTCTTGATGGGCAGCATTCAATCTATGCTGCAAAAGTTTTGCTTCACAATGAACAAAACAACAAAGAGATCTTTGAAAGACTGATTAGCGTGTATAAATTTAGAAAGGCTCGCATTGTTGTGAATGCTCCTCCATTTGTTGCAACTGCTATATCTGCCATTGCAAATGAGGAGGCTCAGGCATTGTATGTCAAGCAACCTTACAGCCAAATATTGAGACATTTACGGAGTCAATGGATCTTCTCAGGACGACCACCAAAGGCAGCAAGTGGAATTGCAGAGGGACATGCATCTCGTGCCGGATGGGATGTAAGTTATTTTCTTTGTCTTTTTGATAGTGTTTAATTAACAAATCTTGCTCAATAGTTTAATTATTTCTCTATTTCTTTTTAGGCTTTTCTTCGATTGGCAAGAATGAGTGCAGCAGCAAGTTGGATTGCTAAACAGGCACACATGGTCACGTACTCTGATTTATTTATGATTGCTGGATAAAAATCATTGAAAATCTAGAAGAGGAGAATAAGAAACCCCCAACAACTGTATTTAGATACCTTTGTGGCCTTGAGGAATCAGAGGTAAAGACTATTCAAGAAGAGATTAGAGATGAGAAGATTTTACTGTCAAAGAGTGCAAAGGATGGTGATGCAACTGACATGTATGATCGAATCAAGCAGTTGAAGCAAGACAAATTGATTCAAGATGCACTTCTTGAAGGCTTCAACAATTTGAATGAGTCTTCACCATGTAAAGACTGGGAGGAGGTGGTCAAAATGTATAACATCAATGATGTTGTTTATAAAACAATTTTAATGCTATGCGAGGAATGGATCAGATCTAGTTTGACGCGTGGAACAAAGAAAATGGCTTTTCCAGATGGAGCAATAAAATACATGCAATGGGCAATTCACCTTCAAAAGGAGAAAACTGAGCCTAGAGATTTGCCATGGTCAATCTATGTGGTGAGCCTACAAATGGAAGGCAATCTCTACTTGATGCGCCACTTCAATAATAAAGTGCCTATTGGCTTATGTGTTTTAGATATGACAAAAAACGTTGGAGGCAATTTGAAGTGGAGTGAGGAGACATTTAACAATGCTTTGGATGGGATCTTGGCTATTGCTGGAGGGTCAACAGATCCTGGATTTGTCTTTCTTGCATTTGTGGATTTCACTAACTTCACAAAATTGCAATGTGCCTTTCACGCCATGGGAGATAATCTGAGCTACCATTGTTGTGGTGCATTGCATCACTTTCCATCAGCTCCTTGCAAAGGAGCAATTCAATTCCTAACAGTTATTGCCTTCTTGGGACAAGGCAATGCATTTGAAGACCTGAGAAGAAGATCAGAGGAACATCCCATGCCAATTGATTGTTCTCTTCTTCAAGTAGCAGATAACGATATGTCAGATTTGCAATATTTGGAGGCCAAAAAAAGAGCTTTGGTCAAGCACTACATTCGTACATATTGTTTTGAAGACCGCAAGCTTGTTGATGTTTTTGGTGATGGCTCCTTGGTTGCACAAGAAGGAATACAACAGAAAAAAGAAGTTATCTGCTTAATTGATAGTGTGGAGGAGGCAAAAAGCGTGGAGACCATGCTGCTAGACTTTGTTAAGTCTCATGAAGATATAGAAAAATGGGCTGGACTTCAACAATCCACTTCGCAATCAGGCGACATTGTGCCTGTTACAGAGGAGTGCTCTCCACAAAGAGAAGAAGAACAACAACAACACCATCCTCTGTCAATGGAGGACTTTTTGGAAATGGAGACACGTATGTTTTGAGTTTCTTGTGCATGTTAGTGTTTCTTGTTACTGATTTGATACTCTTAATGTTAGATTTTGCTTTATATGGTATTGATTGAGTTTGTATTTTTTATCTCAAGCATTCAAGGTTTGAATGTAAATAGTAAATTACTTGAGTTTTTGAATGGTGGATCTGTAGACTAAAACTATAACATTTAATACTCACAAAGACTTAATTACTTAAGAGCTTGAACTCAATAAATTTTGGACCTTTTATCAATACCCCCTTGATATGATACATTAGATCGTAGCATGGTTAAATGGTGATGCTTCATAAATTGAACCTAGCTTAGACAGGTGTTGGAGCCTAAATTTAAACTAACCTTGCTAGAAGGGAGCTTATGTTTGGACTTTGAGAACTAGCATAAGTAATCAATTAGAGCATAGATTAGACATGTGGTGGTGGCCGGCCTTAGAGACCAAAATCTTAATGATCTTGGAAAGGTATTTAAGTATTTTACTTAGTTTTAGTACTCATTAAATGCATAGCTTGACAAAAGGTGGACCTTACATGGATCATAATTTCAAGAGGTGTGATAGACCTTCAAAACAAGCTCATATAGCTTGGACATGTGGTAGACCTTGCATGAAGACTAGTTTAGACACGTGTGGTACACCTTGTAACCAACACCCATTTGTTATATTAGCTTGGACAAGTGGTGGACCTTGCTTTTATGTTTCAATGGAGCATATTTTGGACAGGTGGTAGACCTTGTTTCTCTCCATGCTTCAATGGAGAGAAACTTTAGCTTGGACAAGTGGTGGACCTTGTTTTTATGTTTTAAAGGAGCATATTTCGGACAAGTGGTAGACATTGTTTCTCTCCATGGTTCAATGGAACCCACCTTAGACAAGTGAAGTACCTTGAAACCAAACCCCCATAATACAACCTACTAAATAGGTTGGAAAATTGGTGGGATATGAAACCATCCATGATAGAGCATAGTATAGGTGAAAACGTAGTGGTCCTTATATCAATTACCCATGCATAGCTTGGACAAGTGGTGGACCTTGATTCTCTCTATGTTTCAATGGATCCTATCTTGGACTAGAGATATATCTTACTTAGTTCCATGCTTCAATGGATTGTAGCTTGGATAAGGAGTGGAACTTCAAACAAAACTCCACAGCATAGCATATATTAACAATTCATGGGTTTTATAGAGATTGTCTTGCCTATTTTGGAGAGTTGGTACACCTTTATTCTCCATTCTTCAATGGATCTGAGGTTGGACAAGCGGAGCTGGAGAAGTGGTCAACCTTAAAATGAAACCTCCCATGCTACAACCCATCATAGATCGTATATGTAGTGGACCTTGAAACTCTTTTATGTCCCTAGCTTAGAGAAGCATTGCACTCTTGATTATCTCCATACATGAAGGCAAGGTTGGACAAGTGGTGGACCTTCAAACCAGAATCTCTATGCAATAATAGGCAAGTGGTGGAGCTTGTTTTCTCCATGTTCCAATGGAGCCTAGCTTAGACAAACAATGGAGCTTGCTTCTCTCCATGTTTCAATGGATCCTAGCTTAGAAAAGTGGTGGAGCTTTGCTTCTCTCCATGTTCCAATGGACCATAGCTTAGACAAGTGGTAGACCTTGAAAAACACCCCCCGTATACAACATATTATGGGGTTTTCATGTTTCAATGGCTCCTAGCTTGGACAAATGGTAGAGCTTGCTTCTCTTTATGTTTCAATGGATCCAATCTTAGCCAAGGTGTGGACCTTGAAACAAGAATCCCCCCCCCCCCCCCATGTACAACGTATTATGGGTTTTGAAAGCACTGGGAGAAAATAATAGCTTTGATAAGTGGTGGACCTTGCTTCTCTCCATGCTTCAATGGAGCCGAGGTTGGACACATGTTGGAGAGAAGATGGTTGCCCATGAAATAAGACCATGCATGCTATAATCAATCATATGTTGTACACATGGTGGACCTTGCAATTGTTTTATATGCCTAACTTGGACAAGTGGAGGACCCTTGATTACCTCCAGATATCAACAACAAGCCAAGTTTGGACAAGTGTAGTACCACCAAACCAGAATCTATATGCTACAATAGAGTATAGGTAGGACACGCGATGAACCTTGATATCAAACCATCCATGCTACTAGAGATGATAGGTTTCACATGTGGTGGAACCTTGTATCAATGTTCTATGTGTAGTTTTTGACTAGTGATAGACCTTGAAACTAATCCCTCTAGGCTACAAGAAAAAAGAGATGGATGAGGAGGCTAGACTATTTTGTTGCATCAATGCATCCCATGTTACCACATATACTATAGGGTTCTTGGATAAGTGTTGGATCTTGTGTCAATGCTCCATGTCTAGCTTGGACAAGTGGTGGACCTTGGTTCTCTCTATGCTTCAAATGGGCAATAGATTGGAGACACAGTGGCTTTTTTTTCCAATGATTTTATTTTTTGGAAACCTTGGAGGCACCATGTAAGAGGCACTCTAAGTCTTCCATACAATGGACCTATTGGACTATAAAATAATGATATCTTTCTTTGATATTGTCATTATTTTATGCATAATATTTTCTTCTTTTTGCAGACACAAAGGAGTTAAGTGATATAAAAACTAGATGTATTTCACACTATGATTGGCATGAAGATCCTTTTGGGACACCAACTTTTCCTATTCCCAAAGATGTAATTTTCCATATTAACGGTGTGGATTTTGAAGTGCGACTTTCATGTATTGAAGGAGCTGGTTATGGGCTATTTGTGCATACTACCCTGGAAAGTGGTTTGACTATTCTAAACTATGGAGGGCATAAGTATAGATTTCAAGACTGGAAAAAGATATGCAAAATATTTCCAAGAGCTTATAAATATTCTCTTCTAGAGGATCCAAACATAGAAGAAGAGGAAGATCAATCATACATTATTGGTTGTGTAGAAGAAGGAAACGTGTCGGGCTATATAAATAGTTCTCACAGTACAAATGTCTGTCCCAACGTACGCTATACATTTGATCCAAATTTTCCACCTTGGCATAAATGCACCTCTTCACACATCAAGTCAGAAGAATATGGCCATGTATGCATTGAGACTATTTGTCAAGTTGAAGCAGGAGAAGAGTTGTTTGCTGACTATAACTTTACTTGACATTGTAAAGTATTGTACATGGATGGAAATCTCAAGTACATGCATCATTTTCATTTTTCATGGATGAAATCTCAAGTGAATATAACATTTGATTATTGTTTAGTTTATGCTCAACGAGAATCTAGAGTGCTCTTATGCTTTGTGTGTTGTCTAACATATTTGACTACCTTGGCCATAGAATCTTGATTCTACTCTAGATTTGTGATAAATCTTACCAAAATTTAATCAATGTCTAGGTTGGACAAGTGGTGGGGCTTCAAACATTACTGTCTTAAACAAGTGGAGTTATCTTACTTGAATAAGTGGTGGCCTTTGAATCCAAATCTAAGCCAAATCTTAATTATTTTCTTGTAGTCTAGGTTGGACATTTGGTGGACCTTGTATCCATGTTTCCTCAACAAGGGTGGCTTTTAGTTTTCACTTTAAGTACTCATCTTTAATAAAGTGTAGGATGGAAAATGTTGAGTTAGTAGATTGTATTTTAGACAAGTGGTGTTTGGTGTACGAATGCTGAAAATGGTTGCAAGGATTCTAACAACGACTTTACCTTAAATAAATTTCTTACTAGGAGTTCTACATATAAATATGGTGAATAAAATTCTAGTGGTTTTGAGATACCATTTTGTGTGTGTTTTCTTAGATTCACAAACTGGGATGGATAATGCTCCTATGGTTCAGTCAACAACTATAGAATCCATAGATTCTATGGTTTCTAAAGTGCCCAAGATGGATGATATTTCTATACTAGAGTCTAGTGTTGTGCAACTTGAGCAAGCTTCCAATAATGAGAACCAAGAAATCGATGCTTCAAAAATGCAACATACATCAAAAGAGACTGAAAAGTCCACTCACGAGCTATTGCCAATTGGTACTACGTCATGTAGCGTAGATGTTGAGAAATCCATGCTTACAATTATATTGGATTTAAATGGTCTATTGTTGAAACGTTCCCCTCAACCATCCTCACACCACAACTCAGTGCAAATGGATTCAAAAAGATATATTATACTCAGGCCAGGTTGCATCCAATTCTTGAAGACTATTTTACAAAGGTTTAATGTTGCAATTTGGTCGACAGCTACTAGGAATAATGTGTATCAAATCCTTGCAGCACTAAACAACTTAGCTGAGGATACATTGCCTTTCTTTGCAATTTGGTCGCAAGATGTTTGCTACACCGCTCAAACTCAAGAATTGTTTAGACCCGACAATCCAAACGTTGAGGCAATGTTCAAGCCTCTAGCCAAAATTGCCATGGGGTTTGAATGTGATCCACAAAGAACAGTGCTTATTGATGACTCTCCTTACAAGGGATGTATTTCACCAGCAAACAATTGCATTTTTCCACCACAATTTGATGCTGAGAAGATGGTTGACAATATGCTCTTAGACGAGCTACTACCATACTTGATTCAGCTTGATGAGAGAAGGGATGTGCGTGATTTAATTGCTTCTAATCGTTATGGACAACCTATAGTGACAAATGATAGTGAATACAAACAAATCATGGAGTATTGGAAGCAGAAAAATGATGTTTGGTCAGCTAAGGTGTTCTTTACAAGAAGAATACCACCTGCAAAAGGTGACAGACATGAAACTATCATTGAAGATGCAAGTGACACAAGCCACCACAATGAAATGAGAAGAGCCCAAATACAAGAGATCTTGGCAAATGAGCGTACACCCATTGAAAGCATGAAGGCATCACAATTGACCACTTTTGCTAGGCAATTGGGTTGTAACACAAAAGGAGTTTTGAAGGCAACCACAGCAAAGGCTTATATAAATAAGGTGAAAGCCGAGAACAATCTTCTAAGGCTGGATAGAAAGCAACCCTAAGGTACTAGTGACATGTCATATATTCTTGATACACATGCTTGAACACTCATGTGCATGGTATCTAACAAATCTTTCTTTTATTCCTTCTTGCAGGATCTTACAAAGGATACTACTAGATGGAGCTCAATCAATAGAGATTTTGATATTTTTGCTCAAAATAATGAAGCAGTCACCTACATTTTTTGTTTATCAATTTCTTGAGAGACTTTATTTTAGTTTGTAATCATCAAATGAAATGAAAAGTATCCTTCTTATTAAGATTGTTTATCTTTTTCTTGTTCAAACCTTTCAATTGTAATTTATAGTTTTGTTAGCATGAGATTGTGCTTTTTTAGTTTGAAAAAAACTGTCAAAGATCCAAGTCTTTTTGGCTTTACTTAAGTTATTAATTGTGAAAGATCCAAGTCTTTTTGCTTTACTTAAGTTATTGATTGCCTATGTAATAGTCCTTAAAACAATATCGGATGGCTTTCTTGCTCCCATGTCTCACATTGGTCTTTAGGTAAGACAAGTGGTGACCTTGAAAGTATGGTCTCATATCTCGATCAAGGAAAGAGACATGAAGCTTAAATATCACTACTATGTATCTAGTGTTAAACTCCATCGAGACAAAGACTAGATAGCCAAATTGCAGCCGAGTTTAAGTGAAAAATCCATTTGAGCTAAGGTAAAACTTATAGTGCTTCATTTTTCTAGGATTCTACCCCATCAAGGAAGTTAGAATCTAGCACAAACCAATTAAGACTCTTTTGGAGCCTAGATAGGACAATTCGTGGAACTTATGAAACTTATTATTGAGTTAGAGTCTAGTTTAGATAAGCAAAAGATCTTCAAACCAGCACTTGACTTTCTTACTATTCAATATTCAAAGTCCCTTGAGGCTAACAAATTACATACCCACTTGTAACCTAACTAATGAGTAATTATATAGATCTAAGCAAGTATATATAATGAGTCTTCAAACTAATAATCCAAGGGAAGAGAGTAGCAAGGTCCACTACTTGTCCAAGCTCAGCTCTAGACAACATAGAAAGATGCTAGTTCTACTAATTGTCTAATTATAGGCATGGAGAAATGATAGAAGGTTGACCACTTGTCCAACCTATCATCTCTAGTAAGATGGGAGGTTTGGCCTTAAGATTCACCATGTAACCAACCTATACATCATTGTATTATGAAGAGTAAAAAAGCAAAGCTCCACCACTTGTCCAAGCTAGTTCTAAAATCCACATGGAGATAAGCAAGCTCCACCATTTGTCGAATCTCTCTTCCATTAAAACATGAAAAAACTCAGCTATGTTGTACAGGGGGACCTTTTTCCAAGGTCCACCACTTGTCCAAGCTAGGATCCCTAGTAGCACGAGTGGTTTGGTCTCAAGATACACCACTTGTACACTCTATGTCATTATATTAAGAAGAACTATGTATTAAGGTCCACCACTTGTCCAACCTATAAGGTTATATCTTAAATGGTATCCTTTCTCACCACTTGAAATGCCCATGATATGTTTTACACGGGGGTTTCATTCCAAGGTCCACCACTTGTCCAAGCTAACTCTATTCAAACATAGAGAGAAGCAAAGGTCCACCACTTGTCCAAGCTAACTCTATTCAAACATAGAGAGAAGCAAAGGTTCACCACTTGTCAAAGCTAGGCTCCGTTGAAGTATGGAGAGAAGTAACCTCCATCATTTTTCCAAGATAGGTGCCATTCAAACATGGAAAGAATCAAGATCTACCATGTCTCCGAGATTCTAGGCTCCATTGAAACACCCTAAAACCATGATATTTTGTACATGGGGTGTTTACATTCAAGGTCTACCACTTCTCTAACATATTATACCTAGTAGCATGAGTGATTTGGTCTTAAGATTCACCACTTATCCACTCTATGTCATTATATTAAGAATAACTAGGTGTTAAGGTCCACCACTTGTCAAACCTATAAGGGTATATCTTAAATGGTATCCTTCACCACTTGTCAAGGTCCATCACCACTTTTCCAACCTATAAGGTTATATCTTGAATGATATTTTTCCTCATCACTTGTAATGTCCATACTATGTTTTACAAAGGGGTTTTGTTCCAAGACCCACCACTTGTCCAAGCTAACTCCATTAAAACATAGAGAGAAGCAAAGGTCCACCACTTGTCCAAGATAGGCTCCATTGAAACATGGAGAGAAGGATGATCCACCATTTCTCCAAGATAGGTTCCATTGAAACATTGAGAGAAGCAATCTCCACCATGTCTCCAAGCTAGGCTCCATTGAAATACCCTAAACCCATAATTTTGTACATGAGGGGTTTACATTCAAGGTCCACCACTTGTCCAACCTATTATCCCTAGTAGCAAGAGTGGTTTGGTCTCAAGATTCACCACTTGTACACTCTATGTGATTATATTAAGAAGAAATATGTGTTAAGGTCCACCACTTGTCCAGCCTATAAGGTTATATTTTAAATAGTATCCTTTCTCACCACTTGAAATGCCCATGATATGTTCTACATGGGGGTTTCATTCCAAGGTCCACCACTTGTCCAAGATAACTCTATTAAAACATATAGAGAAAGAAAGGTCCACCACTTGTCCAAGCTAGGCTCATTGAAACATGGAGAGAAGGAACCTCCACTGTTTCTCCTAGATAGGCTCCATTGAAACATGGAGAGAAATAAGCTCCACCATGTCTCCAAGTTGCTAGGCTCCATTGAAATACCCAATACCCATAATTTTTTGTACATGGGGGGTTTACATTCAAGGTTCACCACTTGTCCAACCTATTATCCCTAGTAGGTTTGGTCTCATGATTCACCACTTGTCCACTCTATGTCATTATATTAAGAGGAATTAGGTGTTAAGGTCCACCACTTGTCCAACCTATAATGTTATAGCTTGAATGGTATTTTTTCTCACCACTTGTAATGCCCATGACATGATTTACATGGGGGTTTTGTTCCAAGGTACACCACTTGTCCAAGATAAATCTATTGAAACATAGAGAGAAACAAAGGTCCACCACTTTTCCAAGCTAGGCTGCATTGAAACATGGACCTTAATACCAAATTATTTCTAGTAGCATGAGTGATATTTTGTACATGGGGCCTTTAAATTCAAGGTCCACCACTTGTCCAACCTATTTCCCTAGTAGGTTTGGTCCCAATTTCACCACTTATCCACTCTATGTCATTATATTAAGAATAATTGGGTGTTAAGGTCCACCACTTGTCCAACCTATAAGGTTATATATTGAATGGTATTTTTTCTCACCACTTGTAATGCCCATGATATGTTTTACACGGGGTTTTTGTTCCAAGGTCCACCACTTTTCCAAGATAACTCTATTGAAACATAGAGAGAAACAAAGGTCCACCACTTGTCCAAGCTAGGCTCCATTGAAACATGGAGAGAATGATGCTGCACCATTTATCCAAGATAGGCTGCATTGAAACATGGAGAGAAGGAAGCTTTACCATGTTTCCAAGCTAGGCTCCATTGAAACACTCTAGGGGGTTTTATTTCAAGGCCCACCACTTGTTTAACCTATTATCCCTAGTAGCATGAGTGGTTTGGTTTCAAGATTCACCACTTGTACACTCTATGTCATTATATTGTGTTAAGGTCTACCACTTGTCCAAGCTAGGCTCCATTGAAATGCCCATAATATGTTTTACATGGGAGTTTCATTCCAAGATCCACCACTTGTCCAAGCTAACCATATTCAAACATAGAGAGAAACAAAGGTCCACGACTTGTCCAAGCTATGCTCCATTGAAACATGGAGAGAAGGAACCTCCACCATTTCTCCTAGATAGGCTCCATTAAAACATGGAGAGAAATAAGTTCCACCATGTCTCCAAGATGCTAGGCTCCATTGAAATACGCAAAACCCATGATATTTTGTACATGGGTGATTTACATTCAAGGTCAACCATTTCTCCAACCTATTATCCCTGTAGGTTTGGTCTCACAATTCACCACTTTTCCACTATATGTCATTATAATAAGAGGAATTGGGTGCTAAGGTCCACCACTTGTCCAGCCTATAAGGTTATACCTTGAATGGTATTTTTTCTCACCACTTGTAATGCCCATGACATGCTTTACATGGGGGTTTTGTTCCAAGGTTCACCACTTGTCCAAGCAAATTTTATTGAAACATAGAGAGAAACAAAGGTCCACCACTTTTCCAACCTAGGCTCCATTGAAACATGGACCTTAATACCAAATTATTCCTAGTAGCATGAGTAATATTTTGTACATGGGGGTTTGCATTCAAGGTCCACCACTTGTCCAACGTACTTTTCCTAGTAGGTTTGGTCGCAAGATTCACCACTTGTCCACTCTATGTCATTATATTAATAATAATTGGGTGTTAAGGTCCACCACTTTTCCAACCTATAAGGTTATATATTAAATGGTATTTTTTCTCACCACTTGTAATGTCCATGATATGTTTTACATGGGGATTTTGTTCCAAGGTCCACCACTTGTCCAAGCTAAATCTGTTCAAACATAGAGAGAAACAAACGTGCACCACTTGTCCAAGCTAGGCTCTATTGAAACATGGAGAGAATGATGCTCCACCATTTATCCAAGATAGACTCCATTGAAACATGGAGAGAAGTAAGCTCCACCATGTTTCCAAGATGCTAGAGTCCATTGAAATACCCAAAACCCCTGATACTTTGTACATGGGGGGTTTACATTCAAGGTCCACCACTTGTCCAACCTATTATCCCTAGTAGCATGAGTGGCTTGGTCTTAGGATTCACCACTTGTCCACTCTATATCATTATATTAAGAAAAATTGGGTTTCCATATCTAAATGGATCTTTGCTTGGATAAGTGGTAGACCTTGAGACCTAAATACCCATTCTACACAAGAGCATTGGTTAAGCCTTATACACTTCAAGCATACCTTTAACAACAAGTAGTAGTTATTAGTTGACTTAAGTCTAGTTGAACTCCATGGTATTGAGACTAAGAGAGAGTGTAGCATAAAAAAGAGTCAGGATTTTAATTTGACTTTCTTTCTATTAATGAGTAGATCATAGATGGATTTTGGTACCTAATTGCTTGACCTTCAAACCAAGATTCCTATGTTATTTTTTCATATACTTTTTTGTACTGAATTAAGATTGTGGATGCAAGGTCCACCACTTGTTCAAGCTAGATCTAAGAAAGTATATATACTGAGTCTTCAAACTAGTAAACCAAGGGAAGAGAGAAGCAGGGTCCATCACTTGTCCAAGCTCATCTCTAGACAACATAGAGAGATGTTATGTCTACTAATTGTCCAATATAGTCATGGAGAAATGATAGAAGGTTGATCCACTTGTCCAACCTTTCATCTCTAGTAAAATGGGAGGTTTGGCCTTAAGATTCACCATGTAACCAACATATACTTCATTGTATTATGAAGAGTAGAAAAGAAAAGCTCCACCACTTGTCTAAGGTAGTTCCAAAATCAACATGGAGAGAAGCAAACTTCACCATTTGTCCAAGATAGGTTCCAATAAAACATGGAAAACCTCATATATGTTGTACATGGAAGCTTTTTTCCAAGGTCCACCTCTTGTCCAAGCTAGGATCCATTAAAACATGGATAGAAACAAGGCTCCACAACTCGTCCAACCTTTATAGCTGCGAAGTGTACCGGTTGTCTAAACTAGGCATGGGAAAATAATAGAAGGTCCACCACTTATCCAATATATTATCTCTAATAGCATGGGAGGTTTGGTCTCAAGATTTAGGAATTGGCTGACCTGTATTTCATTGTATTATGATGAATTTGGTTTTAAAGTCAACTACTTATCCAAGCTATAAGTTTATATCTTGAATGGTATTCCTTCCCATCACTTAGAAAACCAATGATATATTGTACATGGGGGGGTTTGTTACAAGGTCCACCACTTGTCCAAGCTAGTTTCATTGAAACATGGATGATGACAAGCTCCACCATTTGTTAAAGCTAGACTCCATTGAAATCTAGAAAATCCATTCTATGTTGTACATGGGGTTTTTGTTTTAAGGTCCAACACTTGTCCAAGCTAAGATCCATTGAAACATGGAGTAGAGAAACACTCCACCACTTGTCCAAGCTAGGCAACATTGATAGTAGTTGGTTTATTTTGAAGATCCACCACGTGTCTAAGCTAACTCTATTGAAACATAGAGAGAAGCAAAGGTCCACCAACTGTTCAAGCTAGGCTCCATTGAAACATGGACAGAAGCAAGCTCCACCATTTCTCCAAGATAGACTCCATTGAAACATGGAGAGAATCAAAGGTCCACCATTTCTCCAAGCCAAGATCTAGTTGTCCAACCTATAAGGTTATATCTTAAATGGTAATCTTTCTAATCACTTGGAATACCCATGATATGTTTTACATGGGGGTTTTGTTCCAAGATCACCACTTGTCCAAGCTAACTCTATTGAAACATAGAGAGAAGCAAAGGTCCACCACTTGTCCAAGCTAGTCTCCATTGAAACAAGGAGAGAAGCAAGATCCATCATTTCTCCAAGATAGGCTAGCATGGATAAGTGCACCTTGAAACCAACCTTCCTATGAGGCAATAGAGCATATGCTACATATTTTATGTATGCCCCATGCCTCAAATTAAGAAGTTATAGATTAGAAGTGGACCTTGCTTAAATGTCACATGCAATAAATTAAGGAAAAATAGCCAAGTGGATTGTATTCCTCAATGGATCCTTTCTTTCACAAGTTGTGAACCTTGAGTCACTTTTACATTAACTTGGAAAATTGGTGGACCTAGAAACCAAGCTCTCCATGTTGAGATAAGTTGTAGGTAGGACAGTAGAACATAGACAACGATAATGGATGCAATATATTCCTCTCCTAATAATCCAATTGATTGAAACCATGATATTTTAGTTGTTTTCATTGTGTATTGTATGTGCATAAAGTGGAATGAGACCTTAAGAAAACTCAAATTTTTGACAAAATCTCTATATTTTATACATGATATATTGAAAGTTGTCCAACTTTGGAATTGGGATTTTCCCACTTTACCTAATATGGTCTTTCTCTGTTTGCATTTTGATTTCCACCTCTCCCCTTGCCTCTATAATTTTGTCTTCCTCTTCCACAACCTTGACTCTGATTTTGCTGCCAATTTTGATATTGACCGCTGCGACCACCACCTGTGTCACGACCTATTCCTCTGCCTCTATTTGAATAGAAGTCTTGTTGATCAGAACTAATATTTCTCTGAGAAGAGGATGCACCAAGACCAAGACTCTTCTCTTCACAAATTAACATGGTTGTCAATTCTGTAAAGTCGGGAACATCTGCTCTAGTATTCATAGAGGACTTGAAGTTTTTATATTATGTTCCAAGCCCTTCTATTTTCACAGCAACAACATCATCTTCATCAATTGTGACACCAATAGATCCAAGAGAATTTGTTATTATCTTGATCTTTGAGGCATAGTCACTGATAGACATGTTGCCTCGCTTCACTGTATTTAGCTCTATTTTGAGCTGCAACTTCGTGACTCTAGTATGGTCTTCAGTGAGCTTTTCTAAGCTCTTCCATGTTATGGCAGGAGAGGGTGCACTCTCTAAGTAACCCATCATACTATTTAAGACACTCATAGATAGCCAATACATGACTTTGCTTTTGCCTTGATTCCAATCTTTCAAGGATTTCTTCTCTTCTGGAGTAGCGTTCTCTTTGGGACACCATGAAGCTTCATCATTTTCACCTTCAATGTAATCCCAATAGCCCTTTCCTTGTAGGAATTTTTTCATCCAAAACCTCCATGTAGGGAAATTATTATTGTCCAACTTCTCACTAACGATCTGGTTGAACTTGTCTACCATATTCCTACACAGCTCCAAAAATATGCAACTTGCACAAAACCTGCAACCTTGCTATACTGGTACCTATGATTTACTAAACACTCAACAAGAGTGACCACAGCTCATATAGATGTATCCATAATCAAGCATACATGTACCAACTCTCTTTGCACACAATTTTGCATGCACATCTACAACCTGCACAAAAACCAAAACTGAAATGTGGTCATCCCTGTTTGATTACTTGTACCAGAACTCTATCAGATAGAGCCTAAATTGATCCTAGTACCAAACTTTGTGAGAATTAGCCCAAAATATTTTATAGACTGCTCAAGATCATCATTTCAGTATAGTGTGTCAGTAGCTCTAACTTGGCTCTGGTACCATGAAAAGAAAGAGGAGAGAAGAGAGACCTTCTCCCAAGCTACACACAAACACACACAGAGAAGAAGATACACACAGTAGAGGGCTGAATTTTCTTTTTCATCTACTCCACAAAATGATGTGTATTTACATAATGAAAAACTGACTACATAAGTAGTATAACCAAAAGAGAGATGTGGTCCATAATGTCAACCCACTAAGTAGGTATGCTGGCTAGATAATATGCCAGCTATAGAATCCCTATTGAGGATATGCCATGTCAGTCACCAACTATGTCGGTGATGTAAATGTGGCCAACAGCCACCAAGGCCTACCAAGAGTGCCAGCTCATGGAGAGTTGGACATCTCAACAAACAACCTCCATATCCAAGACATAATGCAGTGCCTGTAAAGTACATGCATTCAAAGGGAGTCATAGATGAGCAAGCAGTTGTGCCTGTTACACCTTATGCCAAGCCTAGTCCATCTACAGTAATGGTAGAGGGAGATTGGTATAATTCACATCCACCACCAGTGGAGCTCCACCAGAGCTCGCACCAATGTACTATGTAGCTAATCAAGGTGTCAGACCTCCCATGGTAAGACCCATGATTAATCCAAGAACATCAAACTGTCATAACTGGTGCAGATCTCATTTGAAGAATGAATGCCCAGAGCCTGACAAAAACCTCCAACCAATTGAAGCTTATTTCATACAATGTTTCAAAAAGGGAGGAACTTCCCAAAAGATTGTCCTAAAAATCATTTAAACAAGGGTAAAATGGTAGTAAAACGTAGTCCAAGTGATACCTAGTAGCTCATCTGAGAGTGAACCGATTGTTCTAATCAAGGTAATCATTAGAGCTCAGGCTAATGAAAAGAAATATAACTCCTCAGATGATTCAGAGAACACAAAAGATGCATCTCAAAAGACCAAAATAAGCAGAAGCAAAAGGTATGAGATGAGAAAACAAAAACAAGGAGTGGAAATTGAGGAGAAAGCAAAACAACTATTCCAAGAGAAGGCGCAGGATCTTGGAAGCGAAATTAAAGAGACAACAGTGAAATCTAGAGAATCAATTCTCGTTGATAAAATTTTTGAGCCTATTAATGCAGCCTTGGAAGCTTACCAAGCAAGACTTAAAGCAGGCCACAACATGGAAAACAAATGGAAAAACTATCCCTCTCCAGACATGGAAGCAGCTAAGCTTGAAGCTTATCAAAATTTGGTAAGAATCACGCAAGAAATGCTGAAAAAACAAAAACCCAAGCTTGAAAGTATGGCAAAACCTGAAGAGCTTGTGTTAAGAGAAACTAAAGAAAAATCTGAAGTGGTGGTAGAACCCCACTGTGATACAAAAGAACCAGAACTTATAGTGCAGGACAACGAAGATGTCTTAGAGAGAATTCCATTCGTAGAGGAAGACTGGCATGGACACTTATGAAAAAAGTTAGAGAGATGAATGATGGGATCCTAACTCTAAATTTAGCTCCTATAGAGGAAGTTTGGTTGGATAACCTACCTTCTAATATGAATATGGGTGTACAATCCTTGTATGGGGATTGCGCATCTGAATCTTCAAGAATGTCGAAACCATTGACCTTGTGTCATAATAATCAATATCTAATTCTCCTAAATGATTTTCTCATATTAAACTGATCATTTAATGTGGGGAAGTGCCAAGGGAGAAAAATCTAGAATATTGGTTAAGCTAGCAGACCGACCACAGTAGGGATCCAAAGGAGGGAAAATAGGGATCCAAAGGGGGGGCCATCTGCAAAAGAGACATGTGCAACAATGGGCTAAAAAGAACCTAAGGTTCAGGCCATAAAGACTTCCAAAATGCTAAGGTTCCAAAATTCAAAAGTTTTGTCCAAAGGTCAACCCTAGGGAAAATTGGATGCTTTGTGTGTGCCCTCAAAGTCTTTGCACATCCCTACATGGGAGGGGGCGAGCCCTTCTTCTAGGGGATGAGAGAGAAATCCACACACACACACACACACACAGGCTCCCTTTACACAAAGGGAATGAGGGACACATGTCAGCTCCCTAGCCCAGATGCCCACAAGGTGTGCCAATTTCTATTGGATGACCCTTGAAGTGGACCAATGAGAATTAAGTCTCCTAGAAGACTATTGGGCAGTCTCCCAAGGGGTCCAATGAGCATTCAAGAGCCCCATGGCTTGCCTGATTCCTATTGGCCAGGAGGCAAAGGGGTCCAATGAGAGTTTAGTTTAATTATTTAATTACCTTAAGCTCTCACAAAAGGGGAAAGGGGGACACATGTCAGAAGGCTATCACTTATGCTGCTTAATTGTGATTGGCTTGACTTGGGGAGGGCCAATGAGGCTACAGGAAGAGCAAATAGCAAGGGGTCTCGCCCAAGAGAGAGAGGGGGGCTGATTTTTGCAAGGCATTATCACACACACACTCACACACAGTCTATGTGTGAAGCAAAGAAGACTATCTCTTCCCAAGCTTTAATGGAGAGCTCATCACCTACTCCAAGCTTGTAAGATAGATCCTACATCAACACTCTCTTGGCATGTGGATGTAAATCCAACCAAGAGCCAAGCTTCAATGCATGCTCATCTCCTCTACCAAGCTAATTATTAAGCTAAATCTATGCTAATATGAGTGATTATGTGAGAAGATGTACATATTTCTCATAAGATACTCCTTCTTCCTCTCAATCTACTCTCATACCCTGCTAACTCTCACCATCTTCGAAGGTGTGTGAGGTCTTGGGTCTGAGAACGGGGATAATTAAAGTTGTGTTTGTTAAGTGTTTTGCTTAGTGCATGAATCTTTCATCTTCATTGCACTAGCTAGTCTTGAAGGAACACAAAGAATTGTATTGTACAATGTCTCTCTTGATCGGAGAAACCATAATACAAAGCCTTTTGGAGGGGGGACCGGCTCCATGAAAATCTGGTCCTCAACTGTTGTCATTAGATTAATTCTCTCTCTTTTGAAAGTATTGTCGATGCTATCTAACTAGGTGTTATGCTTTTTCTTGCTCTCTCCACCCAAGCACTCTTGTAATTCTCATTAGGAATCTATTCTAATGAAATGACCACTATGTTCATGCTAATTTCCGCTACATACAAGTTATTAGGCCATTAAATGTTACACCTTGAAAACATTACCCTCTTACTTGGGAGATAACAAAGATGAATACATAGTGTGTAAGACTACTCAAGTAAAAAGAGCTAAATAGATCCTAGAAGTAGACAACATTCATTCAATCATGTTGACACCCATCCAATGCACTCTTACCTTGGGAGAACTGTTAAAACTCAAATCATATTTATGGACTGATCTACAAAAAACCTTAGAGAAGGTGGGGATAACGGGGCTAATCTCAAAAAAACTGAGAAAATTGAAAAACGAAATGGACAACAAAGAGATTCGATTTGTTTCAATGAACAAAGTCGGAGAATATTACGAAGGGGAAGAAGGAAACACCACCCTTCCAGTGAAATATAATGACATTGAAACCATGGCAATACTGCATAGTGGAGCGGGCATAGCCATAGCCACAGAAGCAGTATGGGAATCTTGGGGACAACCAGCCATTAGACAAGCTCAAATGAAATTGCAATTGATGACGGACACATTGAGAGACCATTAGGGCTTCTTGAAAAAGTGATAGTAAATTCTTGTGGAATTGAATATCAACACACTTTTGCCATAGTAGACTTTGGAAAAAAACTCAATTACAAAATCATACTGGGAAGACCTTTCATGCAACAGGTACAACTTATCCAAGATTGGGGAAACAATTATGTGTACTTGAAGCAAGTGGGATCTATAACAAGGGTAAATCTAAAAGATCACACTTATAGAGAATTCTTGAAAACACCCATATAAGAGTTTGATTCAGTCTCTTTGGCTGAAACTAAGCTTCCAACATGGTTAAACAAGGAAACTCCTATTTGGATGTGCGAAGCTTCAGAAAAACGAAAGTTTAAAACGAGAAGAATGTATCTTAGAAAGGAGTTGCACAGACAAAGCCTATGTATTGAAACCCTTTCTAGAGATTTTGTTTGAGCCATTTGGGTGGACTCAAATTTTAGTGACAATAGATGTATGTGTGAATACGTTTATGCCTACTCAATTTTGCAATGAGGACGGCTATGACATAATTTTCATAAAAATGATCTCAACCCTCCACTTTGAAGATGAAATTGAGGAAACGAAGGACTTGATGAAAGATCAACAAGTCTTTTCAGACCTCTACTACGATGCAAGAGATGAGTTAGAAGAACATTCACCTACCTCAAAAGATTTGGGATTAGAAAAAGAACATCTGAGAGCTAGGTTACTCATGAAAGGAGGGGAGGAAATTTTTTTTGAATTTCCTAACCAGAAACCTAGAAAACAAAAAATGGTATAGACTCAAAAGAGACACCAAAAACGTGAAGGCTAGACCTATGCCGTAAATCTCCAGTAAAACACAATTCTTGATGCAGATAGAGGCACATTATTGTGTCAAGGACAAAATCACTGGTAGATATCCTTTAAACGAAAATCTAGAATAGTCAAAAATATCAAGAAAAATGAGGAAGGATTCTCAAGAAAAACCAAAGAAACTAGAAAGAGAGCCAACCATGACACGAGCTAAGCAGGAAAAGAAATATCAAGAGTTGAAAAAAGCTATAAAGGAGATATATACAACCAAAATGGAAACCACAGAAGAGGATGGTAAGGATGTAATGAGTGTTCCCTCCCACTACAGAAAGTATACTCTCCAAGATCAAAAAATCATAGTCGAACAACCTGTTAGGGAGTTACGAAAATAGGGCAAGTCCTACAAAGGACCCGAAAATGCTAAAAAGATAGACCTGGCTGAACCAGGAGAAGAGCTGTGGGACGCATGTCTAACCTCACCATCCTATCTTATTGCAGTATTAGCGAGAACCACAATTAATTTGTCAAACCATGGGATGAAGCTAACTCGACTAGTGCATAGAGGCTACAAGAGGTTGTCAATCTCTTGGAAAACAACTAACAACTTGCATCTAACTCAAGCTACACTCAAGTGACCGAAATCACCAAAAGCCAATCGCTCATCGGCAAACAATTCACATCCGTTACAGCATCAAATGACATCCAAACGTAATGAAACTTCTAGGACAAGTTTATAAGACCTAAGCACACATGCCTATGGCCTCAAACCCGTCTTTAGGTCAAGTTCCAAAATCACGATTATTAACAACAGTGGATTTTTGACCTAGTCATTTTCGACCCAGAATGCATCTAAATGCTTAGCAGTGATGCCCTAATACCCCGTCTATGCTTAGTTTTTGATTTAAAAGTATAAACTCCTAGTTATGATGAAATTAGGCCACAGGTATGGGGGACACCAAAAGCTACAAAATACTGTGAATGGCTTACGTCAATGCGTAGAGCTCTTACCTGCGGTTACAATGCACCAAACACATTTGCAATGTGACAACCAGAGAGGGAGTAGGAAGCGCGAGAAGAAGAGAAGTGAGCATCGATAGCTCACGTTGTGTATTTCTTATCCAAAACTTATAAAAAACTTACAGAAATTGGCTTTTATACCTTAGCCAAGGTTTTGGATGGTCAAAACTATTAATCTAGAGTTCTACCAAAGCTGGGAAACAACTGGCTAATACAATCTGGAATCTTGTAGCCCCGGCTCATTGATTACAAAGTTCATCCGAGAAAATGGGAGTTACAATATTCTCGATTTATCAAAATAATAATTGTTTTACAAAGAGAACTCTAAAAAATGGTGGTTGTATTAGCTTGCTGCTAACATTCCCCCCCTCCTCGCCTATGTCGTCCCTTGACACAACTTTATGGGCTGAAATAGTCTTCGGGTTGACGGCGGCTGGTGAGGCGGTCTTTAATCGCGTCCAGTGCCTTCTGGTATCTAATTCTTTGTTCTTTGTCGGGCACTTGTAGAAATTGCATTGTTACTTGATTCTTCAGCTCCACCGTTGAGTAGCGTACAAACCTGGATGTTAGGTTGCTGATCACCGACACAAATATCTTCGTTCGCCAGGTGAAGAATTCAATGTAGAAAGATTCTTCAAAGGCCAGCATATTATTCGATGGCAAGAACATGAATCTGGCATAGAATCCGTAAAGGACCTCCTCTAAAGTTTTCCCACTCAGATCATAGCATAAGCCTTTGTTTCCTTCCAAGAATGATAGCCATGGGGATCCTGTTTGCTCAGGCTCATTAAAAACTTGTATACATGTAAGCAGCATTCTGCAGATCTTACATAACATAGCACAAGAGAGATTTGGTAGAATCTTGAAGAAAGACATGGGGCCCATTACGGTTTTCACCATGTATTCCTCTGTCGCTTGGCCTCTCTCTGAAGCTGGTAGTGATAGCCATTTTTTGGCTCTCAAAATTTTTGTTTAATGAGCCACTTCACACAATAAAAACACCTTAGCACTATGGCTAAGCTTGCTCTTGCATTGTACATAGGCGTGTGTGTGTTAGGACTCTTTTCCATATTTTCTAAAAAATCTTCATGGAGCTAGTCATTAGGTTAGGTTGAAAAAATAAAAATAAATAAATAAATGTATATATTATGGTCCTATTCGTGTACAATATATTTCTTATAAAGGACCTAAGCATAGCATTATTTTCTCAATTTATTCGGTAATTGTGTAAATATGTAGACCTAAGTGTGCATTTTTTCTAAATCTCTTTGCATCCTTTCATGGCATGAAATATTTCTATGTTAGTGTATACATACCCCATAATATTTATTTTTACAAAATAAACCCATGCATTTCATCCCGCACCCTCGTGGAAGTCGAAATTTGTTTCTACACTGTCACTCACTTTCACTGGATATTTTTTCACTTGAATATTTTCCTCTTTCACCCAAATACAAAATAAAATACTCCTACCATGATATTCCTTCATGGGTCATGCACATTATTTTCCATACACTATGTGCTCATAAAGACAAGGGCTAGGAAAAATCCAAGCACTAGGTCTATCATGTGCAATTATTTTTTATTCTTCAAAATTCATCATCCATGCATGTGGCAAGGGCCACTTGGATTCCTTAGGTCATGGCATGGCTCATGGGTGGCTCACCTTTGGATGTATAAGGAGAAGTCAACCAAAAAGGGTCCACATAAGCACCTTTGCAGTCCCACAATACACAGCTTTTTGGGCAAATTTTGGCACCCTTCTATCATCCGAATCAGCAAAAGTTGTCAACATACAAAATGAAGCGCGTGAACTGAATTATTTTACATACATATTTCAGCATTTTGGAGAAAAGCACGAATTCTGGTGAATTGTTTGGTGCGACCCAGTCTACCCATTCTATTCACACAAGGATCCTCTCACTCTTCTCTCACATTTTCACACTCCCACCCACATACACACTCATCCCTCTCCATCATCCTTTCAAATGTACAAATTTCCATGCCCCTCTCACCTTCTTCACCATCTCTCCTTCCCCTCTTACCACCATAGCTTCTACATACACAAATGCTCTCATACCGCTCTCTACTACCCCCAAATTACAATTTCATGTTAACTCCTCTAAAAGGATTGATTTTTTAGCACTTTATCCTTGCATAACCTCTGAAAACTAGAGGTTTTTCATCAATAATCCTCATCTTCATCGTGGAGATCAACCGTGAAGGCGGTGCAAGAAGCAGAAGTAGAAGAAGAAGAAGAACCGGCGGTCATTTTCATAAGGGTGAGTCCATAATTCTTGGAGGTTTCATCAATCTCAAGAGCTCATCCACCTCATTCACCCTTGGTTCCTCGACAATCAAGTCATCATCACTTTTGTAAATATGCCACTAACATTTTCTAGTGATCACTAACAACTAACCTTTCTTGTAAATTGCACCCTCTACTATCTACTAGAGTAGGCACCTCAAAGTTACTTACCTCTCTCTCCTTTCACTCTCAATAATTCTTCCCCTTGAGCCCACATCATGTGGCTTAAAGGATAAGGAAGACCCACTCCTATTTAAAGAATCAAAATATTTCCTAATCTCTTGTTTTGTCAATAAAATTGATTAGAACAAATCCTAATCAAAGCTTCCAAAAACCTATAAATAGAACCCATCTCTCCTTGAAAAAGGTGTCTCTACACCATTGCACACTAGATTGATCGTAGCACGTGCCAGTTCTATCTTGGTTGTAAGGAGAGATGGAGATTTCTACACACCATCACTTTGGTGCATAGGAAAGCTTGAGCTAGTTGAGTGAGTGCGAGTAGAAGATATCTTTCTACCATTGTTGTACCTACCCCAACATCAATGAATTGGTAGTTTTGGGTGCAATTTCATGTCCAAAGGCTCACGCTTCTCCTCCAATTTGGTTTGGAAAACTCATTCAGCTTCATAAGGTGACTTGTTTCATTGAAGGTTGTTGTTTTGGTACTTGTCCTTGTGATTCATTGGCTACTATTTGTTGGCTACCATTGTAAAAGGGTGGATGGTGCGAGGGCTCCCATAACCCTAAGACAATGTGCTAGTGATGCTATACCAAATCTTGTCACTTGAATCCACAAGCTCTAGGTGCCTTCTTGGGAAAATCATAAAGTTGAAGCTAAGTTGTACACCATCTCTCTCTCTCTCTCTCTCTCTCTCTCTCTCTCTCTCTCTCTCTCGTGTTTTAGAGTGTGAGAGTGTTGCATTGGTGTTAGGGTTAGTGTAAAGTCCCTAGTTAATTTTGGGTTGCTCTAACGATTCTCCCTTTTTTTTGCGTCCTAGCTCGCTTTTAAACTAGGTGGTGCCCCTTGTGTAGTTGGGTTTTGGCTGTGGGTTTCTAGTTTTGTTGTGCTTGTGGTTGCCCCAGCCCCAATTGAGCAGCATGGAGCCTTGAGGGGTGTTTAGAGGTCTCCTTTCTTGTTGCCCTCCCTAGAACGCCCCAATTTTGGTGCCCCCACTGAGGACAAGCAGTTGTGTTAGCATACACAAGGTAAGTCTTCAAAAACTAGTTGTGTTTACATGAACTATCCACCACCTCCTAATCCTGCTCATACAATTCAATTTAATCAGTTTCATTGGGTGCAAGGGATTAGGATAAATGTTTGCATTGAAAGGAAAATCTTTTTTCAACAACGTATTGTATTCCTCTTGGGTGCTGAAGCATCAAGAGATATTCTACAATCCCCAAATCTTATTATACTCCCACTTGTAGACTATGATGTCTCTTTTGATGTGCATGTGTTTATCTTGTTTTAGCTAGGTTAATGAATCAAGAGGACTTGTATCGTATATTCATTCCTTTGTCTAGACAAGACGTGCATGTAATAGTTGGCACAAAGTGACAATTTCAACGTGTTTTCCGTCGTATGTTTGAACCTAGGCAAGTAGCGGCTATCAATGCCTCAGTCAATCCGCTCATTTTGTCATTGGTTTGCTACGGTCTAAGCTTTGATATTTACATTTTCATTCTACTTTGAAATTTGATTCTGCAAAACAAAAAATTTTAAAAAAAGAAATTTTTGAGTAAAACCGACAACATGGATACAACTAGGCAAATGAGTGGCTTCCCCTTGTTCTTTGGAGAGCCTGGGGAGGATGCAAAATTATTCTTAGCAAATTTCAAAATGTCTTGCCGTATCAAGAAGATAATAACTGATCAAGAATGTGTAGAAATGTTTGAGGTAGTCCTTAGGAAAGATGCTAGCACTTGGTTTGATTCTTTGCCTGAGAAACTTAAGGGGAATTACATGGAAGTTTTGAATCATTTCAAGAAGTATTTCTTTGATCCCCAAAAGACTCAAAAATTATGGCAAGACATTGTTTCTCACAAGCAAAAAGACTTAGATGACTACTACTTGTACAAGCAAGAGTTTCTACCTCTTTGGGCTCTATGGATACGAAATGTTGCTAACCCTGGTGATGGTGCAAAATTTCTAAAGAAGGAGAGGTTTATAGCCGGACTCTTTCCCGACCTTAAGGTAAAAGTAGAGGCGGGTGCACCTGCTACCTTTCATGTAGCTGAAACAAGGGCTGCTGACAAATATAGGAAACTCAAGTGCTTAAGGGGAGAGGTTCCAATAGAAGGTCTTAGACCCAAAGGTAAGTCACAAGCATCAACATCTAAGGAGCTTCCTAAGGTAATGACGGAAGTGATTGAGAAGTTAAACGAATCTTTAAGCAGCCTGTCAATTCACCTTGCACAAGTTGTAGGTCCAAAGGGACAAGCAAAGAAGTCTGAAGAGCGAGATGCACGACCTAGGAGAGTCTTGCAATGTTGGAATTGTGGAGAATCTGGACATGGGATGTATAATTCTCCTTGGCCCCGTGGGGAGCCAGGGAGACCTAACTTGAACTACCCAGTGATGAATGTAGGTGAAGGAGTTGGTCAACAACCGAGGCTTCTACAAAGGCCAAATGGACCAAGACCACCTCCACAAGGGGTGGAAGGAATTCCACCTTTGCCTGACCCAAATGTCAATGTTGTAGAAGTCACACAATCCAAAGATGGTGGCATTGAAGCAAATGGCATCAAACTTGGGCGGGGAAAAGGTAAGGAAAAGGAAGGAGTAGCATCACAAAGTGACCATGCACGAGGAAAGAAAGCAAAGGAAACAAAGGAAGCCAAGAGGACCCGTCGCCGCATCAACCTTAAAGACTTCCCTCTTGGACATGGTATGGCTCCCTACAACCTTATGGAGGACATGAGAGGTAAAGGTCCAAGCATATCATGGCCTCAATTTCTTGCATTGTGCCCACAAGTTAGGAGGGAGCTAACAAAGGTAGTTAGCACTAGGAGAAGGACGAAAGAAAATGTTCCTGTTGTTAAAATTGCACATGCCCAAATGAATGAGGATATTACACCTGTGCTAGATTGCTATATCAAGGGAAAACTAGTTAGGAAGGGTCTAGTGGATGGGGGCGCACAAATTTGCATCATGACAGAGGACCTTATGCAGAGACTAGGCATGCACATTCATGAGACGCCTGAAATCAAAGTGAAAATGGCAAATAATAGGAAGGCTAGGTTTTTGGGAGTTTGTAAGAATGTTTCTGTGGAAGCTTTTGGCATTAAGAGGATTGTTGATTTCTATGTTATGTCTACAAGGGGAAATGGCTATCCATTTATCCTAGGTAGACCGTGGCTAATGAGGATGCGAGCTTTGCAGGATTGGGAAAGTGGAAAGTTGATTTGCAGGAATGAAAATCACAAGAAGGTTGTCTTTGACATGAAGGAGAAACGTCAAGAGGAGCTCCAGGAGGAATCTTCCTAAAGTGAAAGCGGGGATGATAGGAACGATGACACCTCGGAAGAAGAAATCAGTGGTAGCACTATGGAGGATGAGTCATCCATTGAAGTCATGGGTGTAAGTTTTAGGCCAAATAACGAAGAGACATCTTGCCAAGGTTTAAAAGAGGTAGGCCCCCAAGAGAACTAAAGTTTGCATGATGAAGAAATGCTAGATGGTATGTTGTCAAAGACTCCTACTTGGGAGGAAAGAGAGGGGTTCAAAAATGTGCTAAGAAAGTTTCCTAGGCTTTTTGCTAAAGATTACACAGATGTACATGGAGTGGATGCCATTCAACACAAGATCGAGCTAAAGCCAGAGGCCAAACCTAAAGCACAAAAGCTACGAAGGTTAGGAGTCATCAAAGAGCAAGCACTACTCAAAGAGGTGAGGAAGATTCTAGCAGCAGGGTTCATCTACCCTATAGAGAATTTTGAGTGGGTCTCTCTAGTTGTGGTCACCCCGAAAAAGAATGGCAAGTGGAGGGTATGTGTCGATTATCGTCCGCTCAACGAGGCAACAAAAAGAGGTCACTTTCCCCTCCCATTTCAAGATGAGATTCTTAATGAGGTAGCAAGTAAAGAAAAGTACACGGTATGTGATGGCTACTCTGGTTACTTTCAAATAGGTATTGCATTGGAGGATCAATTAAAAACAACCTTCATCACTCCTTGGGGTTGTTTTGCTTTTAGAGTCATGCCATTTGGTTTGATAAATGCTCCAGCAATGTTTCAACAATTCATGAATAGAAGGCTTGAAGAAGCTATATGATATGGGAGGTCAACTCAATCCCGACAAGTGCCACATAGGTGAGGATGAAGTGATCTTGCTTGGTCACAAGGTTTCTTCCAAAGGTATTGAGGTAGATCCAGCAAAGGTGTGCACAAGCTCTCATTGAGCTACCATCACCAAAGAGTCTTAAGGAGGTAATTTCATTTATTCAAAAGGTGAAGTACATGTCACACTTCATTCACTTGGCATCGGAGTTACTTCACCCCCTCCAAAAGTTGACACAACATGTAGAGTTTTCATGTTCTGATGAGCCTAAAGAGTACTTTTCTTGTATAAAAATGGTTTTGGCAGAACTACCAACACTCATGCCTCTACGTTGGGAGTTTACATTCTTTGTTAGCTCAAGTGTGGGTAAAGAGACATTGGGTGCGGTATTGTTGCAGCAAGATCCTCATAACACTAGGATGCGGCCTGTCTACTTTGCTAGCCGGGTCATGAATGCACTTGAAAAGGATTACACAGAAGTAGAATCTATGACGCTTTCTCTTGTTTTTGCAGTGAGAAATTTTAGATCCTACCTCCTCCCAAAACCCTTTATCATAATTACTACTGGAAACTTGTTTCCTTGGGTGTCATCTCAAATGACACTAAGTCCCAGGATTTCAAAACGGATCATGGAATTGCAAGAGTTCCAATACTCTTTTAGAGTAGAAGATAGTGTACGTGCACAATTAGCAGGGATTCTCACCTATAGAGTGCATGAAAGGAACATCAAGGTGCCTTAAGTAACAACCCTACCCTTACCACCGCCAAGGAATTTACCTAATGCATTCACCTTGTTCTTTGATGGAGCATTTAAGAAGGCTATAGGAAAAGCGGGGGGAGGGCTTGTGTTGCTTGATTCAAATGGTGAGGTTGTTATGAAAGAGCATGTGAATTTGCCCGATTCCACGAGCAACAATGAAGCAGAGTATGACATACTAATCCATGGTTTGCAGATGTATGATTCTCAAAAGATATGGCATCTCATGGTAAAAGGGGATGCACATATCATTGTGAAGAAAATTTTAGGTATTTGGGCTTGTAAGAACGAAAGGCTAAGGCAAAAGGTTCATGCCATCCGTAAACCTTTCAATCAATTTGAAGAAGTACAATTGTATCATGTTCCTAGAAAACAAAATGAAGATGCTGATTTGCTTGCCCAAAAGCACTTGCATGTGTGGAGAGTGAAGTGCAGGTCATCATGGCAGCAACATTTGATAAAGCAACCAAGGTACCAGGGGATGGAGTCATTGGCTCCCATTGTGAGCTACATTTTAGAGGGCGAGTTTCCAGAGGGCTTCACAAAGGCTCAAAAGCGGAGGCTCATTAAGAAGGCGAGTTCATGTTTGTTTTTGGAGGGTGCCCTCTACCAAAGAGGAAAAGATCAAGTTTGTAGGAGAATACCGATAACCAAGGAGATTCCAGCCATTCTTGAAGGTTTGCATCAGGAAGCGTGTGGTGTTCATTTTGCACAGGAACTTACTGCAAGAAAGATTTTTCTTGCCGGGTATGTTTGGCCAAGCTCGCAAATTGATGTTCTACACTTCTCTTTATGTGAGCATTATATCTACGGCAAACAGACTAGGTTGACATCAGCACCTTTGGATAGGAGTTAGGGAGTCGTCTAGATCTCGTTCATAGTAACTTGTGCGGACCTATGCTTGTTCGCCTTTTCTTTCTGATCATCATCGTGTCTTCCATTTTTCCATCTGAGCTTCCCTGGTATTTATTATTAATTTTTGACCTGTTTATTTGAAAAAATCAAAGAAAATAGAAAAATGCTCAAAAAAGTAAAGTGAAAATCCAATAATTAAGAAAATCCCTTGAAAAACACAGCTTTATTGCTTTTTGTTGAATTTTTCTCTTTTTAAGCCTCATTATCAACAAAAATGATGAAAAATATCCAAAAAGGACTATTTTTGATGATTTTTTGATAGTATATACACTATTTACACTCATCGGGAAGATATTATCAGTGAATTTCTCCTTGATGAGATGAATTATAAGGGCATTATTAGGTAATTTGGTAAAAAATCACACGTTAACATAGAACTTTTTCCTCCCTCTTCAAACATTGCCCTTAACTACTTAGTACTTAGTACTTAGTTCTAAGTGCCCTTCCACCCCTCCTAGATGGCGTACTCCGGGATGACTTTGTGCATGGGTTGAACAACCGTGTCTATGCATAGCCGTGGTTGGCCCTACCATGATATGAAGAACAATGCAATTAAAACCAATATGCTATGCAAGAGCTGGGTCTTGAGTAATCAACTCAAGGGTTTTCGATGTCGAGGTTTGCTACTGATGTCTTTCAAAGAGAAATTATTGTAGTTTGTGTGCTCTCTGTTTGATTGTACCATCATGATGCTTTGGCACGCTGATTGCTTGACGTGTTGGTAGCACTTTTAGCTGTTGTCGAGCTTTTTCTCACCATTAATAATTTGGTCGGCGTGGTGCTGCATGGTGTGGTGGAGTCTGTTGAGACTTAACTCGCCATTGCTTGATTGGTTTCACGGGTTGTGGAGAAGATAAGTGCTCCTTTTTCTTCCAAACCATTTCCATGTTAGGTTCCTTGCTCGAAGATGCTTGTCTCTGTGTTCGAACCCTTGGAACCTTCTTTTGTTTTGTCGGTGAAGTTTTAGGCACCCAGATCTGAATCGGTTTATCTTTAAGTTATGCTTTTGGTACCCAAATTTGCCTGAGTCCTTGCATGCTATATGTAGCATTTGATTGTCGAGGGGATAGAGAAGATTGACTTTGTGGATTGGTCTGCTAATTGCTCTTTTTCATTCCTCCTTGCTTGGTGCAATTGGAACAATGAGTTGCCCTCCTTTAGGTGATAGATTTATTTTATTTGTATCCCAATCTGATACGGCTTGGTATGTACGCATCCAGGGAATTCCAAGAATTATCGTCTCATTCATGTGTTCATCTGGTAAGCATACAAATTGATGAGGACATGAACATCTATGTACTATCACGTTCAAGTTGACTACTCCCAATGTTGGATTTGGGTTCTTGTTGCATCCTTTGATTGTTGCTATTCCCGCCGTCAATGCTTGACTTGTTGCCTTCTTGTATGTGAAATAACTGATGGCATTTACTCTAGCTTCTGTGTCGAGCAAAGCATTGGTGCTATGATTGTTGAGCTGTACTTTGATGCACAGGTCCATTCCATCTAACCAATCATCATCTATTGAAACCGTGTCTTTAGGTAATTCCCATTGTCATTCATCTATTTCCAACGTGTTGATGGGAATCGGTATTTGTTGATTCTTGAGAGAAACTTTCCGCTTGAGTACCCGAAGCCTAGCTTCCTCTTGGGCTTCATCAATAACCTGTTGTCATTTGATCTTCCTTTGTTTGGCTGCATGCATTCTCTCTAACAATTCATTGGTTAGGAGCAAATTATATTTCTTTAAACGACATCCACTAATCCAGTTAGCCATCGGTTCACCATCTAGGGTGGACACTTTTACTGCTCCGCTTGGAGATACATCTTCAATGATAAATGGTCCGTTTCCCTTTTTATTAAAATTGGGAATGTGTTGCTTAAGGGAATAGATTAGAACTAAGTCCCCTTTCTTGAAGATTTTTGATTAAGTGAGAATCAAAAAAAAAAAATTGTTTCTGCTTTTGTGCATAGATATGAGCTATTGCAGTTAGCCTTTGCTCGTCTAGCTTTTCCAAATCTTCAAGTCTTTCTGGTAATTCATGTCCAGTCTACTCAAGATTCTGTGCTACCCTTAATGTCGGCATTAGAAATTCTATTGGAAGTATGGCATCAAGACCATAAACATGGTTAAAGGGTGTAGCATTTACAGCTGTTTTGAATGAAACTCGATAAGCCCATGAAGCAACATGGAGATTCATTTCCCAGTTTGTCCTTCTTGAACTAACCACTTTAGTTAGCACGGAGCTAAGAATCTTATTTATGTGCTTAGCTCGTCCGTTTGTTTGTGGGTGATAGGGAGCTAATTTGTTATGGATGACCATAAACTCATTAATAAAATACTCTTTTACCTCATTGAGGAAATGAGTTCCCCGATCACTGACAATCTCTATTGGCAGTCCATATCTCGTGAATACATACTCATATAAGAATGCAACAGTGGTTCTGGCATCATTCTTTTGAGTTTCTTTAGCCTTGGCCCACTTGGTCAGATAGTCCATAACTACAATGATATATTGAGCTTGGGTTCTATAAGCAGGTGGCTATATTGGTCCAACAAAATCTATACCCCATTTTGCAAAAGCTCTAGCCACCATCATTGGTCTTAAGGGCATGCTATCTACTCGTGTTGGCATTTTTTCTCATTGACAAGCATCACACCTTCGAACATATTCTTTAGCATTTGCAAAAAATGTTGGCCACCATATGCCTGCCATCAAGATTTCTCTTGTGGTGGTCTCACTAGAAAAGTGACCTCGAGCTAATCCAGCATGTGTTTGTTCTATAATTGGGATATACTTATTTTCATTTGCACATACACAAATGTTGATCTTTACCTCTCCGATACAATTGGTTCCCAATAAGAGCATAGTCTCCTGGTTCAGTTTCAATTTCTCTCTGACGACGTTTACTCATATCCTCAGGAAATGTTCGGCTCAATAAGTAAATAGCCAGATGATTACTCCACTTAAGAACAGGTGACAATTGAAACAATGTAACATGAGGAATGGGTGTTTGTTTTTGACATCGAGGGAAATCCTTTACAAAAGATCAAACATCTCTCCTCATAGTCGGCCAAAATACTCCAAGTCTGAAGATTCGTTGCATAGTTTGGTATTCCGCAAAGTGAAGTCCTACTATGGTAACATGTGCTTGACTTAGGTACTGCTCTTTTTCTTCGGGGTTAACTCATAAGAGAAACATTTCGTCTCAATTTCTTTTGTATAGCCTTCCATCTAGTAATTGATACATAGCCGATTGCTCAATTAATTTGATTGTGATAGGAAGTGGTATTTGTGAATCCACTTGAGATATTGTCATCAATGACACAATTTTTTCCGACAATCTAGGTATCATTTCGACGGATAACAAATAGGCATCTGATAGATCATCGTCTAACCCTTTAGGTGATTCCCTTGAAACAATCCTTGACAAATGATCTGCTCGTTGATGTGTAGTGCCTTTTTTTACAACCACAGTGAAATCAAATTCGAGAAGAATGATAAACCATATCACTATTCTCCTTGTGCTGCATGGCTTGTTTACCAAATACAACAAAGCTTGGTGGTCCACAAAGAACACAAACTTGTTGGCTAATAGGTAATGTCTATACTTTTTAACGGCATAGATCATTCCTAGTCCTTCTCTTTCGATGGTGGTGTAATTCTTTTCTGCCATGTTCAATTGTCGGGTAGCAAAAGAAATAGGAAAGTCAATTTTCCTGCTTCTTGGTTGAGCTAGTATACAACCAGTAGCAAAATTCGAAGCATCTACATGTACGTGGAATACCTTATCCCAATCTGGTGCTTTCAATATTGGACCTGAGGTGAGATCTTTCTTAAGCTTCATGACCGATTCTTCACAGGCCTCGGTCCATTCAAAGTGCGTAATCAAGCTATACATGGGTTTTGCAATTATAGCGTCATGTAGATGAACCGTCGGTAATATCCACAATGTCCCATGAAGGTTTGTAACCCCTTGACTGTTGTTGGTCTATGCAAATCAGCAATGACATTAATCTTCTCAATATCAGTAGCTATGCCATTTTTAGACACTATGTGTCCAAGAATTTTTCCTTGTCTTCCCATGAATGTGCACTTTTCAAGATTTAAGCAAATCCTATAAAGTCTACATTTTTTGAATGCCTTTTTGAGGTGTTCAAAATTATCAGCCCGGATTTGTGAATGTACACATAGATCATGCATATATACTTTTAAGAATTTCCTAAGATATTCTTTGAAAGCATGGCTCATCAACCTTTGAAACGTGGATGGAGCATACTTCGTTAACCCAAACGGCATAACCCGATAGACACATATATCCCATTCTGTTACAAAAGCAGTTTTATGCTCATCTTTTAGGTCAACCAAAAGTTGATTGTGTCCCAAAAATCCGTCTAAGAAGCTGTAAGCTTCTTTTCCCACAATTAGTTCTAAAACATGCTCAGTTATCGGAAGAGGAAAGTTGTCTTTGATGGTAGCTGCATTCACCTTTTTGAGATTAACACACACTCGTAATTTCCCATTCTTCTTGGGCACTTCCACAATTGGAGACATCCAATCTGTGTGTTCAATTTTGTAAATGAACTCGGCTTCCTTTAGTTTTTCAATCTCTTCTTTGATCTTCCTGGAAAATGTTTCGTTATACGTATATGGTCTCTGTCTACTTGGTTTCACGTCATCTCTCATGGGTATGGTATGTTGACAGATTTTTGTATCAACACCCTTGAGATCCTTGTAAGACCAAGAAAAGATATCTCGGTATTCTTTTAACAAGCTCAGCAAAAGCTTTTCTTCTTCTTTTGTTAGGTCATTTACAATGTAAGTAGGTCTAGGCTCTTCTCTTGGTTTAGCCAAGTCTATCCTTTTAGCGTTTTCAGGCCCTTCGTAAGACTCGCCGTGTTTCTGTATTTCCCTAATAGGTTGTTCAATTATGATTTTCCGATCTTGGAGAGTATACTTTTTGTAATGGGATGGAACATGCATTACATCCTTACCATCTCCTTCCGTGGTTTCCATTTTGGTTGTGTATATCTCCTTTAGAGCTTTTTTCAGCTCTTGATATTTCTTTTTCCGCTCGACTCTGGTCAAGAGTGGTTTCTTATCCTGTGATTTTCCTTGAGTACCCTTCCTTGTTTTTCTCGATGTCTGAGACATTTTCGAGTTTTTGTTTGAAGGATATCTGCCAGTTATTTTGTCCTTGACACAATCATTAGCATCTATCTGCATCAAGAATTGTGTTTTATTGGAGATTGATGGCATAGGTCGTGTTTTCACAATTTTGGTGTCTCTCTTTCGTCTATACCATTTTTATCTTCTTGATTTCTAGTTTCAAAAGTCAAAAAACTTTTCCTCCCCTCCTTTTAAGAGTAACTTAGCTCTCATATGCTCTTTTTCTGACCTCGAATCTTCTGAGGTAACTGAGTGTTCATCTAACTCATCAGTTGCATCGTAATAGAGGTTTGAAAAGACTTGTTGAGATTTCATTAAGTCCTTGGGTTCCTTATCTTCGTTTTCAATGTTGAGGATTGAAATCATTTGGATGGGAATTATGTCATAGCCATTCTCATTGCAAAATTGAGTAGGCATAGACGTATTCACACATACATCCATTGTCGCTAAAATTTAAGTCCACTCAAATGGCTCAAATAAATGTTCTAGAAAGGGTTCAGGTACGTAGGATTCGTCAGTGCAATCCCTTTCTAGGATACATTCTTCTCGTCTTAACACTAGGTTGGTAACCTAACAGGACATAAAAGTGTCCTTTCAGGGTTTTGAAAAAAACCTCCAAAACCATAGTAGATCCACTCATTTTGTAAAATCCTTTCATGAGGTTATAGTTCAAGGCCTACTAAACATGGGAAAAATAAGAAACTTGTAAAATTTCTCATCTTTTGGTCACACCAAGCCTCCAAAGTTGAAGGACCAGTGAATTTTGATCAAAACAGTCATTTCTTACGTTTTGTTGCATAAAAATAAGATTAGGGATTTTTGTAGGACTTGAGATAAATTCCCTAGTTAACTTCAATGGGTTGGTGATCAGAACATATGATTGCTTCTCACTCACTATTTTTTGTTTTGCCAAAATAAATAGGTACAAAAAAGTTGAATTTTTACCATTCTGCAAACCTATCATCAAAGTTTCTATAGCCACGCTCAATACAAATAATATGTGCATGTTTTCTTAGTTCCCTATTGTCCTTTATGTTCATAAGGAGCCATGGAGCATGTCAAAAGAATAATACATCTCTTACCAAGGGGAATCTTGGGGACAAAGATGAAGTGTTAAATACAGCAAACATGAAAAAACTGGGTTGAACAGTATGAGTTGTAGAATACCATAGAAACTATTCAATATCTAGCCAAATTTGATCCTTATGACTAGATATGGTTACTACCTACAAAATGCATGTTGTTGTCACAAGAAACTAACAATATTGAAAAATCTATACTTGATATACTAGAATGTTTCCTTTTCTTCCATAATTGAAAAAATCAACCATCGTTGTGTACTATGCAAAATAGTATGCAAAAAATCAACCATCGTTGTGTACTATGCAAAATAGGGTATTAGGTGCCCTAAAACTCAAGGAATGTTAGCTTTATGTTACAATATGCGACATAGAAAATCAAAAATGAATTTGGATATCATGAAATCCACCAAAAAAATTATAGAAGAGCTAAAATTGGCTAAAAAACAGGATTTGACATTTTTTGTAATTTGGTCATAACTTCCAACTTTAATATTTATTTCTCCCTAGAAGCATCAGGACATGTGGAGGACTACTAAAGATAGTTCTCTAGCATTATAGACCTCACAAACATGAATTCTAGAGTGGTATAGTTGCAAAAAGTTGAAAAAAGACAAAAACAGGACCCGTTTTCACACAGTTTAGGTTGTGAAATGTTGTGCAAGGACAATGTTAAAGATGGAATTGATATTCCAAAAAAATGACAAGTTTTTTTCAGCTCATGAGACAACTTTCTAGATAGATAGCACCTCAAAATCCATTTTGAAACTCTTGACATAATTCAAGGAAAATGGTCACTTCACAGGACATAAAAGTGTCCCATTACCAACCTAGTGTTAAGCTTCCGTTTTTTGAAGCTCCGCACATCCAAATAGGAGTGTCTTTGTTTAACCAGGATGGGAGTTTAGTTTCAACTGAAGAGACTGAATCAAACTCTTGGATGGGTGTTTTCAAGACATCTCTATAAGTGTGATCTTTTAGATTGACTCTTGTTATAGATCCCACTTGCTTCAAGTATAGATAGTTGTTTTCCCAATCTTAAATAAGTTCTACTTGTCGCATGAAAGGTCTCCCAATATGATTTCATAGTTGAGTTTTTTCCCAAAGTCTATATGGCAAAAGTGTGTTGATATTCAATTCCATAGGAATTGACTATCACTTTTTCAAGAAGCCCTAATGGTCTCTCAATGTGTCCGTCAGCCAACTGATTGACTATCACTTTTTCAAGCAGCCCTTATGGTCTCTCAATGTGTGCGTCAGCCAACTGCAATTTCATTCACGTTTGTCTGATGGCTGGCTGTCCCTAGGATTCCCATAGTGCTTTAGTGGCTATGGCTATGCGAGCTCCACTATCCAGTATCGCCATGGTTTCAATGTCACTATATTTCAATGGGAGGGTGGTGTTTCCTTCTTCCCCTTTATAATATTCTCCAACCTTGTTCATAGGAATTGATCGAATCTCTTTGTTTTCCATTTGATTTTTCAATTTCCCAAATTCTTTGAGATTAACCCCGTTATTCCCACCTTCTCTAGGGTTTTCTGTAAATCATTCCACCAGTATGGTCTGAGTTTTAATAGTTCTCCCAAAGTAAGAGTGCATTGGATGGGTGTAGACATGATTGAATGAATGTTGTCTACTTCTAGGGTCTGTTCGGCTCTTTTTACTTGAGTGGTCTTGCACACGATGGATTCATCTTCGTTATCTCCCAAGTAAGAAGATAATGTTTTTAATGTCAATGGTTTCAACATTCCTGAAGCTTCCAATCTGCAATCCCTGTACAAGGATTGTAAATCCATGTTCATATCCGAAGGTAGGTTATCCAACCAGATTTCCTTTATAGGAGTTGACTTTAGAGTTAGGCTCCCATCATTGATCTCTCTCACTTTTTCCCATACGTGTCCTAGCCAGTCTTCCTCTACGAATGGAATTTTGTCTAAGGCATCTTCGCTGTCCAGCACTATAAGCTTTGGTTCATTTGTTTCAAGGTGGGGCTTTGCCACCACATTAGATTTTGCTTTTGCTTCTTCTATCGCAAGCTCTTCAAGTTTTGCAATACTTTCAAGCTTGGGTTTTTGTTTTTCCAGCATGTCTTGTGTGATTCTTACCAAATTTTGATAAGCTTCCAGCTTCGCTGCTTCCATGTCTGGAGATGGATAATCTTTCCATTTATTTTCCATGTTTTGGCATGCTTTAAGTCCTGCTTGGTAGGCTTCCAAGGCAGCATTAATAGGCTCAAAAATTTTATCAACCAGAATGGATCCTCCAGATTTCACGGTTGTTTCCTTGAATTCACAGCGAGTTTCTTTCAACTTTTCGTGGGCTAGCTTCCTTGCTTTGTCTTCGATTTCAACCCGTTGTTTTTGTTTTCTCATCTCATATCTTTTGCTTCTGCTCCTTTTGATTCTTTGAGAAGAAACTTTTGTGTTCTCTGAATCATCAAAGGAGTTGTGTTTCTTTTTCTTTGCCTGGGCTCTATTGATTACCTTGATCGAAACAATCGGTTTACTCTCTAATGAGCTACTAGGCATCATTTGGACTATGTTTAATACGGTTTTACCCTTGTTCAAAGGATTTTTAAGACAATCTTCCAGAAAGTGTCCTCCCTTTTTGCAACATTGTATGCAATAGGCTTCAATTGGTTTGAGGTTTTTGTCAGGCTCTGGACATTCATTTTTCCAATGGTCATCAGCACCACAATTATGACAGTTTCCTATTCTAGGCTTCATCACGGGTCCTCCCATGGGAGGTCTGACACCTTGACTAGTTAAATAATACATTGGTGCTACCTTTGGTGGAGCATAAGTCACGGTTTCTTCCATTGGTGGTGGATGTGGATTATATCAATTTCCTTCTACCATTACTGTAGATGGACTAGGCTCTGCATAGGGTGTAACAGGCACTAATGCTTGTTCATCTATGACTCCTTCAGAGTGCATGTACTTTATATGCACTGCATTATGTCCTGGATACAAAGATTGTTGTTCCAACACAAGTTGAGGTCTTTCCATACCCATTGGTGGTCTTTGAGCTTGGGCCATATTAGGTTGATATCTATACATGGGTTGTCCTTCTGGCCTCATGGGCACGTACTGAACATTCCCATCATACTTTGGTCTGAAGTAGCACTCGAGGGTCTCATGGTTGGTCCATTTACCCTTGATTGCACACCATTTTTGTGGCCTAATTGGTTGTCCATGTGGAGATATCCCTTGTCCTGGTCCTCTCATAGGTGCTTTTTGCATGTTGTTCTTCATGTCGTTCATCCTTTTTAGCATATCTTCTATGGCTGAGAGTGGTGCCGCAGCAGCCATTCCCACTTGTGCTAGTTTTGTGGACGTTGTCTTCTCACTTTGGTTATCCTTAGGGACATCTTCTTCATTGAAGATCTCGCAATTGTCTCCTAGGTCAATAGCATCAAACACACATGCTTTTAGGGTTGTATGCTTTTTACTATAGAGTATAGCATGGAGTTCTTTGTTTAGTAATCCCTCCAAAAACAAAGATACGAGTCGTTATTCTGCAGGTATCTCCATCTCTGGGCATCTGGCAATGTATTGTTTCATTCAAGTTGCACAATACCTAACAAACTAACCATGTTTATGTTTAAAGCTGTAGATTTGAGCTACCGTATTATGTTTGATCCCCCTTTTGGAACAAGCAACTACAAATCCTTGAGCTAATGTGTTCAAGTCCATGATTGACCTTGGTGAAATGTTTTGGAACCATGTCAAAGCTTTTCCTTCTAATGTCATTCCAAACCCCTCAAATTGAGTATGAAGAAGAATATACGCTTTGCTTTTAGCACTTGCTTAAAGCTTGCTAAGTGGTCATATGGATTCCCTGATCTACTGTATTTTCTGACCCATTTTTGAAAATCAGCTGATCTGATGCGTTTGTTTGGTTCAACTCCTGGTCTTTTGGGAGTTGGTCCTATTCCGAGTCCTTCAAACCACTCTGTTGGAAATAGTGATTCATGTAGCCCTGGACTGGCCTTAGTGTCACCCGGTTTTCTATGTGATGAGGTGGTTTCTGGTTTCTTCATATTACTTTCAGATGATCTCTCATGGTGTTCATCTCTTGGAATTGTTTTTGGTCCTTGCCCCAATATCCAATCCCGGATGGAATACCCTTGGTATTTGGTTTGTTATACCTCCTCAGGAGTCATCATAACAAAGTTTTTGTTATAACAATCCCTAAACAGGTAGGTTGGTAGGTCTACTGATCCCTTATCTTTGATCTTAAAGATATAGATGATCTTCATCACCGTTAATTGTTCTGGTTTGGCATGAGAAGTCACAGAAGATCTGTTATGTTTCTATCTTCCCAACAATAGACTCTGATCCTAGGATTATCCGTACTTAGCCGTTTCAAAGGTTTCAAGTCTACTTGATCATATCCCTCGAATTCTAAAGTTGTTGGTCCTTCTTTTGATGACATATCTAGGATTATGGTGTTAACTACTAACCCCCATTTGTCTATCACGTCAGGGTTTTCGACTTGTAAATACTGAGTTCCATTTCAATCCATATACATTTTTCCTTGACTGTTTACCCTAATCTCTTCTTTGAACTCAATACCATGGTCATCAATGCGAATAGCATACTCCTCCTTAGGGTCCAAGTAAACTTGGGCTCCATGACGATTAGTATTGTAAAAAGATAGTATATGCTTATAGCACACTGTCGTTCCGAATTCCGAGTGAGTCGAGTAAGAAGACATTTCGGATGTTCAATCTGAAAAAGTGTGTGAGACTTCTTCAAGAATTGTGTGTAAGGAATTGCCTTGATTCACGCTTTCTTCGGTATCTACTCTACTAGAGGTTTCTCCGAGTATGCCCTGATTTCCTAGTACACGAAGGTTTATATAGACTTATGAAGCCCTGGATAGAGTACTCACCTTTGGATTGACATCCATTTCCACTTGATTCAATTGCAACTTTCTGTCAAGCCATTGATTCCTCGTCTGCAACCTGATTCCTATACAAATTGGATTAAGTTAGCTATTCTTTTATAAAGACAGTAGAATTTTTGCTATTCTCGTGACTAGTCTCTGTGCATCAAAATCGAGCTATGAGAGTCAAAATTTGACTTTCAAATTCGACTTCAGCAAAAAATCAAAGGTCTAATCTGCAACCTATAAACTGAGTGTACATGAATCAATTTTCATCCGATTGAACCCAAAATTGCCCTGTGGTCTTATATTATGTTGGTCTATCACTGTATACGTCCAAAAGTCAAAATTGATGTCTCTAGATAGCAGAAGCAAATAATCATGATTATTTACTTTTGTCATTTTTTTGCACCTTTTTGATAGGTTTGGCAAGTATACAACTTGTTAAAGTCTCTGGACAAGTTTCAACAAATTTGGACAAAATCTAATCAAGTTTATTAACTGTTTGGTGTCCGCAGACTCTGATTTGGAGAATCTGGCTTAAGTTTCACTTTTGCGATCCAAATTTCACCAAAATTTATTTGTGAGTTCTACTTGATGTGCTTGACCTTGTGGTATACTCAAATTTTCAAAATCATCAAGTTTTGAAGCAGATGTAAATAATCGCGGTTATTTACTCCAGCTATATTTTTGCAAGTTCATGCCCCAACTTTGACATAGATCTGTTAAGCACCTTAGGTTAAGGAGGCTAGCCAATTTTCATCAAGTTTGGACAATTTTTGGTCAAACGGTCATCAATTATCTGTCCGCAGACTAACTTTGCAATTTCAGTCACAAATTTCACTCCAGTGGTCCAAATCTTACCAAATTTGATTTGTGGGCTTATTACAACATGGTGAAGCTAGTGGTATGCTGACTTGGTCTAAAAAGTTGAAAAATAGGGCAAATGTAAATAATCATGATTATTTTACTTCTGACAAATTTTTACAATTTTTTGGTCAACTGAGCATGTACACATGTTTATCACATCAACATAAGCCTATGAATCAAATTTCAACAAGTTTGCATAAATTTTCCCCCAATTTACACTCAAGATTCAAAAGTCAGTACAAACTTTAGTTTTTACCCAGTTTATTGCCAGTTTAATGATCCAAATCTCTTGGGCCTTTACAAAAGTTTTTTGTACACATGCAATGAGTCAATCGTGGAAATGATACCTCGATGGTCAAAAAACATGGTGTCATTGATGTGATAATAGCGCAAGTGGATTCACAAATACCACTTCCTATTACGATCGGATTAATCAAGCAATCGACTCTGTATCAATTACTAGCTGGTAGGCTATTCAAAAGAAATCAAGATGGAATACTTCTCTTATGCATTAATCGTGAAGAAAAAAAACAGCACCTAAGTCAAGCACATGTTACCATAGTAGGACTTCACTTTACGGAAGACCAAACTATGCAACGAATCTTGAGACTTGGAGTATTTTGGCCAACTATGAGGAGTGATGTTTGATCTTTTGTAAAGGATTGTCCTCAATGTCAAAAACAGAGACCCATACCTCATGTAGCATTGTTTCAAATATCACTTGTTCCTAAGTGGAGTAACTATCTGGCTACTTACTTATCAAGGCGAACATTTCTTGAGGATATGAGTAGACGCCGTCAAAGAACTATTGAAACTCAAGCAAGAGATTATGCTCTTATTGGGAACCAATTGTATCGGAGAGGTAAAGATCAACATTTGCGTCTTTGTGCAAATGAAGATGAGTATATTTTGATTATAGAACAAGCACATGCTGGATTAGCTGGAGGTCGCTTTTCTAGTGAGACCACTGCAAGAGCAATCTTGATGGCATGTATATGGTGGCCAACACCTTTTGCAGATGCCAAACCACGTAGATAGCATGTCCTTAAGACCAATGATGGGGGTTAGATCTTTCACAAAGTGGGTTATAGATTTTGTTGGGCCGAAATAGCCACCTGCTTATAGAACCCAAGCTCAATATATCATTGTAGTTACGGACTATTTGACCAAATGGGCCAAGGCTAAAGCAATTCAAAAGAATGATGCCAAAACCACTGCCACATTCTTAATGAGTATGTATTCACGAGTTATGGACTACCAATAGAAATTTTCACTGATAGAGGAACTCATTTCCTCAATGAGGTAATCGAGTATGTGCTTTGTAGACCTTCGGTTGTCTAAGTCACCTGCATAATCTGAGTCTGTAAAACCCTTTACACTTAGCTCATGACTCCCATAGCATATGCGCATACTCTTTGTAGCTTTCAGGTATCTCAATATTCCTTTCACTGTCTCCCAATGTTTCTTGCCTGGGTTTGACATGTATCGACTTACTACTCCCACTGCAAATGCAATGTCTGGGCGAGTAGCAATCATTGCATACATCAAACTACCCACTGCAGACGCGTATGGAATCTTATCCATTTCAGCCTGTTCTTCCTCAGACACAGGACAATCTTGTTTTCTAAGTTTCACATATGGTGGCAATGGAACACTCAATGTCTTTCCCTTCTCCATATTGAAATGTTGCAAAACCTTGTCAATATACTCTTTGTAGCTTTCAGGTATCTCAATATTCCTTTCATTGCCTCCCAATGTTTCTTGCCTCGGTTTGACATGTATCGACTTACTACTCCCACTGCAAATGCAATGTCTGGGCAAGTAGCAATCATTGCATACATCAAACTACCCACTGCAGACGCGTATGGAATCTTATCCATTTCAGCCTGTTCTTCCTCAGACACAGGACAATCTTGTTTGCTAAGTTTCACATATGGTGGCAATGGAACACTCAATGTCTTTCCCTTATCCATATTGAAACATTGCAAAACCTTGTCAATATACTCTTTGTAGCTTTCAGGTATCTCAATATTCCTTTCACTGCCTCCCAATGTTTCTTGCCTGGGTTTGACATGTATCAACTTACTACTCCCATTGCAAATGCAATGTCTGGGCAAGTAGCAATCATTGCATACATCAAACTACCCACTGTAGACGCGAATGGAATCTTATCCATTTCAACCTGTTCTTCCTCAGACACAGGACAATCTTGTTTGCTAAGTTTCACATATGGTGGCAATGGAACACTCAATGTCTTTCCCTTCTCCATATTGAAACGTTGCAAAACCTTGTCAATATACTCTGCTTGAGATAACCAAATCAACTTCTTTGATCTGTCTCTCTCAATGCGCATACCAAGTATATGACTTGCCTCACCCATGTCTTTCATGTCAAACAATTTTGGCATCTTTGACTTCAAAGCTGAAATTTCTTCCAAGTGCTTGCCAGCAATCAACATGTCATCCACATACAAAATAAGGATCATCCAACTGCCATCCTTAGCCTTCTTTGTATATAGATAGTGATCGAACTCACTACGTTTGTAGCCTTGAGAAAGCATAAACTTGTGGAACTTATGGTACCATGCCCTCAGTGATTTTTTTAAGCCATAAAGACTCTTTAACAACTGGCATACCAAATCTTCCTTGCCTTTCTCAACAAACCCTTCTGGCTGCTGCATGTAAATTTCCACATCTAAATCAGCATGCAAGAACTTTGTCTTGACATCCATTTGGTGCAACACCAAATCTAATATGGAAACCAATGCAAGAAAGCATCTCAATGTAGTCATCTTGACCACCGGAGAGAAGACTTCATCAAAGCCAATGCCTTCATTTAAAGCCCTTAGCAAAAAGCCTTGCTTTGTACTTTGGCTGACTATCATGAGCAGTGATCTTATACTTGTAAACCCATTTACAAGGTAGAGCCTTTTTTCCTTGTGGTAATTTAACTAGCTTCCATGTATAGTTTTTATGCAGAGCTGTCATCTTTGAATGCATGGCCAATTGCCAATTCTGGGAGTCCTTCATTTGCACTGCTTCCTTGTAACATGAAGGCTCATTACAATCAGTCAACATGACATAGTTCATAGATGGAACAAACCTATCAGGAGGTTTCGTGATACGTCTAGATCTATGCAAAATAGGTGGCTCAGGCTCAGCCACAACCTGTGGTTCCACTCTATCCTGTCCATGCTCCTCTTGAGCCCTGACATTTTGTCTTGCACGTGCAGGTCCATCTTCTTGGAAGACAACTCTTCTAATCTCCTCAACCCTCTGTGGTTTAGAATGATATTTGGCTTCATTAAAGTGAACATCATTGCTGTGGATAACCTTTCTCGATTCCGGATCCCAAAGTCTGTACCCCATCTCACCAGAATTACCATAGCCTAGAAAGATGCACTTTCTACTCTTTGGCTCAAGTTTGTTCCTAAATTCCTTTGGAACATGAGTATATGCCTCACAGCCAAAGACTCTGAGATGCTTGTATGAGGGAATTTTGCCTGACCATACCATCTCTGTCACTGAATCCTTCTGCAAAACCTTGCTAGGAGATCTATTCATAAGATGAACAGCTGTTGATACATCTTCAGCCCAAAACCCATTTGGCAGTTGTGCATTAGACAACATACCTATGACCTTCGCTTGTATGGTCCTATTCATCCTCTCAGCAACACCATTTTGAGAAGGATTGTAAGGAGAAGTAAGTTCATGTTTTATACCTTTTGACTCACAAAAGTCCTGAAAGGCCTTTGAAACATAATCTCCACCATTGTCAATGCGTAAGCATTTAAGCTTCTTGCCACTCTAATTCTCCACAAGTGTCACAAACGTTTTGAAAACACTAAACGCTTCCTCCTTATGCTTGAGAAAGTAAACCCATACTTTCCTCGAGTAATCATCTATAAATGTCATAAAGTAAGAATCTCCCCCTAGAGATAGGTTAGGCATAGGTCCACACAAATCACTATGAACAAGTGCCAACTGTGTATCTCTTCTACTGCTTCTATGCTTATGTGGCTGATGTGTTTTCTTACCATACAGACAATGTTCACAGAATTCAAAATCATTAAATGAAAAGCCAAGCAAATAACAAGAACGAGACAAGATTTCCATTCCCTTCTTGGACATATGTCCTAACCGGCTATGCCACAAAGAAACGTTCGGCTGCTCGGTTACATTGATTACATTTTTAGAAACATTTGATACATAAATCATGTAAAGTCCTCCAGACTTTACTCCATGTGCTACTGTCATAGAACCCTTGGATATCTTCCACATGTTCTATCCAAAAGTGGTGACGTAGCCAGCATCATCAAGTAAACATGTGCTAATCAAGCTCTTTGTAATTGCAGGAACATGTCTCACATTCTTCAGCGTGAAAGAAGAGCCATTCTGAAACTTCAATTGAACATCTCCAACACCTAAGATCTCACATGTATGCCCATTGCCTAGCCGAACATGATCTTTAGTGGTCACATAAGAGGTAAACCACTCCTTGTTTGGAGACACATGAAGTGATGCCCCTGAGTCTATAATCCAGTCACTCAGTGCATTTCCATCAGATGCTGTAAGAAGAGCTGAGTCCATTGTATTCTTCAAGAAGTAGATGTCTCCTGACACTAGACTGTCATCCTCTGCAACAATGTTTGTCACATTTATTTCTTGAATCTTCACTGAGGACTTGTTCTTCTCACCATGGTCTTCAGCTTTCTCTTTGCCTTTTTTTGCTTTCCATTCTCTGCAGTCTCTTTTCATGTGACCCTTCTTGCCACAATGGTAGCATTCTATGTCACTCTTGCCTTTAGCACTGCGATACTTGCTACGAGACTGATTCCTCTTTCCACCTTTGTAATTTTCTTTGGTCCTTCCCCTGACAACTAAGGCTGTTCCTTTGCCTTGGTCCATTGTCTTTCTGTTGGTTTCTTCAGTAAGCAAACTGCCTTCTACACTTGCTATGGTCAAACCATCTAGAGGTGAAGAATTACTCAAATTTGTGCGAAAAGTTTCCCAACTTTCCGGCAATGTGATCAACAGGAACATAGCTCTAACAGGTTCATCAAACTTGACCTTGAGCTGACAACTGACTGTAGATGGTGTTGAATTCATTCAGATGATTGGACATAGGGGTCTCTTCTTTCATCTTCAAGTCAACAAGCTTCTTAAGCCAGTATACCTGTGAAGCTACACTCTGCTTCTCATAAAGATCACTCAGCTTTGTCCATGCTTGATAAGCCTACATCTCCTCTGCTACATTGAAGTAAACGCTTTCTGCCAAAGTCAGCATAATGGTAGAAAGTGCCAATTCATCTATTTCGCTCCATTCATCTTCGTCCATATCTTCTGGTTTTATCCCCTTGAGCTTTATAGGTTTTATCTGCTTCTTTTGTACCAATACATGCCAAATCTGCTTCTTTCACAATGGGAAATTGGTTCCATCCAGCTTCTTGATATCGTAAAGAGCAGTGTCCTGTGATCCAGCCATAACTACGCTTCACAGTAGTTTACTTTCCTGGGAAAAATTCGACAGAGTTTCTCCTGTAAACTGTCCTCTGAACCAATATCAACATGTCAAATGAACCAAGAAAGCTTCACATTCTGCAAAAATTTTGGCAGAGTCTCCTTTGTAAAATGGCTCTGGTGTACTAAAAAACAGACCAAAAACAGCTCAAAAAACCAATGTCTCTCTAACACTGTAAGCTGTGGGTAAACCTGTCCTACACCTGTACTGTCTCTCACTGTCCTGTCACTGTCCTGTAAGCATAGACTGCGACAATGCCTCAATGGCAGTAAAGCAAATATGCAATCCCAACTGTCTAACTCACAATCAATACATCCTAGCTGCCTATCTAAGGGTGCTCAAGGGATCGCTCCAAGACCTATATCACCGAAAGGATCTCAAAATTCGAGAATCCCCCAGCTCAATAAAACCTCACTCGACCCTCAACAAAGGCTGTAATAAATCTGACAGTACATAGACTTCCCACAAAGTCATACATCCACAAATTTCCACTGTATGTTGTAACCGCTGTGGCGGTTGTTTGCTACGTGACTCACAGCCAGCAAATCCTCAACAGACATACATAATCTCTTACAATACATCCCATGTGGAAGTACCTGTAATGTTAGGATGAAATATGGAATATCAAGCAGCAAACACAAGCTACCTGATGAGCTAGTGGGTGTCGCCTACAGTCTGTGTGTAGGTGCGCCCGTGTCGTATGTGACACGCCTCCAAGAACTGTATACCGTCCTTCGTTGTGTAGACAACCACAAATCAGCACTCTCGAAGTGCAGATATCCTCGGCACTTTGCAGTCGTAGGCCGAAACCCCAAATTTGTAGAGTCGGATCTGCACCCGCCGAGACCACGTAGTCAAAAATGGCATGCGCAGAACTTTGTCGAAGCCGAACGGTGGCCGAGATGACCTCATAATGAAATTCTGAGTACACAAAACCCTTCGGTCTCTCCCACAGGAATGGGGCCGTGTCTTCGCCTGTCGAATCGCACTCCAATCTGAGCAGGTGACTCTGGGTACCTGCAAATGCTGCCCCGAGCCTTGATCTGAGCTCTGATACCAGTTGAGGAGTACAAGCAGAAGTGCGATGCGAGAGAGAGTGCGAGAAGAAGAGCACGACGATATGGTGAACTCGCTCTACTGTAATGTGTAGAGCATAGTGAGTTCTTATTAGGTTTTTACAAAATAATATGTGTACATACTTGGGCAACCACATTGGGCTTTATACCCCAAGAAATGCTACATTCTTTAACTTTGTATATGGTCTTGATGCCATACTGCCAATAGAATTTCTATTACCGACATTAAGGATAGCTAAGGATCTTGAGTGGACTGGACATGAATTGTCAGAAAGACTTGAAGATTTAGAAAAGCTAGATGAGCAAAGGCTAACTGCTGTAGCTCACATCTATGCACAAAAGCGAAAACAAAAACAATTTTTTGATTCCCATCTAATAACAAAAATCTTCAAGAAAGGGGACTTTGTTTTAGTCTATTCCCTTAAGCAACACATTCCCAAGTTTAAGAAGAAGGGAAACGGACCGTTTATCATTGAAGATGTATCTCCAAGTGGAGCAGTAAAGTTATCCACCCTAAATGGTGAACCAATGGCTAATTGGATTAGTGGATGTCGTTTAAAGATATACTATTTTCCACTAACCAATGAATTGCTAGAAATGAATGCATGCAGCCAAGCAAAGGAGGATTAAACAACAGTAGGTTATTGATGAAGCCCAAGAGGAATCTTGGCTTTGGGTACTCAAAAAAAAAAGCTGCTCTCAAGAATCAACAGTACCAATTCCCATCAACACTTTAGCAATAGACGACCTGATAATGAGAATTACCTAAAGATGCAGTTTCAACAGATGATGACTGGTTAGACGGAATGGACATGCGCATCAAAGTACAACTCAACAATCATAGCACCAATGCTTTGGTCGACACAGGAGCTAGAGTAAATGCAGTCAGTTATTCCATATACAAGAAGGAAACAAGTCAAGCATTGACAGTAAGAATAGCGACAATCAAAGGATGCAACAAGAACCCAACCCCAACATTGGGAGTAGTCAACTTGAACGTGATAGTACATGGATGTTCATGTCCTCATCCGTTTGTATGCTTACCAGACGACCACATGAATGAGACGACGATTCTTGGAATTCCCTGGATACGGACATACAAAGCAGTACCAGATTGGGATACAAATCAGCTCAAGCTATCATCTAAAGGTGGGCAACTCATTGTTCCAATTGCACCAAGCAAGGAGGAATGGAATGGAAGAAATCAACAGACCAAACCACAAAGTAATCAATCTTCTCCATCCTCTCGACAAGCAAATGCTACAAGTAGCATGTAAGGAGTTAGGAAAATTTGGGTACCAAAAGCACAGCTTAATGATAAGTCGATTCAAATCTGGGTGTCCAAAACATCATCGACAAAACCAAAGGAGGTTCCAAAGGTCGAAACACAGAGACGAGCATCTCCGGACAAGGAACCTAACATGAAAGGGGTTTGGAAGAAAAAGGAGCACTTATCTTCTCCACAAACCGTAAAACCAATCAAGAAATGGCGAGTTAAGTCTCAAAAGACTCCACCACACCATACAACACCAAGCAAACCAAGCTACCAATGGCAAGAAAAATCTCGACAACAGACAAAAGTTCTACCAACAGCTCAAGAAATCAGCGTGCTGAAGCATTCTAATGGCACAATCAAGCAGAGAGCACACAAGCTACAAGATTTGCTCTTTGGAAGACAACAGTAGCAAACCTCGGCATCAGAAACCCTTGAGTTAATTACGCAAGACCCAGCTCTTGCACAACATATTGGTTTGAACTACATTGATCTTCAAAGCATGGTAGAGACAACCAAGTCTATGCATAAGACACGATTGTTTAACCCATGCACACAGTCGTCTCGGAGTACGCCATCTAGGAGGGGTGGAAGGGCAATTAAGGGCAATGTTTGAAGTGGGAGGAATAGTTTGATGTTAACGTACAATTTTTTGTAAAATTACCTAATATTTCCCTTATAATTCATCATCAAGGGAAAATTCACTGATAATATCTTCCCGATGAGTGTCAATAATGTATATACTATCAAAAAAGTATCAAAAAATAGTCCTTTTCAGTTATTTTTTATTATTTTTCTCAATATGGAGACTTAAAAATAGAGGATTCCAACAAAAAACCATAAATCTATGTTTTTCAATGGATTTTCTTAAATATTGGATTTTCACTTTACTCTTTTAGCGCATTTTGATATTTTCTTTGATTTTTTCCAATAAACAGGTCAAAAAATTAATAAAGAATAGCAAAGAAGCTCAGATGGAAAAATGGAAGACACGATGGTGATCCAAAAGACAAAGCGGACAAGCATAATTTTTTTTAATGAAATCGAAAAGCCTAAATTAGGCCGTCAAACGTACTTTTGCAAAATTGTTGCGGAATGAGCTAGAGGAATCCGATCGGGAATTTTTTTAAGTCTAACATAGATTTCACGGTGTAGTAGGACTAATGGGGGAATCTTGGGAAAAATGGTTCAAGAAGATATCCCAGGTAGGCTAAAACCACTTGATTTCCACTTGTGGCCTTTGTAGAGAGAGAGCTTTTCAACCTCTTTCGCGCGTCTTTTTTGGAGTCTACAGTTGCCCGTTTTCAGCACCTTCTCACACAACACATGAGGGGTAAGTTCTTTACTCGTCAATGATCCATTTTGTATGGCCGGTAGCCAGTCTAAAACCCTAGAATCCGAGCAGTGCATGAAGACCTACGACCAAAAACTGACCATAGCGGCCTGTCATCTCGACCAAATCAGATGGGATTTGAAGTGTAGCATGCCCTAACATAATAGAATCTTTCTATATCATCAGTTGACCATTCGGCAGGGGTCAAGGGGGTCCCGAGTAGAAAAGCTAGGTTTTTGGAAGATGCCAGAATTTGGATCTGACTCCAGACAGCTTGCCTACGAGGTTCATATACAATGTGTATGATTGGTTTAGTGAAATCAATCAAGCAAAACCCTCGAAAAGCAGAAAATGGCTCGAAGGTTACAAAGAATCAAATTTGACATATGGGGTCAAACTGACTCCAAATGAGCTAGAATTGGATGAGTTGCTTCACGACTATGTTGCGGACAAGTCCAAAGCCTCACAAGTGACAAACCAACTCAATAGGCAGTGTAGTCACAGAAATCTGTGATTTCAGAGTCAACAAAGCACAAAGTGATGCCGACAAGACCAAACTTGACCAAATTCAATTTAGGACTTGTTTTAGGTGTATAGAATGTGTTTAGGTCAAAAAATTTAAGTTTTCTAGGAAAATTATAACTGCTGTAAATAATCAGGATTATTTACTTTTGCACTATTTTTGCTTGGAAATTGTATCACCACCTCACCTATCATTTGTACATACCTATTACATGCCAAAAATCAAGTATGAGCCAAAATGAGCACCTATAACTTGGAAAATTGCCAAAAAACACAAAGAAGTCCTTGCAAGCCAATTTTTGGATTATGGACAATATTTCTTGATCCAAATCACCTCATATCTCATACACAGAGTCTATACAATGCTTAGAACCAATTTGTACCAAAAGAAAAGTTAATAATCGTGATTATTTACTTTCTAGCCAAAATGAAAGAATTTTTCTATTTTGCTATCATACATCCAAAGTACACGATGTGTTAAGACCACTAGCCAAGTTTGAACCAATTTGGAGCTCAAAATCTCAAATTTCCTTTATATCGAGACTGTTTCAAAGACCTAAAGCCAAAATCTGGTACCATTTCGACCCTATGCATCCAAATGAGCCCATATTTCACTCAGAGCGTGTATTTGGTATATATTTCAAGCCTGTGATGCCAAGTTTGCCAAAAGTTGGAGAAATTACTCAACTATAAATAATCGCAATTATTTACTTTGGTTGCAAATTTTTGTTTGAACTTGACATTTTTGCTCCTTGCATGTTTTTATGCATCTATGCTTGTTCAAAAATTGATATGAAGCAAATTGGATCAAAATTGTCAGCATTATAGACTAAAGGACATTTTAGAGAAAAATACGACAAATCTGCTAACTTTGAAACTCTATTCACTGAACAGGAGCCATGCAAGCAGCAGAGAGGGCCAAGAAGAAGCTCAACCAGAAAGAAAAGTTGTTGGAGATACCCGCATACCAACTGGATCCAGATTTAGTCAAAACCGCCAAGGCGGCCTATCTTTCAAAAGAACAGCTTGAAGAGCATGACACCATAGTGTTCACTGGCAGATTCAAGAGTGAGGAGGGACATCAGGTAGAGTTACAAATCCTACCAAAACAAGTGTATGATGTCTTCGCAAAGCCTGCAGAGTCAAAGATGCCAACCGACAGCTAGGCAAAAAATTTTATGAACAAGAGCGGTGCGGAGTGGACTTCTAAAAAGCTTATGAGCTTTTTTCCACGATCAAAGAAGATGGAACTGTACAGATTTTTGACCCTCAGGGGAATAAAGTTGAAGTGGTGATAACCAAGGAAATAGTGGCAGAAGCACTCAGACTATCCATAGAAGGAATGACAATGAGGGCAAGGGACAGGAAAACGACAAGACTTTCACCAAAGAAATTGCCGCAGCCACCTTTGCTGACCTTATTCACAAACAAGTTGAAGAGCCAGCCAGGTAATACCACCGACACTTTCATTTCCTTGCAAAAAGGCCACCAAGGTATACCACACCCAATCATGTGGTCGCCACCACCTTCACGCAAGTCCTCAAGTCAACAACCAGGCAACCGGTGGACCATACACAATATGTCTTGGCCACTTTGAAAGAAATAAAGAAATAAGGAAAGATCACATACCTGGGTGCACCAAAGGTGTTGACAAGGATTGCATCCCATGCCATCAGCATGGCCGACAACCTACCACCTGCCCGAGACCAAAACACTTGGATAGTGTTATCTCAGCCATCTCCTTGAGCTACAAGGTCGGCCAAGAGATTCTACAAATATGATGAAGAATCGACTGAAAGCTTGCCGGAAAGTCACAGCAGTGAAAGCTCGGATAATGGAGAAAAGAGAGCACGAAGGGAGGAGATGAAGAGAAAAGCCGTGGCAGCACACCAAGAAGAGCTTGTGCAAAAGAAAGCCTGGTTTGAATGAGAGAAACACGCATACTAACACAGTCGACAAGCACAAGGAAAGGACCCGAAAAAATGGGTGCCTAGTGGACTTAAGGGATCAAAGCCCAATTAGCATCACACCAGGAAGTAGACTGAAGATCACACTGAAGTACTAGAACGGATGTACCAAGGAGTAGAAGCTTTAAAGCTAAAAGAAGCCGAAGAAGTGGCAAAGAAGGTAAAATAGGCGGAAGAACATCAAGAGCATGCAGAGGAGACCACTGCACAAGGAGAAGCACAACATGCCCAAGGTGATGTGTCTCCCCGCATCTCTTCTCCTGTTTTTGAACACCAAGATCAACCAATAGCCCACCACCATCATCGGCAGTTAGAGACACAACAAATGAGCCAACGAAAGGAACAGAAGTTGAACAAGAGAAAGCTGTTGAATCTACACAGGAGAACTAAACAACAGAAGGAATTTGAATCTATACAAGAGCCTGAACAACAGGAGGCATTTGAACCTACACAAGAACCTGAACAGCGAAAGGTAGATAAATCTACACAACAAGCAGCTGGATCTACTCAAGAGCAGCCAATAGAGAAAGAGCTAGAGACATAAAAGGCAGAAAGTCTTGCAACCTAAGAGGAAACCACAAGGCTTGAGCAGTCAAGAGAAAAAGAGGCAGAGGAACCACCCTCTACCTCATCACAGCAAGAGAAGGTCGAGGCACCACCCTCTACCTCCACGGAAAAAGAACAGCCACGGCTACAAGAACAACAACAACCAACCATCCTGACACAGCCAAAAAACACACAAGAGGCTACAAAAACATCAACTCAGTTGGCACAACATGAAGATTGGAAATCTAATGAAAAATTCATCCTGCAGATTAACGAATATGCTAAGAAAACGCAAGAGATGACTGAAAGACTTTGCTCAGCAGCACTTGGCCGTAGCACAGGGGCCAAAGAGTTAGAGATGGTGATCGATGCACTCCAAGGAGAGTTAGACGACATACTTAATGTCATCACCGATCTACACAGGTAAGTGTAGAATCTGAGAGCGAAAGATGAACAACACTAGCTCGCAAGAGATAAGAAACAGAAGGAAATGGAAGAACTAGGTGAGTTACCATCAAAACTGTCAGATGCATGCAAAGCCAAGGATGATCAGCTAGTCGAAGCTACAAATGGGCTTCTAAGTACCACCCTCTCATCTCAAAAAATCCAGGTACAGCTAGATGTAGCTAATGCCTCTCTAGAGTACTCAAAACAAAGAATCAATGATCAGGCGATATTCTTACAGCAAATACAAGAAAATCCAGTTGTTGCCTCGATCAAGGGAACATACATGCAAGTAGAGGGTGCAGATAAAGACCACCCAAAGTGGAGGTTGAGCTAGCTGAACAAGAACCCAAGGTACTTGATTCTGTTCACAAGAGCACCTGCGGCCCTGTAAAAAGATTTGACTTTCTGTCCTGTACCAAGAGTAAGGACCTGGATAGCACATGAGGCACTAGTAAAGAAGCGGCCAACTTGGCTGAATTACCCCAGATTGCCTGCTCCAAAAAAGGGAGCAACGATTGAGGAATGCATGGTGAAAACCCTAAAGGGTGCCATGTCATTCTTTAAAAGTCTACTAGATTTGGCATGTGATATGCTTTACAAAATCTTTCGAATGCTGCTCACCTGCATCAAAGTGTTGAATGAGTCAGAGCAAGCAGGCACCCCTTGGATGTCATTCCTCGAGGGTAACAAAGGTTTGTGCTATGATCTTAGTGGCCAACCTTCCGAAGAAGTCCTCTATGGCTTCTATACCAGATGCATGTTTCTACCTTCAGACAATATGCTGGCATTTGAGGAAGCGTTCTACATGGGATTCTTCACTTCTCGAATGAAGATATTTGTGCCATTGATTAGCAATCTGACCTCAAGGTTTGTAGGCTACTCAATAGTGGAGTGGAAAAGCGGAGTCACTATGCAGTTCTTGCAAGTGCCAGATAAGGAACAAAAATTCAAATATCAAAAGGCACTAACCGCGCTTAAAAACTGCCTCGCCAGCCGCCAGTCCGAAGACTACTTCAGCCCATAAAGTTGTTTCAAGGGATGACACAGGCGAGGAGGGGAGAAATGTTAGCAGCAAGCTAACTCGGATACCATTTTTTGAAGTTCTCATTGTAAAACACTTATTATTTTGATAAATCGAGAATATTGTAACTCTTATTTTCTCGGATTATACAAGCTTCCAAATTGTACCAACCTGTCATTATCCATCTTTGGTAGAACTCCTAGATTATTAGTTTTGACTTCCAAAAACCTTGGTTAAGGTATAAAGCCAATTTTTGTAAGTTATTAAAAAGTTTTTGGATAATGAAATACACAGCATGAGCTAACGGTGCTCATAACTAGGAATTTACACTTTCAAATAAAAAACTATGCATAGGCGGGGTATTGAGGTATCATTGCGAAGCATTTAGATACATTCTGGGTCGAAAATGACTATGTCAAAAATCCACTCTTGTTAATAATCGCGATTTTGGAACTTGACCTAAAGTGGGGTTTGAGACAATAAGCATGTGTGCTTAGGTCTTATAAACATTTCCTAGAAGTTTCGTTACGTTTGGATGTCATTTGGATGCTATAACAGATGTGATTTGTTTTGTTGATGAGCGATTGGCTTTTGGTGATTTCAGTCACTTGAGTGTAGCTTGAGTTAGATGCGAGTTGTTAGATATTTTTGGAGAGATTGAAAATCTCTTGTAGCCTTTATGCACTAGTCGAGTCATCTTTTTTCCATGGATTAACAATTTAATCGTGGTTCTCGCTAATACTGCAATAAGATAGGATGGTGAGGTTAGACATGCGTCCACATCACAACACTCGCACCTTCCTCTAGAAATGGTGGTTCTATCCAATTCTCTCCATCAATGTAGTCTCAGTACCCTTTGTCCATAAGGAAATTGTTCATGTTGAACTTCCAAGCATGGAAGTTGTTCTTGTCTAGCTTCTCATGATAACCTGGTTAAGCACATCATTGTTGGACAACCTGTTTCCTATCCTTCACATAGTCTTTGAGAAGCCTGCTGAAAATAGTAGATTACCACCTGTAACCACAATCTTTGTATATACACATGTTTAAGAGTACTAAATAATATTTTTGCACACTATAGCCAAACCAAATCTTTTTGCACCACCAATATGCAGATCCGCAGAATCTCGAACCTTAGCGTTTCTACATGCGAACGTCCTCTGACTCCAAAAAAGGGGTCAAAACGTGCCCGGAATGGAAATCTGACTAGACAAAAATAGTCCAAAGGACTCTATAAAACCTTGAGATGCACACTCTCCAAAAGAATAACCTCAATCAAAGATCTTTGACTATGGCCCTCGGGAATATTGAAGCCGCTTCCTAGGTTGCTTATGCTTGCTGTTCGAAGCTCCTTAGAGATGATTAGGCTTTGATACCATGTCAAGAGATAGAGGAGGAGTGAGTTTGAGCTCTTGCAAGCACAAACATACACACAAATATGGAGGCAAAATATTGTACTTCTTCTTCTTCACTAACTTAAGATAAGAGGTCTACAAAACATAAGAGAAAATACAACATAAAACTACAACGGTCTAGTAGGAACATTTAGTGAGTGAAATGAGTAGATAAATGTGCCATAACTCTAGTAGGTAGACTAGCTTGGTGTAGTACAATTCTAGTATCACTGGCAAAGATATGTGTATCCACCAAGGTGCGCCAGTGATGATGACTGTCGGTAGTAGTCATGGAGGAGTCGTATTTTGGAGGTTGATACCTTGTAGGATTTCTTTCTTGGGAGGGTCTTGATTTCACTTCATATGCCCTAACCTGTGGTTTTGGTACCCATATTTGTATGTCACCTCCATAGTACTCATGTTCTTTTAAGCTCCATTGCGATGCTATCCATCCCATGTATTTGTTTTTCTATGTTGAATTCATGTCTTTAATCGAAACAGGATCATTGAATTGACTAAATTGCCTGGAACAAACTTGCATGACTTTCCTTTGCTTTCTGGAGTACTTTGGCTGAAATATCTTTGCTTTTATGGGTGTCTCCTTAGAGTTTTCAATTGTGTCAGCAATTGACTTAAAGTTTTGAAAGCCTGACTTTCTTCACCTCCATGAGGGTTCTTTGATGTAGAGGCATATGCTGTCACACCTTCTTTGCTAGTCAGTGGAAGTTCCACTTTAGCTTTACCTTTGTCTACAAGATTTGTCTTTGATTCTTGTGACTTCTACAACTCTGAATCTAGAATTAACAGTACCTATAAATGTTGTTGGCTACCTCTTTGAAAAGAGAGTATTAGCATTGTATCTTCTTTGTAGGACTTGTGTTGGTCTAATCATTGATGTCTAAGGATGACATATGCAAGAATTTGTTTTGAAGGTTTCACCTGAAATTTTACTTGCTCTTCATGTTGTTGGATGCTTAGGGTAGCAACCATTTCTTTTTTACTTGTAGCCTTACCCATGATTTCTCTGTTACCTGGCTTGTCTAGAGTAATCTCTAGAATTCTCTTAATGTTGTCTGCAATCATATTGCACTTTGATTCTTTATCTAGTAGAGAATTGCATCTGGCACTTGCTCCATTTATACTGCTGAGAACTATAGCTATTTTTGTTGATGGTTCTATTGCAGATCTCCATCCAAATTTTTCCATGCTCTCATCTTGATGTAAATGTGTCTGTATGGGGGGTGGCTTGAGACTTTGTTTTCCAATCTAACTTTCATCAACTAATTAACTTGGCAATGACTGATTACTCTTTGGACTTTCCAATCTAACTTTCATCAGCTAATTAACTTGGCAATGAGTGATTACTCTTTGGACTTCCTATTGCTTCCTGACTGTTTGCAACTCTGTTCTTCTTAAATTTTGGTTTTGATGGCATTCTCTGGTCAATAGCCTCCATGGTTGCTCTTTGCTCTATTTGATCTGCACTTGCTATTGCCTGATTTTCTTTAAGCTCTTCTAAAGTTCTGATTGATGGAGATGAATCATCTTCAATAAGATCTGCTTTGATATCAGTCTCCCTTTTAATTGTGCTTGAGGACTTTGTGATATCATCCTCGAGTGACCAGTTTTGGTCTTCATTCTTTAATTTCTGTGACGACTCTGTCATGTTTGAATTATATATCTCTAACATCTTCTGGGCCATTGGCATTCCCATTATGATGTCTTCTGGCATATCTTTTGCTATTATCACGTGGAATTGAGCTATGGTGATCTGTGAACTTACTTCAATGGTGGTGGAGATGATTCTCCAACATTCTGCTCGTTTGTCTCCAGATATGCTCACAAATCCAGGAGCATCTTCCAGTTGTGGTTGGACACATCTTTTCCAAGTGCGAAAGGACATCAGGTTTTTGTCTAGTTCAAAATCTAGCTTTACTTCTCCTGACAGCTTTTCTTTGTTTTCACCAACAATGTTGCACTTCATCTTCTTAGGATTTCTTTTTGGATTGAGTGCTTTTGTGGTGGTGGTGTCCGTGGATTGAACTTTTTCTACATTGGCTTTGTCTTGATCACCTAATTTCGTTGGTGTTGGCTTGTTTTGTTGTAATACTCTACCTTTTTCTTGCAATTGTTGAGCATTGTGTGCCTGCATTTGAGTAACTTTTGATCTTAGAAGATCCATTGTAGTTTCTGGAACAATCTGTCTCTTTGGAGGAGATTTTGGTGATCACCTTTGTGTAGCCTTCATAGCTTTAGCTTTTCATTGATTTTGACTTTTCTATTACCTATTCTGGCAGCTTGAGGCCTTGCATCATCTTCAGATAGTCTTTGACTTCAGTCTTATCATCCATAGGGGTTTGTATAAGATCATGATCTTGCTGATATTCATTGGCATGTGCATCTTGATATGCATATGTGAGCTTGATCACATGTAATTGTTTGAATACTATTGGATTTGTCGGCTTTTGACTCTGATTTGTGGATATCAGCTAAAACCTTTGTCCCTGATGATCTTAATAGAGGCATTTATCTGCAGATTCTGATGGAATCTGAGTCAATTGGAAACTTCCAACAACCATATGATCTTTCAATGGTTTTTGCTTTAAAAGGTCTATTGGCTAGAAACTCTAGGGCTTCTAACTGGTGTAGCATTTCATGGTACATAAGCTGAGCTTGATGGATTTACAACTCCCCTCTTACTAGGGTGATCAATATAGCCTGCTTCATTGTATGAGTTCAAAAGTGTTTGGCTCTTATTTAGTCTCACCTTTTGGGACTGTGAAGGAACACTTTGGATAGCACTGTTGGCATTTGGCATTTGTAAACCTTCTACATAGTTTCTTATGTATCTTCGTGAAACTTGACAAATTATTCCCCAAGTTAACCTATAAATAGCATTATCTTTGCCCTGATATTTTCTATCCCATGGGTCTCTTATGATATGAGCTATTGTGGTTTCAGGACCCAAGGCATCGTAGATGCTAGACTCCCGTCTATATCTACGACTATTTTGGTCAAAGTATATACTCGTTTGGTCACAACATCGAGGCTTGATTTCCGATGGAGGAGAGTTTGGCTCTGAACAAATTTCTAGGCTCACTTTGGTAATATCATTCAGCTCTAGAGAGGATCGGCTATAGTAGATTCTTTCCTCTAAAATGAACCATCCTTTCTGATCTATCATTGGACGTACTTCTATGAGATGGTATGTGGGCCGTTCAAACACTAGTTGATCCTTTTTGTACAGTTTTCCTTTTTGGTCCACATAGTATGCATATGAATTATGGGTGCCATACAAAGCTAACATCATTCTGTTTGATATCTCCCTTAGATTCGTGAATGATTGTACACTTGTGGTTGTGGATGCAAAATCATTTGCAAACCTAATAGTCTTTTCAACATTCGATGATATCTCGACACCTTGACCAAATTCATGCAGAAATTTATTGTTCAAACCTTTAAATTTTAAGCTTTTCAGGTGTCTGTGCATCTTTATGTTGATTTTGAACTTGCAATGATTTTACTGGTGCTTCTAATGGTAATGAAAAATAATTTGATTGCATTAAAAGTGACAGGTTTGATGCACTTACATCGAGATTCTCATTTCCAATTTTCTATGTACCTTGCTTGGCAGTTGATGTGTCCCTGTTGTCAGGATTCCTTGGACAATCTTTAGAAAAATGTCCACCTTTTCGTCCACAATCTGAGCAATATGCCATGACTGGTGGTATTTCAAATGGCTCTATCATGTCAAGCTCTAGCTGAGAAGTTTGTGCTTCTAGGCTTGCCAAGTTGTCGGCATCTTCTTTTAGAACACTGAGCATCAAGTTGTAGATTGCTCCGTCTTGACCTTTGTACCGGGCTGCTACTTGCTTGCTCGGTTGTACTTGAACTCTCGGCTCAATTTGAGCCCATGTTGGCTCCTTTTGTAAAAACTGTCTCCTAGCATATTTTGGTATCGATTAGAAGAATTTTTGCTACTTGTCCTAGCCTAATCTGCAATCACATGTGGGTTGTGTCCCTGTTCGTCCGATTAGAAGCTCAATTTGCAATGGTTGATTTTGGCAAATTTCAAAAACTTCTGCCGCTCACAGCTTTGAGTTGGCCTTTTTGCTCGCTTTCTTTGGCTGACCTGGTTTGCTTCGCTTGGTGTGCGACTCTTCCAGCTTCGTGTTTTGCCTTTTGATTTGCTTGTGTGTATTTTTTTCGACGTTGCTTTTTGCTTTTTTGGGTCTTTCTTACTTTTTGTGGCACTTTTTGCGACTTTCTTTTTTATTTTATTATTTTTTTAAAATTTTTTGAGTTTTCTAAAGTTTTTGATCCTTTTACAATTTTTTTGATAGTTTTCTAATTTTTCTATGATTTTCTAATATTTTGTAAATATTCTAATCTTTTCATTTATTGGATTTTTTTTGAACAATTATTGAATTTTTATGATTTTATAGGAGCTCTTATGATTTTTTTATTGTTGTTTGTAAATTTTTGAATTTTTTTGAGAAACTTTTTGAATTTTTATGGATTCGTTTTGTGCTTTTTTGTGAATTTTTCTATTTTTTGTTAATTTTTTTAACTCTTTTTTTAATTTTTTATGAGTTTTTTTTATATAAAATTTTTGGTGTGTTTCTACTTTTTATTTTTTATTTTTTGTTATTTTTAATCCTCGTTTTGAAAAAAAGAAAAATTGATTTTTGAAAGCCCCTAATAAAAAATAAAAATAAACTAAAAATATTCACATAAATAAAAAGAAAATGATACTAATTCAAAAAGGAACGTTAGCTTACCTAGCTTGGAGCTCCACATCGCGTTGACCACGGGAATCTGACAGCAGCACGTCTAGCGCGCGAGGCACGAGGGCCGTTAACGACGCTGACAGCATGGACTCGAGGGTGAGCGGCGCAGGGGACTCGGAGAGAGTAAGTGCGTGGGTTCCGGGGATTTCGGGGCTGACAACGACGGCAGCGGCAGATTGTACGGGCCTGGGAGAGTAAAGAGAGAGAAAGTGGAAGGGCAAGGGCCTTGCGCGTGCAGGAGGAGAGAGAGAGAGAGAGAGAGAGAGAGAGAGAGAGCTCACGTGCAAGCAACGGGACAGGTGCGCAGTCAGCGGGACAGGGTGTGTGTATATGTTAGTGTTGACTGCAACGAGCGATGACATGGCAGTCTTCGATGGGCAGCGAGCAAGAAAAGAGAAACCTTGTGCTCTGATACCAATGTAACATTTAATGGTCTATTTGCTTGTGTGTAGCGGAAAATAACATAGACATAGCGAGCATTTCATTAAGAATAGATTCCTAATGAGCATAACAAGAGTGCTTGGATGGAGAGAGCAATACGATCATAACACCTAGTTAGATAGGCATGAACAATACTTCAAAAAGAGAGAGAAATTAAGCTATTCACAACAGTTGAGGACTGGATTTACATGGAGCCGGTCCCCCCTCCAAAAGGCTTTGTATTATAGGTTTCCCCCATCAAGGGAGACATTTTACAAAACAATACTTTGTGTTCCTTGAATAACTTGCGGGTGCAATGAAGATGAGAGCTTCAAGCACCAAGCTGACACTTGAAAACACAACATCAATTCCCTCACGATCTCAGACCCAAGACCTCACACACCTTCGAAGATGGTGAGAGCTAGCGGAGTATGAAAGTAGATCAAGAGGAAGAAGTATTATTCTTACGAGAAAGAAGTATGTCTCCTCACATAATCACTCTTAATATATTAGTAATTAGCATGGTAGAGGAGATGAGCATACATTGGAGCTTGGCTCTTGGTTGGATTTGCATCACAAAGCCAATAGTTATTGGTGTAGGCCTCCCTTCTCACAAGCTTGGAGTAGATGATGAGCTTTCCATTAAAGCTTGAGAAGGAGATAGTCTTCTTTAATTCACACATGAGCTTGTGTGAGTGTGTGTGTTATAATTCCTTGCAAAAATCAGCCCCATCTCTCTCTTGGTCGACCCCTCTTGCTAATTCCTCTTGCTGGCCCCTCATTGGCTCATGCCAGGCTTAGCCAATAAGAAATTAGAAGCATAATTGTTAGCCTTGTGACATGTGTCTCCCTTTCCCCTATTGTGAGAGCTTTAAGTATTTAAATAACTCAATTAAACTCTCATTGGACATCTTAGTCTTTTTGCCAATAGGAATCAGAATAAAATAGGAGTCTTCGTCGTTCAAGCAGCACCTAGGATATTTTTCATCTAGCAGGAGGGTGTTATCTCTGTTGAATTGTGGAAACTCATTCCAAAAAGTACCCAAGACTAGAAAGAGCATCTGTTCCACTTGCTCATCATGCCATGATCTTCTACTAATGCCTCCTTTGCAATCCACCCATTCAAGCACATGCGGGCCTGAGGCAAGCACAATTCTAACCTCTTTTCTAGGTCTTGGTAAGGGCTTGTGTTCCAGATGTACACTTCAACAATCTAGCTAGCCGCAAGAACAAACCACTCTGCAAAATGGTCCACATAGTGGTTCAGATTGTTGTCCTGCTTCACCTTCCAAAAGTGCACCATGTCCACATTAGGTGGGCTTGGTCCCTCCCTCTTGTCGTGAGTGACATAAGCAGTTCATTAATATTATTGATCAAGGTAGGCCTATTATCCTCCGAAAGGTGAGGGACACGAAACTGAGTTACTAGGGATGTCTCCCACTCAAAGTGTCCCAGGTCTTCTTGTGCACAATGTTGGTGCCCAACATTACCAATCACTTGTATTTTTACTACAGCACCCAAAAAACCACACCCAGTAAATTGTAGTGAAGATTGACACCATGAGACAAAAAATATAACTTATATTCAAAATAAGTAAATAGCACAAAAAGCACATGGAACTGAAAGTTTTCGATGTGCGCGAGTTTTGGGGGGGTCTTGATTAGTACTTTTCTTTGGATCTAGATGATGAACTCCTTCCTCTTCTTGTCTCTTGCGTTTCTTCCTCAAGGTATCTGCAATTACTAGTAATGTCTCCACATCCTCTGCGTCCTCCACTTTATCCTCTGGGATCAAAATAAGGTTTAGGGGAAAAAACCAAAATTTTCTCGAACAAAAATGAAACACTACATATATGCACTTCATTACCTTCCTGGTTGTCGATTGAGAGCTTGTTGGAGCCATGTCCAATGGTTTCCTTTCCATGGTTCTCAACCACGAAGGGTTTAGCCTCGGGGTCCTCCACTCTATCCCCACTTTTTACAAAAGCCTTGCCTTGCTGGAAACCCTCAGATAGCTCTATGTTGTTCTCGTCAAGTTCGAACAGTTCTGTATTGTTGTCCATATTGGTTTCTGTGAAGAAAAAAATCATGTTAAGGGAATTATCTCATGACAAGTGGCTTTAAGCTGAGTATAGTGAACCCACCCTCCACCTCTGTGTACTCAATTCCGAGTGCCGAGCACTTGGCAATTTTTGGAATATTTACTCTCCACAATGGGTGAGTGCACCCTGCCATAGTGTCGCATAGACTGCAAAGAAAAATGGGTGATATTTGTGTTGACATTCCAGCAAGAAGAACCCTGCCATGTGGTTAGCTGAGAGGGGTTTCCCACATGCAGCACAGTCACCCCCAATACACATAAATGGTTTCAAAACAGAGGCTTTAGTCGGCAACGAGGGGACAATGATGCCTCTACCCTTTTCTTGGATATATTGGATGGCTGTATCTATAAATGCTCTTCGAGACGTCAAGGCTTCTAGTTCGAATTCCAAAGCCATATTCCTTTGCTTCCAACCATAGCATAAACAACAGCCAACAGTAAGATAATTTCATGCTTGTTGAGCCAGCAGAGGATCACACCCACATTTTTGCTCACACTCATCATTTTGTAACCATTGATTGTAATAAATGTCTTTCCGACATTAATTTTGATTTGAGCCATTCATTAAGTAACGGGACTCAATTGAGTTTCCAGCTTGTAATCCCAAAGTAATTTCACTTGATGATGTAATTAGCTAGAGATGTTCTCACCTCCAAGGCTGAGGTATATAAGCCAAAGTTTTTGTAACCTAAGGGGATTCAAATGATTAATCAAAGTGAGTTTTGAGCGTCGTGACTGTGTCTGAGAGAGAGTGAGAGAGAGAGAGAGTCTTATCTGCTTGCTACGCGAGCTACGGAGCCGCCATTGGAGAAGCGACACCGCCATTGTGTTAGCAACGACGAGAGCTAAGCACAGATACCAAGAGTGCGCGCTATCGGCTTCTATGTGTGGTAAGTTCCTACGAGCTTCGGTGTGAGTTTTCTTCCAACTCGTGTGTCGGAATGGAGCATGCAGCATATCTATAGAACCACAACGAGTAGAGCTACACATTAGTACCATCGGGGTCAAGTTTCGATCACCTATATTTTTCGGCCTGTCTTCATACGCGTTTACCGCACGGAGTGGTTATGGGTTGATTTTGCAGTTCAAGTCTTTAGGGTGTTGTTCTTACCTAGTGTATAGACTTCCCCTTGAGTTTGAGATCGATTCAATGATTCTAGATTCTGTTTCGTATAGCATTCGTTTGTAGTACTGATTTCGGTCACTTGCGTATTTTAGAACTTAGATTTGATTTCCTTAGTAGTGATTGTCATTAGAAGGTTGAGTAGGTGATTTGACACCCACCTAGTTGTTTCCATGCGCCTGCGGGTCAAGCTCCGTCCTCATCTGACAAATTCTGTTGTTGGTTCAGTTCTCGCTATTTAGCTTCCGCTTGCGGCGTAACCGCCTTAACATTTGGCTCCGCTGCCGGGGATGAGAGCCCTAAGTAGGTGACCTTAGACTAATCCTACGAGGTGAGTCGTATAAACTACTTTGTATACTTTAGTTAGAAAAGATCTAGGAGTGGTGGACTCCGAAGATCTCGAGAGATATTAGGAAGTGGGGTATTCCTAGGTCTTCCGTATTGACAGTATTTTTAGTTTAGCTTAGATTTGTTTGTTGTTTTGTTGGTGTTGAGTAGTTATTGATAGAAGAAGAATTTGCTAGTCCGTGAGTGGCAGTGGATCTCTTTAAAATCACAATTACCAAACCCATTTTATGATTAGTAATAGCTTAGGTAGGACTTCATTTGATCCTGATCTAGAGCTAGTAATCATTGGAGTATTTGCTTGATATGGTTGATTGCATGTTAGATCACTGAACCGTCGAGTTAGTAGTGAAACTTGCAATAAACAAAATTCAGAGAAATTTTCTGTGTATCTGGGAGTTGCTGAGCACTTGAGAAAGCTTTAGGAAGGATTCTGTGCCAAAAAACTGGAAATCTGCAACTTTAGACATTATACGCGTATGATGTCTAAATGACTAAGCAGAGACCAAAACAGAAATTTTGACTTTACCAGAGTGTTCAAAAGGGGAGTTATACCCTAATTTCAACTTAAAACAAGAGCATTAACACTCAAAGAAACCCAAAAAGACAAGTCGGAGTCCAAGAAACGCAAAGAATAGGAAATTTTGGATTCAGATCTTGTTTTTACATTCAAACCTGACAAAAACACTTGAAACTCAATTATAAACATTGGAGAAGGCTTAAAACCAAGAATAGTCAAAATCTGGGACAAAAGACATCATACGTGTATAATGTCTTTTAGCACATCCACTGCTTATTTTTGATATCTGACCTGACAAGATTGTTACAAACACTGTAGAAAGCAAAAATATCAAGTCTTGACCCAAATTGATGAAAAAGACATCATACGCGTATAATGTCTTTGACCTAATTTTGGACATGTTTTGATACTTTGCCGACACAGATCCATTGTAATAGCTGTCTAGAGGTTATATTTCAAGTTTCATCCCATTTGGATCACAATTGACCCAAAACAAGTCAAAAGCGGAAAATTGCCAAGAAAAGCTTAAATTAGCCATAACTTGCTCAAACAGAGTTCAAACTGAATTTTGTGAGTGGAAAGAGCATAAGGGGGCTACTGAGAGTGAGCATAACCAAAATAGTCCAAATCTGTGAAAAAAGACATCATACGCGTATAATGTCTTTTTCAGCATAACTGCAACAAAATTCTCACTTGATGAAACAGAAGTTGTCCAACTGACAAGATTAAACAATTGACCAAGTATCAATCAGTTTGGATCAATTCTGACCACAAAAACTTGGGAAAACAAATTGCCGAGACGGAAAAGTTAAAGTCCTTTAGGGGAATTGATGAATTTGAGATCGGGCAGGAATCTCCAGAATAACCAACCAAAACAAGGGGAACAAGCTAGTGTCATATCAACCGAGGGAAGTGTAAACCAAAGTGGGGTGCAACCATTAGAGCCGATCTTTGAAGGAAGTGTTTCTGATACTTCTTCGGAGAGATCTTACGAGATTTTCACCGAACACTTGGAACACTTGAACCTGAACAACAGAGAAAATATGGCAGCAGGATCATCAAACCCTTCCGCCACAATGAAGCTATTGTTCATAAAATACCAGTACGACAATGAGCAAGGTGCCAAGATCTACAAAGATGGAATGGACCGCTATTGTGTAAAGATAGAGGAGAGACCTAGTGAGTTCAAGGACTTAGTACCTATGAGCTATAGCGGAGATAGATATCTAGATGACGAGGGTACCATGTACTTGGTAGTCCTAAACCCTAACATTGTGGACAAGTGGGGATTGATGGGCACCAAAACCAAAGTAGATGAAGAACTTGAGGAGAAAGCACCAATAATGAACTTCCCTGATGCGAGGTTAAGAAGAGAGAATGAAACTACAAGGATCAACACTGATAACATCTATGTGGGGCTATACAAATATAATAATGGGGAGCAAGATCTCTATTATAGATGTGAAGAACCCTACACCGGAGAGTTGACAGACCAAAAAAGACTTTATGTCTTTACCTACACAAAGGGATCGGAAGTGAAAATTGCTGCTTACGACAAGTATGGGAGGCAATACTCAACAATGGGCAAGAAAGAATTAGAAGGATATACATACTTTGGGGGACCACTACATCAGTATTATGTTACTTCTACCTCACAAAGACCAGCACCAACAAATGGAGTGCAAAACCCAATGACGACAGGAGGACAAAGAACTCAGGCTGCTGACTCTTTCAGTCAACCTCAGTACTCGAAGCCCGGACCAATGGGATCATTACATTCCAGAGAGTCAATGGATACGAATCGAGGTAGTGCAGTTCCAATCCCCACATATACCACTCCAGGTCCAAGGTTCGAAGCGGAACCATCACAATTGCCTCCTAGTAGTAGATTCAGAGCAGGGGAACCGACAAGGGTAACCCATGAAGTCCATGATGCTAGAGAAAGCTTTAGCCGGGACACAGGAGCAATGAGATTGGTAGCAGACCATAGACGTATGAGACCATCTCAAGTAGCCAAGTGTATGCCAAAGAAGTATGGTGGTTCAGGAGATCAGTATGCACATGTGTCACTCTTTAAGCAAGTCTTAAGAGCTGAGCAGATAAGAGATTTCCATACACAATACGAGGGATTTGGTCTTACTCTAGAAGGTACGGCATTGACATGGTTTCAACCACTGAACATAGGGGGATTCCATGACATTGACTATTTGCTAAGAGAGTTTGCTGAGGAATTCTCAAAACGAGGGATTAAGCACAATACGGTCTCACAAATATATGCTTTTAAATAGAGAGAACACGAAAAAGTGAAGGAAGCTTCACTTCGCTTCAAACAATACATTGAGAGATGTCCAGTACGTGAACGACCACAAGATGACAGACTATCTGTTCTCTTTATTGAGGGACTGAGAAACGACAATCTCAAGAAGGACTTGCACTTGAAAGCTTGTACAAGTTTCGAGCAAGTAACGAGAGAGGCGTTGTACTTAGTGGATAACTGTACGGTTTATGGAGAGGTGTCAGCGGATATAGATTTTGCATCCAGTAGCTCCTCCTCCGTAGCGAGCGAGACTACCACTAAAAAGAATGTTCAAACAACAACCATGCCAAATGTAGAGCAAATGATAGAAGATGCTCTAAAAAGGATGGCACCATACCAAAAACCATTGCCAAAAACATTGAAATGGTGTGCTATTGAACAAAAATGGACAAACCATCCAACAGAGGAGTGCTATTACAACAAAGGGTATGTAAGGGAGCGTCAGTATGCACCTCCTGCTCAATTAGCACCACCTCAAGTACATCTAGTACCTCGATACCCAACGGGAAATGTACCAGGACCTATGGGGATAGAAAGACCGCAACCGGTATTGGGACAACAACCACCTTCACCAGTAGGCATTAGATATGCACCAACCTTAGAGAATCAGGAAGAACAAGCCCTAGTTCCTGTTCAAGACTATTATGAAGAATCTGGTGCACACATGTCTCCAACTGTGTATTACCCACCAGAAGAACCCAAACAACCAGAACCATGGGGCATGATTGGGAATGTTGGAATACCAACAGTTATAAGTGCTTCTGATGAAGAGAGATACAATTTGGACGCAAGAACATTGATGTTCATAGCTCATGGAGGGTTAACAGGACAAAGACCATCCTATCCACAAAGGACGAATCAAATGGGACCAAGACCAGCACTAGGACCCTGTTACAAGTGTGGAGGTGACCATCTGATGAATGTTTGTCCACATACGGAAATCATTAGAATTAACGCTTATTGCAATGAGTGTGGGGTTACTCACTTCATTGAGGATTGTTCAAAGAATCCAAACAAAGTGCAAAAGATGACATTGAATATGCTAGAAACTATTCCTACCAGCAGTGGGTCTGAAAATGAAACTCTGATACCAACGCAAGTTGTTACTAGAGCTCAAGCTAAGAAAACCACTAGAGAACCTGAGAATGGAAAGTTAGCGACTGAAGTAGTTAGTCAAGGATCGCGGAGTCAGAGAAACACATGGAAAGCTAGAAAAGCACGCATGAAGTTGAGAAAAGAACCTGAAGACGCTATTCTAGCTGAGGAACTAAAGCGAACTAAAGATAGATTAGAAAAACTTGAGAGTCAAAACGGGAAATGAGAGATGAGCCCGGAAAGAACGAAACAAAAGAGTATCAAAGAAACAACGAGCTTAAGCTCAGGGGGATCAGTGCTAGTCGACAAAGTACACGAACCATTGGACGCACTGATGAGAGCTTACGAAGCTAGGTTAAAGAACAACCAAACACAATAACAACGAGCTTAAGCTCAGGGGGATCAGTGCTAGTCGACAAAGTACACGAACCATTGGACGCACTGATGAGAGCTTACGAAGCTAGGTTAAAGAACAACCAAACACAATAACAGAGGTGGATGAAATACCCAAACGCAGAATTGGAAAAACAGAGACTTGAAATGTGCCAGAGAATGATCGAGACTGCACAAGCCTTATTAGAACCACCAAAAGAAACAATGAATTGTGGAACGGAAAACCCAATTCAGCAAGAGACTATCGTTTCACGGGTAGCTGAAAAGACTCCCAGTGCACAAAATCCTGAAAATACACACAAGGATGACCGCATAGTATTGAACACAACCGATCAGGAGATAGAGAGTTTTGATCCAGTCATACAGAGGTCTTACGGAAGAGATGAGGATTACAATGAATTTTGGAAACAAGTGAGAGAGGCAAACTTTGCAAACGAGCTAAGTTGCCAAGCTAATCAGACAAATTGGGAAAAGGACATCAGGAATCCTCCCATAGTGGAATTTGAGGTAGGATCTCAAGTGGACTTGGATCTGCAATCTTACTGGGGAGATGGGGGCTCTGTTAGAACAATGGAGAGCAAACCTCATTCACTGAATACCTTACCTTTATACTTAGGAGAGTATGAAACAAAATCCGAGATTAGAGCACTTCCCTCACGAAGAATCTCATCACAAAAAGTCATGGACTCGCAAGGATTGATAGAGATCTTGTCAACACCAGTGACATGCACTATCACTCTAGCTGAGCTTTTGAGGCTAAGACCACATATGTGGACCACTGAAGGAAAATTCTTGGAGAAATTTGGGATAAAAGACCCAACATCGAGACTGCAAGAGGGTATACAAGAGCTGATTAAACCACAAAATAACGCTAAGCGTGTACCCTTAAACAAGGTCGGAGAGTATTGCGAAGGTAAAGAGGGAAATACAACCTTACCAGTTGAATTCCAAGGAGTGAACACGATGGCAATACTAGATAGCGGAGCTGGGGTAGCCATTGCTACAAAAGAAATCTGGAAAAAATGGGGGAAACCAGCAATAAGGAAGACTAGGTTGAAACTCCAATTAGCAGATGGACACATGGAGAAACCTATGGGGTTATTAGAGAAAGTCGTAGTGACTTCTTGCGGCATTGAATACGAACATACTTTTGCTATTGTCGATTTTGGCAAGGAGAATAACTATGATATCATATTGGGAAGACCATTCATGAGACAGTTGAAAATGGTCCAAGATTGGGGCTACGATCACATATACCTGAGAAATATGGAAACCACTACACGTGTGAACCTGAGAGACCATAGCTACAAAGATGTGAACCGAACACCGGTAGAGGAGTTTGATTCAGCTACTTTGGCGGGATCCAAATTTCCAGCTTGGTTAGGTAAGCCCAAGGAGTTATGGATGTGTGGAGCCTCGAAATGTGGAAGTCTGAGGCGAGAAGAATATGTTTTAGAAAGGGCTATCGAAGACGAAAATTATATAGGAGAACCCTTTCCAGAGGAAACACTTGAACCATTAGAATGGACACACATTCTAGCAACCCTAGATGTTTGTGCAATTCCGGATGGTCCCACAACGAAATTTTGCGACAAGGACGGGTACGACGTGGTTCCGTACTTCATGTTGAGAACTGTACTCGAAAAAGAAACTGAAAAGAACGATACACTGGAAAAGGAAGATGAAGAAGAGGTGTTTCACGACATTCGCGATCATCCAGAGTGGGGAAATGAAGCAGACAACGAGTCAAGGGACAGTTCAAGCGGAAACGAAGAAACTATAACGGATGTCAGATTTTATGATTTTCCGAACCAAACTAAACAACGCCAGAAACGCTATAGAGCAAAGACAAAAACAAAGGGGGTTAGAACCAATCCAATGCCTAGAATAAGAGGAAAAAATCAATTCCTAATGCTAGTAAAGGCGGAAGATTGTGTTAAGGACAAGATTTCTGGAAGAATGAGAGGCAATGATCAAAAGAGCTTACGAAAAGACAAAAGAGGCTCAAGAAATCAAGTTCAAAGGAATGGAACGAAAACAGAAACAGAAAAATCAGAAAAGAACAAGCGCAACAGAGAACACACGAAGTCCAAGTTAGAACGTAGAAACAAGTACAGAGAGCTCAAGAAAACTCTGAAAGAAGTTTGGACGACAGAATTTGAGAGTGGAGAGGACGAAAACGCCAAAATCAAGGAAAACATGGATGTTCCCTCTCACTATAGGAAATTCACAATAGAGGATAGGAAGGTGGTATTAACCCAACCTATTCGAGAGAGAAGGGAGAACGAATCTTATGACGGACCGGAGGATGCAAAAAAGGTTGATTTAGCAGCTCCAGGTGAGACACCTAGACCGGTGTACATAGCCATGAATTTGTCTCTAGGCGAGGAAGAGAGACTTTTGAGTCTTCTCAGAGAGTATAGGGATGTGTTTGCATGGTCTTATGAGGACTTAAAGGGAGTTGACCCATCGATACGCCAACACACAATCCCACTAAAACAAGATGCAAAGCCTAGCAGACAGAGACCATACACATATAATGATACATTTGCTAAGCGAATCAAAGAAGAGATAGATAAGCTGATGGAAGCTGAGTTCATATACGAGATTGAACACACCGATTGGGTATCTCCGATTGTGGTAGTACCCAAGAAGAACGGAAAACTCCGAGTGTGTGTCAACTTAAAGAAAGTGAATGCTACAACAATCAGGGACAATTATCCCCTGCCGATAACTGATCATGTTCTAGAGCGTGTATCAGGGAAAACAGCATACTCTTTTCTTGATGGTTTTTCAGGATATAACCAGCTAGCCATAGCACTGGAAGATCAACATAAAACAGCTTTTGCGACGGAGTGGGGAATTTATGCTTATCGGGTTATGCCTTTTGGTCTAACCAATGCTCCCGCAACCTTCCAGAGGCTGATGACGCATGCTTTCAAAGAATACTTAAGGTTGTTTCTAGAAATATACATGGATGACTTATGTGTACATTCTCTTCTGAGAGATGAGCATCTAGAACACCTAAGAAAATTATTTGAGAAATGTAGGACATATCGCATTTGTCTCAATCCTGAGAAATGTGTGTTTATGGTCCGACAGGGTAGAATTCTGGGACATATTGTCTCACAAAACGGAATATCCACGGATTTAGAGAAGATAAAAGTTATAGTGGATATGCCTAGACCAACCAATGCGAAACAAGTACAGAGCTTTATGGGACATTGCGGATATTATAGACGATTCATTTACATGTACGCTATAATAGGCCAACCACTTTACATGCTAATAGTGAACTTTGAATGGATAGAGGCCAACCACTTTACATCCTATAATAGGCCAACCACTTTACATGCTAATAGGATGCATTCTGGCTTAGCCAGAAGAAGGAAACATGGATTTTCCTATCTGTTATGCCAGTCGACAGCTCAACAATGCAGAGAAGAATTACACCACAACAGAGCGAGAAGGATTAGGAATGATATATGCGGTGAAGAAATTTCGGCATTATCTTCTAGCCAACAAGTTTGTGTTTTTTACGGATCGCCAAGCCTTGCTCTACCTAGTGAATAAACCATGCAATACCGGGAGAATAGTGAGATGGTTCATTATCTTACTCGAATTCGACTTCACGGTAGTAGTAAAGAAAGGAAAAACACATCTTAGAGCTGATCATCTTTCGCGATTGATGAATGGAGAAGACCCTATAGGAGTAGATGACGACATGCCAGACGCGTACTTGTTCAACATAGAAATGATACCGAAGTGGTCTCAAAATGTCGTTAACCTATTAACCTATGGAGGAGAGTTTGATAGAAGAGAATACAACCAGAAACATATTGCTATTCAGCAATCCGAGAATCTTCAATTGGTTGCAGGAAGGTTGTATCAATTGGGGAATGATCATGTTTTAAGACTATGCATCAATCCTGAGGAATATAATATATATCTGCGCGAAGCACATGTTCAGGAATGTGCATTTCATTGTTCAAGAAGGAACACATATAGGAATTTGTTACAATTGGGAGTCTATTGGCCAGGAATGAAAGAAAGCGTACATGAATATGTCACTGTATGCATTGTATGTTCATCAAAACCGCCAGCAGAGTATTCGACACTATATCAGATAATGATCGCTCCACAATGGAGTCAGTATATTGTTGAATATCTCACAAATAGAACTTTCCCAGAAGGAACGTCAAAAGCTCGTCAGAAATTTGTAGAGACAGAAGCTAGAGATTACGCTTTAATAGGAGATCAACTCTATAAGAGAGGTAAAGACAACCAGCTTAGGATTTGCGCATCAGAGACTGAGTATGTGATAATACTAGAGTAAGCTCATGGAGGAGTAGGTGGAGGCCATTTCTCAGGTGATAAGACAGCAAAACTTGTCTTAGCCGCAGGAATATGGTGGCCAACATTACATATGGACGCTGAGGAATACGTTAAACGGTGTGATGACTGTCAGCGGACCAAAGTACCACTTAAAAGAGATGATATGCCGCTTAGACCAATGATGGGGTCGAGAGCTTTTGCAAAATGGGGGATTGATTATGTCGGACCCATTTCACCTCCTGCATATAAGACTCATACACAATACATCGTTGTGGCTACAGACTATCTAACAAAGTGGGTTGAAGCAAAGGCAACTCAAAAAGCAGATGCGAGGACCACGGCACAATTTCTATATGAATACGTCTTTGTACGATATGGATTGCCAATAGAAATTGTGAGTGATCGAGGCACACATTTTATAAATGAAGTGATAGAGATCCTTCTAGATGAATTCATGGTAATCCATAGGAAATCAGCCCCGTATCATCCACAAGCAAACGGACAAGCTGAAGCAACAAACAAAACCATATGCATGGTCCTTACGAAGATTGTATCTGAGTCGAGAACTGACTGGGACCAGAAGTTGCATTCAACATTATGGGCATATAGGGTAGCATATAAAACATCAATAGGAACGACCCCATATAACATGGTTTTTGGGCTAAATGCTATCTTACCAATAGAATTCTTGATTTCAACCTTAAGGGTGGCTAAGGATCTAGAGTGGACAGGGCATGAGCTTTCTGATAGAATAGATGGCCTGGAAAAGCTAGACGAGCTTCGCCTAAAAGCAGTAGCTTCTATCTACGCTCAAAAAAGGCGACAAAAAGAATTTTTTGATAAGCATGTGCGGACTAAAGAGTTTAAGGTTGGGGACTATGTCCTAGTTTACACTCTGAAACAGCATGCTAAGAAGCTTAAAAAGCAAGGGATGGGACCTCTGGTGATTAAAGATCTATCACCAAGTGGAGCCGTCAAGCTTGCTACATTAGACGGAGAAGAAATGCCCAATTGGATTAGTGGATGCAGAGTGAAAAAGTATCTTTTGCCGCTAACCCAAGACATGCTTCTCAAAATACATCAAGAAAAGCTGCGTGTCCAGAAAAAGAAAAATATTGTAGAGGAAGCGCAAGCCAAGGCGAAGGAAAGAATGGAGAAAAGAAGACTACTGCGTCAGAAACAGCGCAATGAAGGAGCAATACAAATAAACGCAGTCAGTATGACAGAGATGGATAATGACAAAGAAGAACCCATCATCGAATGCAAAGTAGGAACCAACCAAATCAAAGCCAGAGCACTATTGGATTCAGGAGCTCAAACTAACCTACTTTCACTCAATTTGTATAGACAATTGACAAATGACACTAAACTACAAACTGCCAAGCAAGAGTTAAAGAGTTACTCTGAGAATTCAATCAAAACTGTCGAATGCACAGTTTTACATATACAGATTAACTAGTATGTGTATCCTCATATGTTTTACGTGGTTGAAGACCAAGCTACACAACATCCATTATTGCTAGGACAACCATGGCAGAAGCAATACAATGCAATGATTGACTGGAGTTATAAATCAGTGCTAATCAAATACGAAGGTGAAAGTCAATCAGTTAAGTTCACCAAAGGATCAGAGACAACTCCAAAGGAAGAATCCAAGAACAAAGGTAAACAACAACCAGAGAAAAAGAAGAAGCAATGGCAACCAAAAGTTTCTATACAGCTGGATTGCTCTTCGACGAGGAATTCTCAACATTGGATAAGGAAGACAAGCAATAATATAACAGCTCAACCTTGGGAAAAAACGGAGTCAAAGTTGGTATGGAGACCAAAAAAAGTTGTGCCAGAGAACACAAAGGTGGAAAACAGAGTCGTCAATACCAGACAACAGAGTGATTCCAGACAATCAAGGACAGTGAAACAGATCTGGATTCCAAAGAAGTTCATGACGGCACAAAGCTATAGCAAGCAAATTTGGATCCCAAAGATTTGTAAACAGGAACTCCCTTCAGTACAATCCACGGAAACTCCTAGGTATTTCAAGGCGAGGAAATCAACACAAAGAACAAAGCAGGTTTGGGTCGCAAAGAGTTTGTGGCAAGCACAAGTGAAGCGAAAGCAGATTTGGATTGTGAAAAAGAACAACAAAGTAAAGAAGAATCCATCTACTGATTCTACTACCGAAGTGCCAAAACCAACCCAAAACCCAAACACCAATCCTTCAATCAAACAAAGAGCAGCTTTATTGGAAAGACTGTTGTATCATCGCTCTACAATTGCATTGGGAACTTATGACCAAAAAAACTACAATGCTTCGCCCAAAGACACTTCATAGTCGTCCGGGAGGACTCAGACTAGGAAGGGGGGAGGTATACAGGTATACAGGAGTTACAAAGCAGCTACAAGCGCCAAAAACAAAGAAAAACAAAAATTATATTACAAGGGCAGTGTCTTACATGATTTTGCAATTTTTATGTTTGATTGCGGATATTGATAATATTTATGCCCTTATATACCTTGTTTTGCAACAAGAAGAGATCAAATGATGAATTTGGGTCTCTAGACGTGTAAATATCACTAAATAAGAGTGTTTTTGGAGCTAAAAAGTGGTAATCCAAGTCCAGAAATCACAAATAAGTGTACATTCCTATACACAGGGTTACCAGCTATTTATCGTGTATGTTTGGAATTTTTTGGCTTCAATTTGTTATTTTCCTTTATTTTTTATGATTTTCTTAATAAAAATAAAAGAAAAATAAAAAAGCAGGTGAAACGAGATCGGGAAAAAGAAAAGAATAGAAGGTGATGGTCCTAATGATAGGGGCAACCCATGGTAAAAATTGGGTACAATTCTGAAAAAGTTGCGGAAAGCCCGAAATGACAGAATTTTGGCAAAGTGGACAGATTTCTCAGAAACAGGTCAAACGGAGTCCAAATTGAGAAATTTCAAATCCTAAAGTGCATTTCATGACGAGATAGGAGCATATGTCAAATTTGGTAACAAGTGATCCGGGAAGTCCGAAGTTAAGTATTTTTCACTTCACTTTCAAGCTCATTTCCACTATTACCTTCTTGGAGAGAGCAAAGAGCACACAGGAGCATCCAACCTTCTACAGCCTTCTACGACTGCTACGAGAGCTCAGAGGACACCAGACATGAGAGGTAGACTCGTTGCCATAAGCTTTTGATGCTTATCATTAACTTTTGTCGCGAAAACTGACCAAAACCAAGAAACAAGAGCAGACGGGGAATGCGGTAGAATGCTAGGTAGTGGCACAACCGCCTAATCAAACCTTGCAAGAACTTATAGGTGGGTTACCCTAGTATAGAAGATGGGTTTCTAACACTCAAAGCTCGAGAAAGAACGACTGGAAAAACCCTAGGTCAACAGAGCCTGCAAGAGGCAAACAGAAAAAAGTTGTCGAAACGACACAAAACTTCTCAGGAAGCTTAACAACATTGAGGGCAATGCAACCATGGAGTATCTCCAGGTTTGGACCACCAAAAGTAGGTCGGAACAACCGATTCGGGCTGCGGACACACAAAGCGTCATTTTGGCATAGCGGCTGAAATTGACGACCGAATGAAATGAAACTTCACAAGCAGCTTCAAATATACATGGATGACTTATGTTTGCAAGCAAAACCCAAAAGAAAGCTGATTCACTTACCGATGGTGAAAAAGACGCTTTCGGGCAACCAAAAGGAGAACGATGGAGAACGGGGAGCCAAAGTCAAGTTCAACCAAATAGATGGCTTCACAACATATCCAATGAGCTGGAAATGCAACTCTCGAGAAGAAAAGTTGAAGAAATTCAACTCCAAGGCAAAAAGACGACTTCGGAGATTGAAATGCCTATAAGGGGGCTTTTTAGCTAAACTAATGACTTTTTAAGTTGAAAACTAGTTAGCAGGGCTTAGGGCATTAGCACAAAGCATTCTTTGCACAAAAAGACCAACATTTCAAGAAAAGACATCATACGCGTATGATGTCTCACAGCATGAATTTCACATCCATTTCAACATTTGAGTGCATAGCCTCATTCCACATGTTAATCACATCCTATGAACCAAGTATCATGAGAATTGGAGTTAGAAAACCCAAGGAAAACCAAAAAGACGCAAAGTAGGCCATAAAATTGATTTTTGGTCCTAATTTTGTCAAAATAACTCCAAACTCATTGAAACTTTGTAGGATTGTTCATTAACACATCTACAAGCTATCTGGAACCAAAAAGCACCATTTTGACACAAAAGACATCATACGCCACTACAAGAGGTTGTGTGCTCTTGTGACGCTGTTAGCAACGGAAATACACTGGGTTTTTATAACCCCCGGCGTCGCTAAAACCGTCGCTACGAGCGTCGCTACGAGAGCGTCGCTATAGGCATCGCTATGTGCGTCGCTATAAGCGTCGCTATATAGCGATGCTCATAGCGACGGTTATAGCGACGTTTACACAGAAGACTATAGCGACGCTACAGAGCCATAAATAGTGACGCCCGAGAGAATTTTTTTTTGGTGGCAGGGCATTGAATGCCCTGCCACCCATCACCATATTGTACTTGATTCACTTTTTAAAAAAAGTGCAAGGGTAGATAATAGACCCAAAATAGTCACCCACAAGACGTAGTGCTTGCAAAATTGACAATTGTACACATCATAGGCAAAATGAATTGATTGGCAAATGTAATAATGACAATTGTACAACATCATAGGCATAAAGAATTGATTGGCAAAAGGAACTGCGGTGACAAATGTAATAATATACATGGTTCAAAAGGACGTATAAAATCCGTCTCATGATACATAAGCTATGAGAAACCCTAAACTAATGCTATCTAGCTATGGCTAAACTGACGTCGTCTAGTCAGACGTCTCATCGCGTCCAAGCGGCGTATCTGTCGGATTCTGCAAAAAGAGACAATAAGAGAGCTTTCAGTAAGTATAAACATATAACGACATTTATAAAACAATACAAAAAATAAAAAAGAGTAAACCCTAATACTAACCATGCCGCCGCGAGAACTGAGAATGTCCATCAGGGCGTTTAAGCCCTTCCTGCCTGCGTACTCGTGCTCGTACGGTGTGGGATCACGTCCTGTCATCGACCACTGTCAAAACATACAAAGATTTCATTATGTTAGAATTAAAAAACTCATAAACCCTAAACTATCGAACATAAAGAGCAATGTGAAAACACTTACAAAATCGGCCTCAAATGATGCCCATCCACCGCTCCCCAAGTGGTGCGAGCTCCCTGCCTCTACTCGCGCTCTGGCTGCATCCTTTTGTTGCTTTCACTTGTCGGGATTCTCGCGCGCTGCTTTCTTCGCATTCTTCCAATCTTCTTTGGCCAGCCAATCTGGCCTGTTCCACCCATTCTTGATTGCTTTTTGCACTTCGGAACGCTTGTGTTTGCAGTATTCGTGCATTCGAATCTTCATCAGGTCTTCATTGAAGCGATGATCCCGTGTTAGAACGGGAAACTCATCATGAAGTATGCTGATGACTCTGTTTTTTAAATCACTTGGTACTTCACTCCATTTGTTTAGTATGTAGTGTCTAAACAGCTGAGAGCAAAGACCACGCATGCGCGAGATCACCTTCTTGCCGTCATCATCCATGATGATGCCGCCGCTGAAGTCGATGGAGTAAGACAAGCCCTCTGGCCGATGACGCGTGAACCTGGGTGTCCCGGCAGGGGTCTCTAGCGGCGTGTCGATGGGGGTACGGACGTCAAGTGTCTCCACCGATGTCTGGGTCCCGAAGCGAGGAGTGTCGAGTGGGGTGGCTCCTGGCGGAGTAGGTAGAGGTGTGTAGCTTCTAGGAACAGTCAACCGTGCAAAACCTGGTGTAGATGGCGATGCTGTGGCTGGTGTGGGGGCGGGCAAAGAAGGGGAGGGTAAAGAGCCTCGTCGAACACGAGGCGGTGTGGAGGCATCGGTGGCGGAATCCCCACAACAACCGCCACCGCCACCACTAGAGCGCCGGTGTCTAGACGAGTGTGAAGCTCGTCTCGTCGACGCCGAAGCTTCGGAGCGCACCGAATGCTCCGAAAGAGAGGGAGATGCGGATGGAGTAGGAACGCGCAATGATGCGCCAGAGCGATGACGCTCCACGTACCACTGTCTCTGTTGCGGTGACAAAGAAGAAAGAAACTCCTCATCATCCATACCTGCATTAAACACACGAATATTTAAACTTAATATTGAATGAATAGAGTAGACAATGACGCAAAGACCATTAAATACAATGACGTAATGACGCATATAAATACAATGACGCAATGAATTGAGTGATAGAAGAGGCAAGTCGAAAACTCAGAATTTTCAATCAAAAGATGTGAGCGCGAGTAGAAAAGAGCGTTATACACCATGGAAGGTACTTAGAGAGCCAGAGCTTTTACAACACAGAGCAAAATTGTTCAAATACAATATTTGTGGCTTTAAGAGATCTATCTCTCATCCTCGCATAACTCAGCATAACTTCCTATATCTATATAGAGCTCTCCGTTTAAACACATATCCTCTGTTTCATTTTGTAGCTCCTTTGCATGCACCCCATATAGAGTAGTAGCATCTTGATGCTCGTCTGGCACCACCGCAGCGGCTTTTGATTGAGCATCTTCTCTGATCTCCTCCATTGATGTCGTTGTGATTAGCACATGGTAGCCTTCATACGTCCTTGCACTACGAGGGGCTACCTCTATGACATACCACCAGTTTGATGTATACTTTGTAGGATGAAATATTACCTGCCAGAGCCACATAACTTACATGAGAGCTTTCAAGCACATAACTTGTAAAAGGGGGATGTTAACTATTTACATACTTACTTGTTCACAATGCTCGGGTAGTACGAAAGTGTCTCTTAGGTCAGTCCATTTCTTAGTAGAATCCACCTCAAGAAAACCAGACTCTCCTCTACGCACAGTAGCGTTGCGAACCTCCATGATTATCTTGAACCATTACACGTCAAACAAGTCGACAAAAAATCCTCTGTAATCGATCCTCAAAATCCTCTGTAATCGATCCTCAAAAATCCTCTGTAATCGATCCTGAAACGCTCTAAGAAGAACATCCATCTGGAATGAACTGTGCTAGCTATTTCCACCTCATCAACTATGTGAACAAGAAGATGCACCTGAATGGTTAGCATTGTAGTAGGAAAATGTTTCTCAAACATGCACACAAGCTCCGCAGCATTTAGTTTGGCTAATGGTATGGAGTCTACGTTGATCTCCTTTTGTGAGATCCATTGCACCAGCTTTGCAAGTTTGTAGATTGTGTTACGGATGTCGAGAGACAAACATCCCTCAATGGCAACCGGTAAAATAAACTATAAAGTATGTGCAGCAATGATATTAAAGTCCACATTTTATGCAATGATATTAAAGTCCACTATGAACGTACCTGACACATTTTATGCCAATCGTGACTTCAAACTGGTAAGCTTTCCTTCTTTAGTAAAACACGTTCGGAGCGAGTGCATTACGCCAGTGGGGGTCCGCAAAGATCGAATGGTCTCTTTTACTTTGCGTTCTTGGGCTCCCGTGAAAATCCATGGTGCTTTAGGGAGTTTTATCGATCCATCAGACACTATTTGCGGCCAATATTGCTCCATACGATCCACATTTCTAAGGTCAACTCTGGCTCCCAAAGTATCTTTCTTGCCGGTCAGATGGTCCCATAGTAGATTACCCACATTCTTGAATATGTGCATTGGATCGAGCAAGTGATTGATCATGAGTCGGGGCCAGTATGGTAACTCGTACCATAGAGATAGTCTCTTCATCCCTGGAGGCAATCCGTCATCGCACATCTCCTTCTGCTCTAACCATGCTTGTGCAGACATCCTTGGTGGCTCTCTTCCCAAAAAGCCGTCGCGTAACACATGATTCTCTGGAAGATACGCTTGATGACCTTCGTAGATTTGTTTCTTCAGTGAGGGTGCCCTACGTGCATTCAGTCTAGGTCCAAATGTGACACATGCTCTGTATCCGCTTGTTTGAAGCCCTGCATGTATACACATGATAATAGATCAACTATGGGAAAAAACAAGATTTACAGTGTCTGAGTGAGGAGTGTCAATAGATCACCTGAGCATTTTGTTAGCCCGGGATAGTCATGCATGGTCCACATTAGAATGCCTCTGATCAAAGCATTCCGTCGTCCTGTGTGTCGGCTCATATCCACCACCTCTATGCCAATCCACAATTGTTGTAGCTCTTCCAATAGTGGACGAAGATACACATCCATATTCCCCACTTTATATCGCCCTGGCACAATCAAGCTTAGCCATAGGTGCCCCTTCTTCGTAGTCAACCACGGGGGAATGTTGTAGTTGACGATGACAACGGGCCATACACTGTAAGATGTTGATCTTTGACCAAATGGATTTACGCCATTCATAGCCAGGCCTAAGCAGAAATTTCGAGCTTCCCTGGCAAAATCCGACCATGTTCCATCTATATGTTTCCACGCTACGCAATCTGCAGGAATTTGTAGCACACCATCCGAAGATTTATTCTCCTCATGCCATGATGCTAGGGCGGCCATGGACTTACATTCGAAGAAATGCTTGATGCGAGGAAGCAGAGGGAAATGTCGCAAGACCTTTTGTGGAATTTTTGTCCCGTGGAGATCTACTCGATATCTTTCGGAATCACATTTCGGACACTTCTCCATGTCTATGTATTCCCCTCTGAAAAGAATGCAGTCATTAGGACAAGCGTGGATAGAATTGTAATCCATCCCCAAGTTTCGCAAAATCTTTCTTGCTTCATCTCGGGAATCTGGCATCACATTGTCAGCTGGTAGTATGTGCTCTTTAAGCAATCTACACAACATAAAAATATGATACAGTCGTGTAAAAATCTATCAGATCATTATACATTTAGAGTTTTATTAAATTAAACTAATTGTAATAGATCACCTGAAAAGCGTTGTGACGCTAGTGTCACTCCATCCAAACTTTGCCTGCATGTTGAGAAGAACCAGGAGTGCTTTCAATCTAGACATACGTGCTCCATTATACAATGGTGTATCGGCTTCACTTTTCATATCATCATAGATAAGCCTTTCTGAATCCATGATCGTCTCGATCATTTCATCAATCTCGGGCTCAAACATTGCCTCGTTGGGAATGTGCTCTGCATGATCATCCCCCGAGCTGTCAGAGGCTACATCTTGTGGCCTCACATATGCTGCTTGACCAAAGCGCCTGCGAACACGTCTATTGGGTTGCAAGATTGCTGCTTGTTGGCCAGCGTCAGAGTCCGACGAGTTATAATTGGCAACAACTCGATCTATAATAGATGGATCGAACTCGCCAAATTCGCGAACGTGCTGCAAAGAAACACGTCTTGTCCGTCACACAGCATGCTTGCATTGATTACAAGGACATAAGACCCTCGTTGAGAGATAGGTGTTTCGGTTGGACGGTCCCACATCCTCGTCGCTACTCATAATGAGGATAAAAAAGTTATAACCTGGACAACAAATTTAATATTCTATTGTCATTCTTCGTCTTATCTCTCTCTCTCTCTCTCTCTCTCTCTCTCTCTCTCTCTCTCTCTCTTTACCTCACATTCTCTAGTCATGTCCAATCCCCGCACACCTCGGTCTAGAGGTGCACGGAGATCAGAACCACCGGGTTATAATCTCGTCTTTATTGGTCAATACCTATATTTGTGGGTACAAGAAATCTACACACCCACGTCTACATGATACTGCATGTAGTGGACAAAACCCCTTTGCCTCTTCTCTAGCTGTAGCACTTCACAGCATCTTAACATCTTTTCACAGTAGATCTTTTCACTGTTCGTCTAACTCTAAACCCTAAACCGTAAGTAATTCTTGCGTGGACTCGATCTAACGTAAATAAGCGTAAATCTAAATAAACGTAAATCTAACTAAAAATAAACCTAAATCTAATTTAACGTAAGTCTACATCTAACCTAATCTTTAACGTCTTTTGGGATAGTTTCCTACGACGTTAAAACTCTCTTCTTCTTGTGTGTGTGTGTGTGTGTGTGTGTGTGTGTGTGTGGGTAAACCTAAATAAACCTAAGTCTAATCTAATATAACATAAATCTAAATCTAACATAAATTATGTTATATTAAAAACAAAGAACTAAACTAACAGGGATTATAAGAACCTTAAAACTGATTTAACACATAATTTTTCACATAACTCGGCAAGAGTTGGCATTCTCATCACTAAAGATGTGAGAGTTAACTTCCGGCGGCGACGCTGCCTCATCTCCATCCACATCTGACGACAGCAATTGGCCCTTTAGACCGTTCTTGCTCTTGTTACTAACTTTGAAGTTGCTGTTGAATGACTAGAGGTTGTCTAGATGGTCATTGTGTCGGGGATGTAGTGACTCTTGCTGCCCTGAAGATCCACCTTCTTCCCTATCTTCTGAAGACATTTCACCAGTACTTTTGGATCGACGGAGCCCACCATGAGTGAAGGCAGCAATACCCTATATTTCATTAAGGGCTTTCTTCACCCGCTTCATGCAGGCATCGCAGTCTATGGAGACCTAAATCTAATCTAATATAACGTAAATCTAAATATAGCGTAAATAAACGTAAATCTAGTTAAAAATAAACCTAAATCTAATTTAATGTAAGTCTATATATAACCTAATCTTTAACATCTTTTAAGATAGTTTCCTACGACGTTATAACTCTCTTCTTCTTGTGTGTGTGCGCGTGTGTGGATGTGTGTGCCAATAAAAAGAGATAAATGGTATAACCTTTCTATCACCCATGCCAAGTATGATAGATTGATTATGCCATTTCCCTCTTGAATAATAGGTCTTGAGTTCAACTCCTCGTCGGCTAGATCTTTAGGTCTTTTAATTTTAATTAGTTTCCTACGACGTTAAATTAGTTTCTCTCTCTTTCTCTCTCAATGTGTGTGCGTTTTTTTGGATCGTATGCATGTTTTCTCTCTCTTTTCCTCTCTCAATGTGTGCGTTTTTTGTTTATGCATGTTCTCTCTCTCTTTTCCTCTCTCAATGCGTGCGTTTTTTGCTTATGCATGCTCTCTCTCTCTTTTTCTCTCTCAATGTGTGTGTGCATTCTTTGTTTATGTATGTGTGTGTGCGTTTTTGTTTTTGTTTGTACTCTCTCTCTCTCTCTCTCTCAAAAACACTATGTGTGTGTGTGTATGTGTGTGTGTGTGAGAGAGAGAGAGAGGGAGAGAGAAAGAGGGGAAGGGAACATGAGAATGAGGAGAGGGAAGGAGCATACCTGGCTCTCCTTCCTCTCCTCGTGTGTGTGTGTGTGTGTGTGTGTGTGTGTGTGTGGAGAAGAAAGAGAGAGAGAGAGAGAGAGAGAGAGAGAGAGTGAGGGAGAGCGTTACCTGCTCCTTGCTTGAGGGCGCCGAAAAACTCAGATCTGAGATCTGAGTTTTTGGGCGCGCTCGGTTATTTTTTTAGCCCAGTCGGCGTCGCTATGAGCGTCACAAATTTACAAAGAAATTTGCGACGCTCATAGCGACGCCGAGAAATTTTTTTTTGAGCATCGTTGTGTGAGCGTCGCTAATATGAATAGCCTCTTGTAGTGCGTGTATGATGTCTATTTGCACTTACAGAGCCAAAACTGCTCATTTGTCATCACACATCCATTATATATATCTAATACATGCCACATATGAAAATTGGAACCATTTGGTCAAGAGGATCACCCCATTAGCCCAATTGAGGGAAAATCCCTCACCTAAAGCCTATTTTTGGCCCAAATCCAACATACTCAAGTCCAAACCAAGATTTGAGTAGATATAGTCCTTCACTAGTACATGGGGAGTCCACAGAACCAATCCCGTGCAAAATTGATAAAAAAGACATCATACGCGTATGATGTCTCCAGAGCCACTTTTAGCCCAAAATCTATCTAAACTTCATAACTCCACTGAATAAGCCTATCTAAAGCCAAATCCAAGCTTATAGAGAAATTTGGTCCAAAAATACACTAAAGACATCATACGCGTATGATGTCTCACTATGTGATTTTTCCACCTCAGGGCTTCAACCACCAAATAGAAGTGATCTACATGCCATTTGAAAGTGAACCACCAAGTTTTATCCAATTTGGATCATAAAATCCAAATCCCTTTCAAAATTTTGCCAAGAGCCGGAACTGGACTAAACTGGCCAAAACTTGACCAAATGGTATCCAAACTCAAATCCAAGCATATGATACTCATGTATACACTATCAGCTACAAGCACAACCAATATGAAGTCATTTTGACACAAAAAACATCATACGCGTATGATGTCTCCAACATGATTTTGAGCCCATTTTGCATTTTTTTTCACCTACCTTGCATCCTTAGGCCCTGAATAGCTCATGTTTCAATTTTCAATTCATTTGGATAGTTAAAAGCTTCATTTCGGCTTTCAGTACTAAAAAGACGCTAACTTCTGAAATTGGAGTTACAGGATCCATGGATTCCGCCAAGTTATCGGCAACGAAGAGAAAAAGACCGACAATCAAAGATGCTCTTGCAGAAGCAGAACCCTTTGACATTCCAGCAGAAACCCTAAAGCCAACCAAAACTTGGGTGGAGGAAGCAGTATTGGAGAAAGAGGGAATAAAGATCTACCAGGGGACTTTCAGAGATCCTCAAGGGCAAGCGGTGGATGTACCGATGATCCCACAGGAATTGGTAGATTATAGCAGGTCAGAAGACATCAACAGGTACCTGGAAAGGGCAGACTTGCACAGTTTCTTCACCTTGAGACCATCAGGTGTGGATACAAGAAGAGTGTACGAGTTGGCAACATCCATTCAGAAGGATGGGAAAGCCACATTGACAGCCATGGATGGAGAGAAAGTAGAAGTACAGATCACTCCACAGCTCATTGCAGACGCATTGAAGCTGCACAACAAAGGGAGCTCTGTGAGGGAAAGAAGGGAGGCCATAGAGGTCTATGGATCCAAGAAACAGAATGCAACCTATGGAGATATGGCGGACCAAAGAGCGGCAACCCTTTGCCGACTGTACAACCAGTTTCTCCATGTTTGCAGTAAAAGACCGCAAAAGTATACGACACCGCCCCATGCCACTGCGACCACCATCACATGGGCATTAAAGAGCAATATGCCAAAAGAGGTGAATTACGCTCAACACATCCACGAGCAAGCAATTGCCATGCACAACGAGAAGCCAAAGTACATAGGAGGAGCAGAAATTCTGACCAGAATAGCTTATGAAGCTATTGGAGCTAGAGATCAGTGGCCAAAGGTTCCCTCCCAGAATGAGTGGCTTAGAGAAGCCGACGAGGAGGAAGAACAACCCGAAGTATCCAAGAGGGCGTCCACAAGAGCACGCCAGAAACTAGAAATGGTTTCAGAACCTGAAGAGGAGGTGGACGAGCCGCTTATGAAGAAAGTAAAGAAGAAGGTTGCTCCCAAGCAAACCAAAAGTCAAAAAATGGCAAGAATGGAAAGACTAGTGGAGCAGTTTAGAGCAGAAAGAGCTCTAAAGGGTGACTTTGAAGAAAAGTGGGTGCCAGACCCCACCAAAGTCGGAACTAGCTCAGCCAGGCCACATGTTGATCAATACGATCAATATATTAAAGCTTATGAGGAGTCAGAGGCTATATTGGAGCAGCAACCTGTCGAGCCATACACTGAAGAGGAGGTACAGCTTTTAAAAGCTGAGCTGAAAAAGGACGACAAGGGGAAAGGGAAAGTAGATGAGTCTACTAAATCTCAAGAGAAAGACGGGCAAGCCGACAAGGGGAAAGCCAAGGAAGCTGAGGACAGATACCCCTCTATGACTGATGTACCAAGCCCGAAGAAGACAAAAAATATCGTGGAAGAGACCACAATAGAGATGGACACAGATGATTTGGAAAAGCCGAAGGCCGAGACCAAAGAAAAGGAGATAGATCCAGTTCAGCAAAAGAGAAATGATTATGAGGATCAGGTAGTGATAGGATACACTGAAGCAGAGGCCCTTGAGGCAGTTTATGGGTTCACCCTACAAAAACAAGATGATCGGAGAGGGACGGAGGAAAAAACAAAGAGTACAAAAGAAAGTGAAGAGAAACTGGACGAACAGAACGTACTAGAAGAGCCGAAGCCAGTGGAGGTGGTGGCAGATGAAGATGAAAAATACATGCACATGGTGCATGAACTGCTAGGCAAGATCAAAGAAAGATCCAGGGCAAAGGAAGTAGAGATTGAGACAGCCAAACAAAGGGAAGCAGAGTTGCAGAGGAAATTAGAGAATGCTATGACTGAATCTGAAAGTCATAAAGCATCACTCTATGACGCGGAAAACGAGAGAGACGGCTTGATACTCCTGCTAGCCGAGGCTTCAAGAGAGGTAACAAGTGCACAGGAAGCAAAGGAGCGGATAGAAGATGAGTTGGAGGCAGCCAAGGATGAGCTCATTGAGCTAAGGGAAAGAGTCGAGCTCCAAGAAAGAACAATCACTAGACTTAGGACTACCCCTAGAGCTAGCAGAGCAGGAACCGAACAAGAAGGAACTCTCGTACCAGCTTTAGAAGACCAGATCCGAAGCTTACAAAGAGAGCTGAGATTAGAGCAAGTGCAAAGGTTGCACATTGCGGAGGGATCGTTGGCCGCAGAGGAGAGGCTCACATTAGAAAATCAAACACTACGGACAGAGAATGAAGCTCTCCGCAAATAGCTCCAAGATCTACAAGAGCAACAAAGAAGAGAAACTGGAGAGGCAACCACAATTGAAGATCCAGCCCCAGCTCAAGAGGTGGCCTCGACTTCAGGAATCTCTGAAGAAGAAGAACAAAGGCTCCATGACCAAATAGAAAAGTCAGCAGAGGAGAGTGCCAAGGCGGAAATGGAATGGGAGAGGAGACTCCTCATCTCCATTAGACTTCAGGGATTAGACACAAAAGTGCTCCATGAAGAGTGGATGCAACCCAGCCTGCCTTTCCCTTTGATGAAATTTGAAGGCTAAAGACGAAAGAGAATAGAGGAGGAGCAGTATGTCGCTCTTTACGAAGGCGACATCACAAAGGAGGAACAATCAAAGAAGATAGTAGATTCACAACTTAGATGGAGGAAAGGTTGGCTAAACAAATACCCAGACTACCTCATCTACTTGGTGGAGGCACCAAAGGAGATTCGGGAGAATGCAACCTTCTGCCCGGTGCCAAGAGTCAGAAACTGGAAAGAGCATGGCAAGATTGCAGAAAAGAAGCCAAATTGGCTTAATTATCCCAGGATGCCAGGACCAAAGGCGGGAGACAGAATAGGTAAAGCCTACATGGTGAAAACCCTAATGGGCACCATCAAGCTCTTTACTGGCTCTCCTGACCTTTCATGTCAGATGCTCAAGAAAATCTGCAGGACTCTCTTAGCTTGCATTGAAGTGTTCGCGCCAGATAAAGCCACGACCTCGAGTCTACTATCGACAGCCGACACAGTGACTGATATGATATATGATCTTTCATTGCAGCCTTCTCCAAAAGTGTTGCACCTCCTATACCAAAGGATTATGTTTTTGCCTAGCTTCCACATGCAAACATTCGAAGAAGCTTTCTACACCGGCTTTTTCACCCACGAAAGCAAAATATTCGGCCCAACCTTGACCATCGGCAACCTACGATACGAATCACATTTGCAGATGCTCAAGACGACAGGACTTTATTGACCAAGCATAAAAGTCATGTCAGGGACGACATGAACGCGGAGGGGGGGAGTGTTGAGCCAGCAGAGGATCACACCCACATTTTTGCTCACACTCATCATTTTGTAACCATTGATTGTAATAAATGTCTTTCCGACATTAATTTTGATTTGAGCCATTCATTAAGTAACGGGACTCAATTGAGTTTCCAGCTTGTAATCCCGAAGTAATTTCACTTGCTGATGTAATTAGTTAGAGATGTTCTCACCTCCAAGGCTGAGGTATATAAGCCAAAGTTTTTGTAACCTAAGGGGATTCAAATGATTAATCAAAGTGAGTTTTGAGCGCCGTGACTGTGTCTGAGAGAGAGTGAGAGAGAGAGAGAGAGTCTTATCTGCTTGCTACACGAGCTACAGAGCCGCCATTGGAGAAGCGACACCGCCATTGTGTTAGCAACGGCGAGAGCTAAGCACAGATACCAAGAGTGCGCGCTATCGGCTTCTATGTGTGGTAAGTTCCTACGAGCTTCGGTGTGAGTTTTCTTCCAACTCGTGTGTCGGACTGGAGCATGCAGCATATCTATAGAACCACAACGAGTAGAGCTACACATTAGTACCATCGGGGTCAAGTTTCGATCACCTGTATTTTTCGGCCTGTCTTCATACGCGTTTACCGCACGGAGTGGTTATGGGTTGATTTTGCAGTTCAAGTCTTTAGGGTGTTGTTCTTACCTAGTGTATAGACTTCCCCTTGATTTTGAGATCAATTCAATGATTCTAGATCCTGTTTCGTATAGCACTCGTTCGTAGTACTGATTTCGGTCACTTGCGTATTTTAGAACTTAGATTTGATTTCCTTAGTAGTGATTGTCATTAGAAGGTCGAGTAGGTGATTTGACACCCACCTAGTTGTTTCCATGCGCCTGTGGGTCAAGCTCCGTCCTCGTCTGACAAATTCTGTTGTTGGTTGAGTTCTCGCTATTTAGCTTCCGCTTGCGGCATAACCGCCTTAACAATGCTTGAATGGACTTAAATGCACAAGCTTGAATGCTTCTATTCAACTTTTTCTAAATAATTAAAAGCAAATTAAAAAATGCTTGACAAATCTTATTAAAACGCTTTCTAGTAATTTCTTTGTGCTTTTTAATTTGTTTAGCACTTTTAACCACCTATTGAGCACTTCAGAGCACTTTCTAACGACCTGGTCCCCACTTTCTAAGCACCTAGCTACCACTTTCAAAGCACTTGGTTACCACTTTCTTGACACCAAAAAGCATTTCAAATCACTTCCTGACCACCTATTAATCAACAGTAAGCACTTCAAAGCACTTTCTTTAGAGCACTTTCAAAGCACCTGGTTACCACTTTCTTGGCACCAAAAATCATTTCAAATCACTTTCTGAACACCTATGATCAATAGTAAGCACTTCAAAGCACTTTCTTGTCACACCTAGACACCATTTTACTCCTTGTGAGCAATTAAAGTGCTTCAAATTGCAGATTGGTTACTTGAAAGCACTTTGAAGTACTTTCTAAGCACCATTCAGTATTGTGGAGCACTTTCTAACCACCTAGTTACCACTTTCTTTGCACCATAAAGAATTTCAAATCACAATCTGACCACCTATTAAGAAACATTGAGCACTCCAAAGCACTTTCTTACCACCTAGTCACCACATAGTGCTCCTTGTGAGGAGTTAACTGCTTCCAAGTTTTGATTGCTTCCTTGAAATCACTTTGAAGTACTTTCTTAGCACCATTGAGCATTGTAGAGCACATTAAACTTGGTCAAAAATTCATAACCACCTAGAAAGCAATATAGAGCTATATCAAAGTACTTTGAAGGACCCTTTTAGCACTTTGAAACACTTTCTTACCACTTATCAAGCATTTTCAAGCATATTGTAGGCACCATTGAGCACTTTAAAGCACTTTAAGGTGATTTTAAGGCATTTATTAGCACTTTCTAGGCACTTGTGAGCACTATGAAGGTTTTTTTAACCACTTGGTGAGCACTTCCTACTCCAAGTAAGAAGTTTAGACCTATCTCAAAGCACTTTATAACATGAAGAACTTCTAGTCTTAAGTCCAACCACTTGGTCAACACATTCTTCTGATCTATTGAGCGATTTAAATTTATCACAAAGACTTCTAGGCACTTTTAGCAGCAAGCTGACCTGCAAGGAGTCCAAAACTTCTTTAAGCCACCCTGAATAAGTAGTGACTCCTGCCTTAGACAACATCTTGGTGATAGATGTGACCTCTACCTCTTTGCGGTCTACCTCCTGTGGATCTGAATCAAGTGAGGTCTTGAGCACCTCTAGCTTCTTGTTTAGTTGGTCCAATTTCCTGTAGAAGTCACTATATGTAGAAAAATGTCCTTCATTTCTAAGCCACAAGTCCCTCTTTTCCTGCAGCTGCACTTTCACCTCGCCCAACAGCCTTTTTTGCTCATTCTCCTAGCACTGAGTCCCTCCGCCATGCTAAGCACCAGCTGAATATACATTGGCGTCTCTACTACCTTAAATGGTTGCATCTTGCTTGCCGACATTGTCGGTATTGATGATAAGGCACCATCACAGATAGATGCTTCTATTTGAATGACATCTGCTAAGCCATAATCAGTGTGGAGCTTGTTGATCTTACGCTCCAAACCACCTTTTCGCATCTTGCAGTTTTCAAGGACACTGCCACCAAACCTTCCCCATGCAATCCGATGTCCGGTCGGATCACTCGTTGCTACTAGACACCTCTCATACAAACCCCGTGCAAATTTTGCTAGCAGCTCACCATTGTATGGGGTTGCTTGATATAACTTATGGTACAAAAGCCGACACTCGTCAACAAACTCATCCCTCACATGGTTGAGAAATAGCTTTGTGTTTTCCTTGTGTAGGCACTTGAAGACACTCAGCCACTCCTCATCGGGGATATATTTATCTATGAGCTCTTTAGGCAACTTCCCCTCTAGGCTGAGCCCGTACTCTTCATGCAGTTCCTCGGTCAAGAAGTAAAAATTGATAGCCGTGGGTATTCCAATGCTACAAGAACCCCAAAATAGAGCTTGTTGAAAGACCAACTTTGCAAACACTGAAGCAATGGAAAAAAACAATGCAAAACATACACATGCATACCTTTTGATGACTTCCTTGATAGCTTTAAGTTGGATGCAACGCATTCAAGAGTGCCAGGTAGAGCCTTTAACTCCACTTTTGATGGAGTGCTTTGCATCGCAAGCTCATTGGTTGGAGGGGTTTGATCTTGAAGTTCAGGTTCAGACATTGTGCCATTCCCGATCTTGTGCCTTGGTAAAGAGCCTGTGACTTCATCTTGTCACGCCTATAGCTTTGACTGTACAGTAAAGAGGATGAGCTTATGAGCATGCATAGAAAGACTAATGCCTACATCTCCAAGTGCTACAGTATGATGCTTGCAAAGCTTGACGTCGATAAAGAAAATAGGCAAAACAGGGCATGTAGACATGTAAACCTCAACAATTCAAAACTGTTCATGAGCACAGGTGGCGAGCTCTGTTTGCGGAAAGGATATGAGAATGAGTAGAAAGACTAATGCATGCATACCTGTAGCTCCAAGTGCTACAGTATTCATGATGCATACAAAGATTCACTTCAAAAGCAATAGAAAAATGGCACATGCAGACATGGAAACCTCAGCAGTTCAAAATGGCAGTAGGGTTAACCTTCTCAGTCCGCCAAAGTAGAGGCGAGAGTGAATGAGATGTCTACAAACCTCAGTAGCTCAAAACAGAAGTAGGGTTTACCTTCTCAGTCTGGCAGAATAGAGGTGAGAGTGAATGAGATGAGCGTTTGTTTTGAAGCTCAAGGAGATCACCTAGCACACAGGAAGAATTTGTCAAAAGTTGACATCAACGTGGATGTCAAAAGTTGACATTGATGTCATCCTATGAAAAGTCACATCACGCATACCGTGAAATGATGTTGAGACGCCCCTCCCTACAACCAATGGCCCCTTACAACTACTAAGTCCATCAACATTTTAAAATTCCCCTTTTATTTTTTGAATTTATTACAAATTCCTTTCCAAAGTAGTCTCTTGGTGGTACCCCAAAAAGTGAAATATTGGTACCACCAATACATGCTTAGACCCCAATATGCTAACTAGCATACCAATATTTCCTTGTTATGCTGGTTTACTGATTAACATGTTGCCATTTATGATTATCTTACCAAAGATTGGTGTGATTGGATGTCATTTCCTTGTGAGCTTGCAACACCATTTTGTTGGTATCCTCTACTGGAAGGTGGAAGCTCTACATTTTGTCCCTAGAGAGCATGCGACAAAAAAACAAAGAAGATGATAGCTATGCACACAAGGTAGCTAGACCATTGTAGTAATTTCATGTACTTCTAGTGGTAGACCATAGCAATATATTGGTTGATTGTTGTCCCATCGCATACCCCTCCTATCCATTTAGTAAAACTGTCCATAGCTAATTTACAGATTGCAATGGGGAAAACGGAGTGTTGTAGAATCTTGCTAGTGTTCATTAGTAGTTGTAATTGACTTTCATAGGCATGCACTTATTCTTCTTTCATGGAATGGTAATGGCCTATGAACTTTGAGAGTAGCAAAATTAGAGAAATCATTTTGGTGAGATTACATTGTGAGCATAGAGATGAACTTGATGGTAGAAACATAAACATAGTACTAAGTTAACTTGGCATGAATTTTAGAGAACATGACAACAGTTGAGGATTGGATTTATGTGGAGCCGACGGTCCCGCTCCCATAGGCATTTGTATTATAGATTCCCCCATCAAGAGAGACTTGGTACAGTACAATCTTTGTGTTCCTTGTGACCTAGGTGATGCAATGAACATGGAAAGCTTCCTGCATCATGAGCATAACATAAAATTTGTATAAATCATTAACTATCCCAAGCCTCAGTCCAAAGGCCTCAAAAACCTTTGAAGGTGGAGAGAGCTAGCGGGGAATGAGGGTACGGAAGAGAAAGAAGAAACAATCATAGGAGAAAGAAATAGTTCCTCATTTATCATCACTTCTTGCTAGCATACATATTAGCATAGTAATGAAGATGGAGAAGATGGCAAGCTTAAGCATTGAAGTATGGCTCTTGGTTGGATTTGCATTCCATAGCCAAGAGTGTTGGTGTAGGCTCTCACTTCTCAACAAGCTTAGAGAAGGAGATGAAGCTCTTGCACTTTTCACAAGTGAGAATGACCTTGTGAGTGTAGGTGTGAGAGAGTATACCCCCCAAGCACACCCCTAGCTTCTCTTGGTCGACCCCTCCTTATAGCTCAAGCTAAAGTTTGATTGTACCCCTTCAAGCCTGACCAATCACATGCAGCAAGCATGCTAGCCTTGGGAAAAGTGTCCCCCTTTACCCTTTGAGAGAGAGGACTTGATAAATGCATTAACCATTAATTGAATTAACTTAATTGTCATTGGACCCCTTGGGAGGCCAACCAATAGGCTTTAGGCACACCATGAGGGCAACATGAAGAGACGTTGACATGTGTCCTTGTTTCCCCTTGGTATAGGTTTGCCTTGAGTGAGAGTGTGTGTGTTCTCTCTCATGCTCCAAACTTGTAGGGATCGCTCCCTCCTTGCAAGGATACTTGTTGATTTTTTGAAACCTAAGCCCCTCAACCTTGGGCCCGGTTCCCACCACAAGCTTGGCCCTTAAGCCCCTCAAGCTTGGACCAGATTCCCACCTCAAGTACAACCCTAGCATCTCAAGCATGACAAGCACCTCAATCATCTCATTCATCAAGCACCTCGAGCCTCTCAATCATAAAGCATCCCAGTCATCAAGCACGACAAGCACCTTAGGCTTGGGCCTTGTTCCCACCTCAAGCACAGCCCTAGCTTACCTAAGGTTAAAGGACTTTCAACACTAACCTTTGGAGTTCCTCAATGAAGCTAACCCTAAGGTCTCTAATCTCCATTGGCTATCCTTGCTCTTTGATAGACCATATCTCATTTTGACCCCTTTACCATTGGCCTCGTGTTGAGATAGATCTGCAAGCAAATGTCTATATTCGAACCCTTGCTCCCATTTATTCCCCCACAGTAAATGATCAATTTAATATGAGAAAATAATTTGGGTTGGTTAGATGTTAGATTTTATGACATTGTACCTCCACATTAATCTAAAAACCAAATTAAAGAGAAGCATGGTAAGTACATAGGATAGTTATACACATATTCCAAACATAAGGTGCAAGCACAAAAGCCACGGGACACTTATATGATGACAAGTTATGTCAGTTTAAGCATCAATGGGGGTATCATCACTGTGAGGAAACCCCAAACCACCCAGTGTCTCTTTAAGTGTCTCTATCTTTACTTTGAGCTCTATTTCCCTCTTTACATCCACATTGTGGCTCTGTAGTAAACTCTACAGCTCACTGTCAGCATCATGAAGCTTCCTTCTCATACCCGTCTCATAGAAACCACAACTAGGCTAGCCCTAGCATTGCTTGATTTCAAAACCCTCGTAGATTTGAACTCCTATCTTGCATTGACGAGATGTTGTTTACCATCCTGTAGTTGTTTTGTCATATGATCACCGAAAACCTTAATGTGCTGCAAATCCTCAAGCCTAAAATATGACACCCTTTCTGCCCCTTGATAAATTCTATGGTGAGAGAGGGATATCACGTTGGTAGCCTTGGCAATATTCGTGGCTACTCAGTCCAAGTAGTCCTCCTTCATTTCTGTAGACCCCCCTCCTCGATGTTTTGATATAAACGATGGGATTTACACATCCTCCACTTTTTGACATGGAACTTGTAGTATCCTTTTTCTCAAATTTCCTACAAATGCTAGAGAGTAAACTCAACCCAATTGAACTGCATGGCTGAGCTACTTGCAATTGTCATCGGACGCAATTCTTTTACATACTTGTTTGAAAATGCAGAGTTGATCTCCATGTTGGTTGGGGCCTTCTGATACACCTTGTAGTGCAGTTGCATCACCTGGTCATACATATCAGCATGTATGCAACTATTTTTAATGCAATATCGGTTGCGATCCTTTGGCCTTTAAATACAATGAACCACTCCACATCTATGATTTTGTCCCAATGCACCAATTTGGTGTTGGCACCATCCATCAAGAATCCATGAACAACATTGAAATATTCTACTATAATACAAAATTTCTCCATGGGATGTTGAGCTTGCAAGCTTTCCATTGGCCTGCACACCCCTAATGTCAAATATATTATGATGAAAGGCTATTCATGACAAACGACAAATTTTCCATTTATTGGGAAATAATATATATCTCACATTTCATGCAAACAATTAACACCTTAAAGCAACCCACTAGGAAAGAACTCTCAAGTAATTTGTGCACAAGCTTCAACCATAGATTCTCATATCACACACACACACACACACACACACACACACACATAGGCCTGGTGTTATGTGAGATATAATCGGTGTCATTAATCGGTGGTAGAGAGAGAGAGAGGGAGAGAGAGTACTTGATTCATTCTTCATGTTCCCTACATGCATGTTCTTTCGCATTGGGGATCCTTGGGATTCAGATAGCTTCACCCTTTTGAGAGGCGTAGGAGAAGCAGCATAAGCTTTTTCCCTCGGCTTCCTTCTTCGTGGAGTGTCAAGAGAGTCATCGTCAAAGGTGGATCGCTGATGTGCTGGGCTATTCTCCACTTGGGAAGGTTGGTGAGCTACGATCGAGGGACAGCTTGCGGATCACAATCGCCTCCCCCCTCTCTCCTACCCATGGCCCCTACGCACTGCTTCCCTTCATGCATCATGACTCCACCACACCTTCAAAGTAACACCTCAGCGTAAATTTTCAAGTTCATTTGAACTTTGGTCCAATGTTTTAAAAGTATTTTTAGATTTCATGATGGAGGCCCACACACTTGAAGAAAATCACTCTCCTTATGATTACAAGATATGCTTGTTGGCACATGCTAACTAGCATAAAAGCAATCCACATGAACGTACTTCCACCTAGTGAGCTTGTTAGTTTCAATATTTTGATAGGTTTGCAACCTTTTATGGGAAATTTTATTGATGTTCAGTAGTAGATTCTTCAAGATCCTTTGGATGACATGTTTACACATAGTGTTGGTAGTTAGTGGGGAAATCTAGTTCTTATTCTTGCACTCAACAACACTTGGATGCTTCTTCCAAACATCCCTTTGGAGAACAACAATCTTGGGGGCAATCCTTTGGGTGTAGATTTGTTGGCCATGGTTGGCAAGTATAGAAGGCTCTTTCCTAGTGGTTTCTTTTCCCAAATTTCTAGCATGTCATAGAGAAGCCCCAATGTTCTTCATGGGCTTGTTGCAGTTCCACAAAGCCGATTCCTTTACTCCTCCCTTGAGTATTGTTGTCCAATGTTATATATTGGGTATTGATTGAATAGTTCACTTGTGGGTATACTCTCTTTAGCACAAGGGGAAAGGAAAATTTTGTTGAAGATTTTAAAGAAGCAAGTTACAATAGTGGGAGTATATGTGCTCTTTCAAGTTTGTATGTAGTTTGGTATATTGTATTGGATTGTACCTACATGATCATCTTGGAAATTGCAAAGGAGTGGTGAACATTTGGTTTGGTATTAGTGATTTTGGTTGAGTAGCTAGGTTGTTTTTGGACCTCCATGGCTTCTTTGACAAACATGATCCTCAGGTGACAACCTTTTATGTCTTCATATTCTTAGAAATCCGAGCTTACATATGGTGTGACTCTCTTTGAGTCTTGAGTTCCTTGAAATTTAGGTTTTTCTAATCATTACAAAGGAAGCCATTTTACTCCAGGTTGTCTCAGATTTATTTCTTGTGGTACTTATTATCTTTTCCCAAAACTGAGCGAGAAGGGGGCTTCCTATCTTGGGACAAGTTCTTGACTTTAACTCTAGAGATTTTAGTGACAATGTTTGATCTATTCTAATGTGGGGTTGAGTCATTTGTTACCTTAGAGCGTACTTTTGAGGATACTTCTCTTTTAGAGGGGGCTTCCAAGTTATTATTGTCATTCAACTACCGATGCTCCATTCAACGAAGTACCATGCACATTGTCGTCTAGTCCTTGGTTTCCTTGCCCATGTGCTTTAGCCCACAATGCATTTAGTATCTTGAAAGATGTTCTTATTTAGCCATTTTTTTGTTGCTTTTCCTTTTTGATTTGTGGTGTGATGGTTTCTCTTTCTGGTGTATCCAAGATATACTTCTGATGCCTTGTCTTCTAGATTGAGATTGTATCATTTAGGACACACCTACTTCCCTTATCCTTAGACTGGCATGTTTTTTTGTACAGGTGGATAGTTGTCCTTCTTGTATTAGAAACCACTCACAATTAGCAGACATTCTTCAGTGTTGGCATAAAGCCCCATGTGCCGATTAGGTTAGTCACCCTCCCACTTCACTTATTCATTATTACATAATAAAAGAAGGGGGCTCACATATTCATAGTGAGTTTTAGCCCCTACAAATACAAGTCTCCTCTTCTTCTCTCTTCTGTATTGCTTCACACACACACATACACACACACACACGTGCTCTTGCTCACATGTTGACTCTTTCAGCCTTAGGACAACAAATTTAACCACAAAAGTTAGTCTTGCTACACTTATTGTCATATTTTTGAGAATCCCCAAAGGTTGCATCCTTCTTTGGTCAACCATTTTGACCTAAAAAGGTATTAGCTCCCTTTTCATGAGATTCAAATTTCTTACAGAATGACTCAAAGAGAATATTAACTCTTGAACCTCCATTCACTAGCACAACAAAAAGGTAAGTGACCTTCCCAATGGAAATATTTACTACATGTATTTTGTACCTTACATCCACTTGAGTTGGATCTCTACAATAAATCTAGGCCAAATTAATTTGATTGATTTTCCTCTTTTGATTTCCTTTTTTTTCTTTGGTATGACTCATTATGACTAAAATCAGGAACTAATTTTAGTAGTTGACCACCTTCAGTGAAATGGGTGCTTCCAATAAAGCTTCAAAAAGATCATCTGGTAGTCCTTCATCAAGAGCCTCCTTGGAGCTATTTGCCTTTTTTGAGGAATTCAATTTTCCCCTTCTAGAGATCTCTTGCCTAGATTTTCCCACATTGCATGCATTGACCCTACTTTCCATGGACTTGCAAATTCTTCAGTGTCTTGATTTTACTAAATTTCCCATGTTCTGATCTTATCCTAGACTTCATAATCGACGGGTCCTTGAGGACTATTCCCTTGGTCTTCCTATTTTTCCTTCATTTTTCCTTTTAACCTTGTAATTGCTACACTTTCCACCTCTAGAGGTTTCTCCAAATGTTCCTCAATCTTGATGGATGCAGGGAAATCACATTGAAAGCAATGTAGGGTGTCACTTTCTACTTTTGTCAGTTCCATTGAGGACATTTCATAGTACTATTTCCTCCTCTCCACTTTCTCCTGACTGTTTTGGTATTCAAGTTCAAGAGAAATATCTTCCAAGAGAACTGCATTCACTTGGATAGTTGCCTTCATTCTTCCATCATTCAAAGAACTAGCTCCTAAATTTGCAGGTGTATAGTTCACAATTGGGATTCCCCTCTCATTGTTGTGCTTGCACTAGATTTCACATGCAAGTCCTTGTTTGTGTCCCCAAGTTCCACACAATAAGTGTACGGTTGCGATAGGTTGTTTTGTTGCTGGTACCTCTACACATTCTAGCAGTTCCTTGTTGAAACTCCCTTGGTGGGGATGTGTTTTGAAATCTGGTCTTGAAGGATTATGGTGCTACCACATTTTTCCTTGATTCATCTTTGCAAGAATATGTGTTGGTCTCCTTCCCGTGACGTTATGATTATAATAGCTATTATCATAATCATGCCCAAATCTCTGACACACCTGGCTAAATGGTGCTTTAGAGGGATTTGCAAATGGTGAAGATTGAATCTCCTTTAGCTTCTCCATATTCAATTTTTTTGATGTTAAAGGTATCTTTAGAATTTGATCTACCATTTTTCTTCCTTCCTTTGCTCTACAACTTCTTTGGCCTAGCATATTTCTTTCTCTTTGACCTCTTTTGTTCTTTGAACTCCATGCATCTTCTTCATATTCATTAGCATCTGACTCTTCATCTGAATTAGTACATGAATCTTCATCTTCATCTTCATATGAATCTTCCTCTTTTGAATCTAGATCATGTTTGGATTTCTTCTTCCTGATTTTCTTATGTTCACTTGTTCCATACCTGCTTTTAGCTCTTATTGCTGCATCCACTAGATTACAAAAGTCCTTTTGTGGAGAAAGGGGTGCACGACCTGCAATAGCACTCTTGAGCTGCTTCCTTAGCCCCCTAAAAAGCTAATCCCCTAAGTGCTCCCAGGATGGTCTTTGATTTGTGCACAAGTTTTTATCAAGTTCCTGAACTATTGTCCATAGTCTTCTACCAGTAAATCCTTCTACTTGATTTCTTAATCTTTTTAAAGGACATCTTTGTTAAAAGGGGTATTGCTTAGTAATGCTCAATCAGAATATTGCTTGGTCAGAGTTTGCTTAGTAAGATTTTGGTAGGTCAAAATGTGCTTAATTGGGTATTCGTGAATCTGATTATGTTATGCCAATAACATTTTGTGGGTTGGAGAGTTATGACCACTATTTGGTATTTGTAGGTGATACGAGTGCTGAGAAAGATGTAGAGAAGTTAGCTACGGTGTTTCTTTACCTATATGAGTTCCGTTAGAGCATTTTGTGCCAATTCTGAATGTGTTTATCTACCTTTTTGGTGAATTTTGAATATGAAGCTTTGTCTATTCTTGTTAGAAGCTTGTGTGGAAGTTAGATGCATGTTTTATAGAACCCTAAAAATCTTCAAGGGTTTTCTCTTCCCTAAATCTTGCCAAAATTTGATTTTCAAGTTGTCATAATTTGAAAAAGTGTTAATACCATATTCCATGAACCATGTCATGGCCTTTCTTTGCATTATGGCTAAAAAATGCTCCTTCTTACTTGCACCATTATGAAACACATCATATCCACTTGCAAACCACCTAGCCTTAAACGACCCCACATGGATCTCAGCATCCTAGGATCCTTTCCCACTAAATTTTTCTACCTCTACTTTAGGGTCGAGTGGTGATTAAGCCATTATTGGTGGTTGAGGGGGTGTTTGACCTCCCAATGGGTTGAATGTCAATTGTAAATGGGTGAGGTTGAAACTTCAATTGCCTCCTTGCCCTCAAAAATTGATGGACTGCCTGAACTCCAACCAATTGGTGGATAACCCTTTTAGGAGCCTCTGGGGTTCTTCTCTACTCTTTTGGCTTAGGTGAAGAACTCTCCCCTTCTTCTTGTCTTGGGTTTCCCCTTGTCTGGTTAGATTCATACGACTTTATCCCTTCAAAAATTGGTGGAAAACATGTAATCATTGCTACTTCAGGGAGAACATCTCTTGAAAACCCACCCGATTTCTAAATTTGAGCTTCAAGCCAACCCTCACTTCTTCTCTTCTGAAATCTCGTTTTATAAGTGGAAATTGGTGGTTGGTCCCTTGAACCACACATGAATTTCTTCTTCTTCTTCTTCTTCTTCTTCTTCTTCTTCTTCTTCTTCTTCTATGGGATCTCAAATATTTAGTAACCTACCTTCTGCAGTAAAAGACAAGTACTCAGAAGCATTGAAAACCCCAAAGGAACTAACCCTATGCTAATCAATTTTCAAAGCTATATTAAGTCTCGATTCATCTGGTAATGAGTTGAAATATGTCTCCAAAAAGAATCTAGTGTACTCTTCTATTTCTTCCTCTTCTATAACCCAATTAGAGAATTCCCTCAGGAACTCATCAGGTTCCACCACCATCAGCCCCAATTAGTCCCATTGCCCAATTTGTCCTTCTGAATGTGCTCCACACTGCACTCGGATCACCAAGTCTTTACGGGGCTTCTAGCAATTTCCAAAAGGTTTGCTGACATGTTTCATTGCCATCTCATGAATGAAACATACTAGCATACCATTTTCAATACAAGTATAAGAATCAAGAAAAGAACAGGCCACTACAGGCAAACCAAAAATACTAAACACATAGAAAAATAGAGAAGAATCATAACATTAGATTACTTACTACTGACTAAAAATAAATAACTAGTTAATTTTGGCCTTAACAATACGATTATAATGCTAAATAATGGAACCAAAAATTAATGAAGGTGAAAGATATTGAGGGAAAAATTTTATACCCATGTGTCTGTTGTTATTAGCTGCCGCTGCTGACCAGGAAATCCTTTTACACATGATAGTAGAGCTATAGGAAGCTTAACACTAGGTTGGTAATGGGACACTTTATGTCCTGGGACACATTTATGTCCTGTTAAGTGACCATTTTCCTTGAATTATGTCAAGAGTTTCAAAATGGATTTTGAGGTGCTATCTGTCTAGAAAGTTGTCTCATGAGCTGAAAAAAACTCGACATTTTTTTGGAATATCAATTCCATCTTTAACCTTGTCCTTGCACAACATTTCACAACCTAAACTGTGTGAAAAAACGGGTCCTGTTTTTGGATTTTTGCAAGTTTTTGCAACTATACCACTCTAGAATTCATGTTTGTGAGGTCTATAATACTAGAGAACTATATTTAGTAGTCATCAACATGTCCTGATGCTTCTAGGGAGAAATAAATATTAAAGTTGTAAGTTATGACCAAATTACAAAAATTATCAAATCCTGTTTTTTAGCCAATTTTAGCTCTTCTATGATTTTTTTAGTGGCTTTCATGATATCCAAATGTAGTTTTGATTTTCTATGTCGCATATTGTAACATAAAGCTAATATTCCTTGAGTTTTGGGGCACCTAATACCCTATTTTGCATAGTAGACAACGATGGTTGATTTTTTCAATTATAGAAGAAAACGAAACATTCTAGTATATCAAGTATAGCTTTTTCAATATTGTTAGTTTCTTGTGACAACTACATGCATTTTGTAGGTAGTAACCATATCTGGTCATAAGGATCAAATTTGGCTAGATATTGAATAGTTTCTATGGGATTCTACAACTCATAATGTTGAACCCAGTTTTTTCATGTTTGCTGTATTTAGTACTTCATCTTTGTCCCCAAGATTCCCCTTGGTAAGAGATGTATTATTCTTTTGACATGCTCCATGGCTCCTTATGAACCTAAAGGACAATAGGTAACTAAGAAAACATGCATATATTATTTGTATTGAGCGTGGCTATAGAAACTTTGATGATAGGTTTGCAGAATGGTAAAAATTCAACTTTTTTGTACCTATTTCTTTTGGCAAAACAAAAAATAGTGAGTGAGAAGCAATCATATGTTCTGATCACCAACCCCTTGAAGTTAATTAGGGAATTTATCTCAAGTCCTACAAAAATCCCTAATCTTATTTTTATGTAACAAAACGTAAGAAATGACTGTTTTGATGAAAATGTAGTGGTCCATCAACTTTGGAGGCTTGGTGTGACCAAAAGAGGAGAAATTTTACAAGTTTCTTATTTTTTCCATGTGTAGTAGGCTTTGAACTATAACCTCATGAAAGGATTTTACAAAATGAGTGGATCTACTATGGTTTTGGAGGTTTTTTTCAAAACCCTGAAAGGACACTTTAATGTCCTGTTAGGTTACCAACCTAGTGTTAAACAAGTCCAGTTGTAATATGAAATATTTTGGAAAAAACTACCCATTTCTAGATTAATCCAAGAGCAATTAGAAGAAAGCCATTGTGGTGGAAGCAGTGCAACTTTCTCTAGAAATCAATTTTCCACATGTTTGGCTAAGTCCATTTGAATTTTCAACTTAGTTGGAGTAATTTGACCAAGTCAAAAAAGGCACCAAGTAAGGTTGTGAGAACAAGATGAGGATTCCTAGGATAAACTAGGATATGATTCAACACTTCAGCAATTATTTTTCTAGCCTTCAAATCATCTATATTCTTCAATTTGCAAGTGCAAACATGCTCATCAAGAATTTTAAATATTCTATAAAACTTATTGTACTTTATGCAATTTCATTTAGGAAGCTCGCATTTTTTAATAAATCAGTGTTATAAACTAGATTTTAATAGAATAATGATACGACCATCGAATCATTACATTGTTAACGATATCACGATGGCCAAAAAGTCATCAAAATTTTCAAAAAAGATATTTTTATGGGGAAAACAATCCAAAAGATCATTTTGATATAGACAATGTTTAAAAACTAATCCTTTGTCCCATGCCTCGTTAAGTATCATCTTCCTTCCACAAGGACCAAAAAGCACGTGTAGTATGTCAAAACTACATGTCAAGAAGGTGTTGAATAGGAGAACTCCTCCCTCTTCCTCTACTAAAGCTTCTATCTTTTCCTCTACCATTACTAAATATAGAACCTAAGGCTAGACAAAAAGGTAAAAGAATCGTTGGGTGAGGACAATGAATTTGGCATTTTCAAAGATGGTGCAACCTCTTCCTTAATACATGATTTCAAAAGGCTAGTATAGCCATCTTGACTCCTTTATAATTTGCATATGTGCTTAAGAAAGTTTTTGATTCATCAAATTTTAATCCCTTAAGTATATCATGCATAAGGCTTGTAAATCTATTAAAAGCAATTTGATTACGCTGTATGCAATCATCATGGTAAATTTGGGGTCCATATCTGATGAAACATGGATTGCAATCCTTTTTCTTTTTTTTGGACAAATACCGTATGGGCTTGCCATCATAGACCAACACAAACAAAATATCCAAAAGCAATATAGTCAAAAAACTTCAAAAAGTGGGTCAAAACAAGGCAAGAGTCATTCAAGGCCAAAAATTTCCAGACATACCTAGGTTTTGACTTTCGGGTGACCTAAAGTGATCCAAATCACTTAACAACCATATAGTGGGAATTAGTGGACTAAGAGAAAGATGTGTATCAAGTTTCAATGCATTAGGACACACAAGAGTACATGGATCGCAATCCATGTTTACCTATCACAGACTACGCCCAGATTCATACCATAGCTAGCTCTAGTCCCTAGAAGCATAATGATCTTTCCAAAACTAATTTTGGATTTGAATTGTGCATATTACAAGAAAACTAAGAATTTTTGTCAAAAGTGTGATTCATTTTTTGGCTAACAGAGCGGTTGTAGACTTATAGCCACCAAGTGATTTTTGTACAGATTGTGGAAATCAAATTTTGCAACTCAAGTTGACTTCCATGGAAGATTGGATGCATCATAAAAGGTAACATGTCAAGATTTTGAAAATGCAAAATTTTTGATGTATTTGCGATCAGGTAAGTTATATTAGAATAGAAATCTTGTTGTTAAGACCAGTCAAGTCATGTCTCAATAGAAGGGAGTGCCAATCTAGGAACTTTGCCAACCTGAGAGCCAATCTTAGAGGAACGTCTTTTTGATACCTTATAAGAGAGATCTTATACCTATATGGATGAGGGATTCAAGAGTGTGATCTTTAAGGAAGGAACAACCATGGGAGCAAGACGATCCCAACCAGAATTAACCACGAAAGTTTTATACCTGCAATACCAATTTAAAAATGAGCAGGGTGCTCAAATCTACAAAGATGATATGGATCATTACTATGTGAAAATAGAAGAGAGACCAAGTGAGCTCAATCTCATAGTACTTGTAGATTATAGTGGTGATTGATACTTTGATGAGGAATAAAACATGTATTATGAAAGGATAAGAGTAATGTTGTGTGCTAGTCTCCACCCAACCATGGTATCTTATAGCCTCCCCCTGGCATACACACTATCTGGTCGTGTTGGTGGCCTTTCTCGTAGGAACCGTGTCCTTACATTAACCCCCCCCCCCCCTTGGAGAATCATTTTTCTTCTTGAAAACAAATGTAGAAAAACATTTCTTAAGTGCGGAGACATTCTCCCATGTAGAACCTTCTTCAGGTCTATCCAGCCATTTTACCAACACCTGTCGTCTGACATGATGTCTAATTCAAATCTCATGAGAATCCAAAATCTTTTTGAGTTTGTGAGGGATACTTGGCGGTTGAATAAGGTCAACTAACACATCTGTGTCAATGACATTATCATTCTGTCCAAGCTATTTTTGTAAACGGCTAATATGAAAAACATGATGAACTTTTGAGTGCTTAGGAAGAGCTAACTTATAGGCAACTTGATCTATACGTTTGAAAACCATAAACGGTCCACAATATCATGGTGAAATCTTAGCAACTTTTCCCGTCTTCAAACTTTCTGAATGCTCCAGAACCTTGCAGAAAACCTTGTCTCCTTCTTGGAAAGTAGCAAGACAACAATGCTCATCTGCATACTTCTTATATCGATCTTGAGCTTGCTTCACATTCTGTGCGAGCAACTCAAAGCATATGAAAATGGTATTGGAGAAAATCCTTTGCTTGTTGTATTTTCTCCTTAGCCAAACCCACCGTAATGGGTGATCTAGGTTGAAAACCATAGAAAAGCATAAATGGACTAAACCCTATAGTCACATGCTTTGAGCTATTGTAAGCAAATTCCAATATAGGCAAGTAGTCTTCCCAATTGGTTTTCTTCTTGCTAACGTACGCTCGTAGCATATCCTCTAGCACTTGATTAACCCTTTCGGTTTGACCATCTTTTTTGGGATGATCAATCGTACTAAGATTAAGGGTAGTTTCCAACTTTTGGAATACAACTCTTGAAAAGTGATTATCAAACTTTTGATCTTTGTCACTAATGATACTAGCTGGAGGACCATAGGGTCTATATATATGATCTATAAATAGTCATGCTAATTTTGCGGTCGTAGTCTTAGTGGGAATGAATTGACACATCTTTTTTAGATGGTCTGCAATTACCCATATGGCATCATGGACATGATTTGTATTAGGTAGTGATAGCCATTTTTTGGCTCTCAAAAATTTTGTTTAATAAGCCATTTCACACAATAAAAACACCTTAGCATGATGGCTAAGCTTGCTCTTGCATTGTACATAGGCGTGTGGGTGTTAGGACTCTTTTCCATATTTTCTAAAAAATATTAATGGAGCTAGTCATCAGGTTAGGTTAAAAATATATATATTATGGTCCTATTCGTGTATAATATATTTCTTATAAAGGACCTAAGCATAGCATTATTTTCTCAATTTATTCGGTAATTGTGTAAATATGTAGACCTAAGTGTGCATTTTTTCTAAATCTCTTTGCATCATTTCATGGCATAAAATATTTCTATGTTAGTGTGTACATACCCCATAATATTTATTTTTACTCTAGATATTTTTTCGCTTTCATATTTTCCTCTTTCACCCAAAAACAAAACAAAATACTCCTATCATGATATTCCTCATGGGTCATGCACATTTTTTTCCATACACCATGTGCTCATAAGACAAGGGCTAGGAAAAATCCAAGCACTAGGTCTATCATGTGCAATTGTTTTTCATTCTTCAAAATTCATCATCCATGCATGTGGCAAGGGCCACTTGGATTCCTTAGGTCGTGGCATGGCTCATGGGGGCCTCACCTTCGGATGTATAAGGAGAATTCAACCAAAAAGGGTGCCACATAAGCACCTTTGCAGTCCCACAATACACATCTTTTTGGGCGAATTTTGGCCCTCTTCTATCATCCGAATCAGCAAAAGTTGTCAACATACAAAATGAAGCTCGTGAGCTGAATTATTTTACATTAATATTTCAGCATTTTTGGAGAAAAGCAAGAATTCTGGTGAATTGTTTGGTGCACCCAGGCTGCCCATTCTATGCACACAAGGATCCTATCAGTCTTCTCTCAATTTTCACACTCCCAACCACATATATACACACTCATCCCTCTCCATCATCCTTTCAAATGTATAGATTTCCATGCCCCTCTCACCTTCTTACCATCTCTCCTTCCCCTCTTACCACCATAGCCTTCTACATACACATATGCTCTCATACCGCTCTCTACTACCCCAAATTACAATTTCATGGCATGAATTTTTAGCACTTTATCCTTGCATAACCTCTAAAAATCAGAGGTTTCTCATCAATAATCCTCATCTTCATCGTGGTGATCAACCGTGAAGGCGGTGCAAGAAGCAGAAGTAGAAGAAGAAGAAGAACCGACAGTCATTTTCATAAGGATGAGTCCATAATTCTTGGAGGTTTCATCAATCTCAAGAGCTCATCCACCTCATTCACCCTTGGTTCCTCGAAAATCAAGTCATCATCATCACTTTTATAAATATGCCACTAACATTTTCTAGTGATCACTAACAACTAACCCTTCTTGTAAATTGCACCCTCTACTATCTACTAGAATAGGCACCTCCAAGTTACTCACCTCTCTCTCCTTTGACTCTCAATAATTCTTCCCCTTGAGCCCATATCCATGTGGCGTAAGGAATAAGGAAGACCCACTCCCATTCAAAAAATCAAAATATTTCCTAATCTCTTGTTTTGTCAATAAAATTGATTAGAACTAATCCTAATCAAAGCTTCCAAAAACCTATAAATAGAACCCATCTCTCCTTGAAAAATGTATCTCTACACCATTGCACACTAGATTAAGCGTACCCCACGCCAGTTCTATCTTGGTTGTAAGGAGAGAGAAAGCTTTCTATACACCATCAGTTTGGTGCATAGAAAAGATTAAGCTAGTTAAGTAAGTGCGAGTAGAAGATATCTTTCTACCATTGTTGTATCTACCCCAGCATCAATGAATTGGTAGTTTTGGGTTCAATTTCATGTCCAAAGGCTCACGCTTCTCCTCCAATTTGGTTTGGCAAACTCATTCAAATTCATAAGGTGACTTGTTTCATTCAAGGTTGTTTTTTTGTTGCTTGTCCTTGTGATTCATTGGCTACTGTTTGTTGGCTACCATTGTAAAAGAGTGGATGGTGAGAGGGCTCCCATAACCCTAAGACAATCTGCTAGTGATGCTATAACCAAATCTTGTCACTTGAATCCGCAAGCTCTAGGTGCCTTCTTGGGAAAATCATAAGGTTGAAGCTAAGTTGTACACCATCTCTCTCTCTCTCTCTCTCTCTCTCTCTCTCTCTCTCTCTCTCTCTCTCTCTCTCTCTCTCTCTCTCTCTCTCTCTCTCTCGTGTTTTATAGCGTGAGAGTGTTCCATTGGTGTTAGGGTTAGTGTTTCATTGGTGTTACGGTTAGTGTAAATTTCCTACTTTATTTTGGGTTTCTCTAACAATTCTCCCTTTTTCTTGCATCCTAGTTCGCTTTTAAACTAGGTGGTGCCCCTTGTGTAGTTGGGTTTTGGCTGTGGGTTTGTTGTTTTGTTGTGCTTGTGGTTGCCCCAGCCCCAATTGAGCATCACGGGAGCCTTAAGGGGTGTTTAGAGGTTGCCTTTCTCGTTGCCCGCCCCGGACCGCCCCAATTTTGGTGCCCCACTGAGGACGAGTGGTCGTGTTAGCATACACAAGGTAAGTCTTCAAAAACTAGTTGTGTTTACATGAACAATCCACCACCTCCTAATCCTACTCATGCAATTCAATTTCATTCATTTCATTGGGTGCAAGGGATTAGGATAAATGTTTGCATTGATAGGAAAATATTTTTTCAACAGAGTATTGTATTCCTCTTTGGTGTTGAAGCATTAAGAGATATTCTACAATCCCCAAATCCTATTATACTCCCACTTGTAGACTATGATGTCTCTTTTGATGTGCATGTGTTTATCTTTTTTTAGCTAGGTTAATGAATCAAGAGGACTTGTATCCTACATTCATTCCTTTGGCTAGACAAAACGTGCATGTAATAGTTGGCACAAAGTTACAGTTTCAATGTGTTTTCCGTCGTATGTTTCAACCTAGGCAAGTACCGGCTATCAATGCCTCAATCAGTTCGTTCATTTTGCCATTGATTCGCTACGATCTAAGATTTGATGTTTACATTTTCATTCTACTTTGAAATTTGATTTTGCAAAACAAAAAATAAAAAATGAGAAAGAAATTTTTGAGTAAAACCAGCAACATGGATACAACAAGGCAAATGCGTTGTCGTGCTGTGACACGTACATAGCAAGAACGCATGCTACAAGATCTATCTTGTATTTTTTTAGATACATAATTATATTTCCTATAGTGTACATATGCATATTTAAGTATAATAATAAGCCTTCTATTTCATCCTATTACTTTTCTCAAGGGTAACCTATCCTTACTTTACCATTAGAAAATACTATGGGAAAAGCATCAATAGCTCCGCCTCTTTAACTTGGGGCAAAAAGCATTGATTCTTTATTTCTACTATTTCATTATCATCTCACACCCTAGCTAGATCCTATATCTAGGGTAAACTCCAATATATATATATATTCTATGTATTTTTTATACTTTTCTTATATTTCTTTTTAAATAGCTACTAAGAGAGAATCAAATCCTAGTGAGACACTAGGTGGCATGATTTCAAAGATACACTTATTTTAATGCATTATTGCAAGCATGATTACAAAACTTTGTCAAGGAGCAATGTCATGCTTTCATATGGCATGAGGTGTCCTTTGGAATTAAATGAAAGTCTAGGCTAAGGAGACCACATGAAGACTTTTGCTGCCATAAATGGACCCTATTTTGATGAATTTTTTACACAAGGTTCCAATCCGAATTGGAAAACAATTTTAAAATAAAAATCGTATCTAATGAGCTGAAGTTTTTGCCCATATTTTTACTTTTTTATTTGGAGCCACGGTTGAGGAGATATGATCAAAATATTGGACCCCAGTCTGCCCACGTCATGCAAGGACAGCTCATTTCCAACTTTTCCAATTCATGTTCACACGGGCTCCTCTCTTCTTGTGTAAACACTTGGGGGTTCCCTTCACCTATAAAAGGGGACCTCTTCTTCCTTGGAAAGAACTCTCAAGCATTCAAGCCATTGATGAGAGGAATTCTTGAGGGAGTGAGTAGTAATGCCTAATTGTACTTAGCCATTAACATAAGCCCAAGCCTACACTTTCTCCTAGAGGGAGACTAGCCATTCTTGCAACAAGCTAACCTTGGAAGATCAACTCTAATCAAAGAAGGTCTTGCACTTGGTGTATCAATCAAAGTGAAATTATCCACTCTTCTTCTCTCTCCCATCAATAATGGTGCCGAAGGGTTTCAAGTAAGATGTGTTCTACATTGATGTTTTCTTGATTTCTTGTTGTTTTCATTTTTATCTCTAATCCAACATATATATATATATATATATATATATGTATATATATGTATCTAATCTCATCTCCTTAACCAAACCTATCTCTCTCATTCTTAGTAATTCATCCTCTCTAGGTTCTCTTGCTATAGGTACATCTCTCCCCGCAGTATCCTTATTGCCTACGGGCAAGAATAGCGCTTGGGAGGGAAACTTCTCATCTCTTCACTTCTCTCATATCTACATTTCTCACATACTATCCTAGATGAATAACCCACATGATGATCATTTCTATCGCTTTCACTCTGTACGATCTATTAGAATTAACGTATGGATTAGCCGTAAAATACACATTCAACAACGTATAGTGTTTCTCTTCGGCCCTGAAAGGCTCAATGAAATACTTCTATCACCGGATCCCATCATACTACCTCTCATAGACTATAATTTCTCTTTTGATGTAAGCGTAGTTATCTTGCTATGAACCAAGAGGATTTGTACACACAATTAATCCCAATCACTAGACAAAATATATATATTATGGTAAGCACAAAACTACAATTCCAAAGAACAATTCGTAGCCTATTTGGTCAGCCAAGATTGAGTGCCATTAACTCACCCATTAACCCTTTCATATTACCCATGATACGATATGACCATAGCCTTGATGTTTTCATCTTCGTATTGTTTTGACATTCTCTTTTGCGTTCTTTCTTTGTGTGTGTGAGTGCAAGAGAGAAAGAATGAGTCTTCTTTGATTGCACTTCTTTCCAAACCCTATTCTTCATGGCATCTATGGTTTAACTCCTTCATATAGTTTTTGTTGAGTTCTCTCACAAACTCTCTCAGCCATAAGCCCGGTGCTTTCCTGGCAAGACCGCAAATTTCTCGACATATTTTTTGTGAACCCGACGCGAATCTGCTAGGGTGAGAGTTTGTGGGTAACCATGGGTGATTATGTTGAGCAACAGGGTATACATTTTGACCCAGCAACAATGCAAATGTTTCAAGCATTTGCAATGTTCATGCAACAACAACATGCTACTGAAAGAAGGGAGATTTCAGCAACGAAGGCCATACAAGCGGTCGTCAACAGAATGGATCAGTTCAATGGAAAATATGTAACCAAGTACTTACGCGAGTATGTGAAGGAGATGGAGGTGCATCGCGTGTCAGAAGGTGAGATGATTAAAAGCTTTGAGATAGTTGTTGCTCCAGAAATTAGGGAGCATGTTAGGGCAATTAAAGATGGGCATGGGAGAAATTGGGAGGAACTCAAAGTAGCTTTAAAGGAGGAATATTTCATGGAGGACTCGGAGAGAGTGACAAAAAGGACATTCTTAGAATAGGTCGTCAAGCCAAAGCAAGGACTATCAATAACAGAGCTGCTTAGGGAATTTGAGCGGCGCTATGCACAACTCACTAGGACAGAAAGGGCCACACTAGATGCAGAGAAGACAGATCTTTTCTTACAAGCTGCAGGTAAAGAGTTTCAAGAAAATTTGGAGCTTCTTCTTGAAGATAAAGATGCTGAGCAAGGACTAAAGACCCACTGGAATGAGGTTGAAGGTACTGTCTCACTGCTTGCCAAACGACAAAGAAGAAGGGACAAGATGGTAGTAAACACTACAAGTCCTTCCACCTCAACTTCTCACAAAATGGTAAAGCCTACTTTTATCGCTCCTAAGTTTGATGAGTCCATGCTAGATGAGCTTGTGAAGGGAATGCATGACTTGAGGGTGAAGCTTGCAAAGCTTGAAGAAAAAGGCCAACCATTAGGGCCACTTCCTAGGCAAAGACAACAGCCCAAAGAAGGGTTTGTTAATAGATGTATTTGGTGTGATAGTACAGACCATGTAAGAAGGGATTGTGATGATTTTAGTGATGCTTTGTCAAAAGATGTTGTCTTTTTTAAGGATGGTAAAATTCACTTAAGAGAGACAAGTCTACCCTTGAGAACTAACTTTGGGAATGGGGGAATGCAGACCTTAGTTGAAGATATGGCAACTAAGCATGCCACCTCTTCAGTTGAGGCAGCTACTTATGGAGTAAAAATTGAACATTTTTGTGATGAAGAGGTGAGTGACCATCATGGTCAAATTTGGCCAAATGTCATGCAATTAGCTAAAAAGGGAAAGCTTACAAAAGAGATTCTACATGAAGTAGGTGATTGCATACGTCTAGAAACAGGATGGAATGATCCAGTGGACTCATTGTCAGTGCATGCCTACATTACAAAATGCCAACAAAATGAGGCAATTGTAGAAGAGAAGCGCAGATGTGAGAATGCTGATGAAGGACCATCAAAAAGAGCTTCTAGAACTGGGGGAAGAAGTGACTCAATTCCTTCTCAAACACCCTCAACAAAAGGAGCATCTCCACCTGAAGTACTCATGGAGGAGTCTACAACAAGAAAGAAGAAAGAGCCAACGAAAGGTAAGACAAAAGGCCCAACTTATGAAATACAATCTAATATTGAGGTTGCTACAGATTTAAAGAAAGTCTTGGAGGAAAGGATCTTGAATAGCAAGATTGAGTTTACTCTGGGAGAAGTTCTTGGCATTGCAAAGCGTGAATTCCATGAGGAGATCATTGACATCATCAAGAGAAAGAGGCAAACCCTTGCTGAAGTTTCTTGTCCACAGGTTGAAGGGGAAACCTCAAAGACACAAGGAATGCAACTGCAAAATAAGGAGAATGATGGAGCTATGGTAGGATGCTACCAATCTAGTGGGAGAGTGAAGCAAGTGTATTTCTCAAATGATGATGAAGAAGTTGAAGATATTCCTAGGAGTTACTATTCACGAAGTCATTGGGCAAGGGCTACTACAGAAACTTTGGTCAAGGTAGGTGATCTTGAAGAGCCATTTGTTGCCTTGATTGACCATGGTTCAGAAATAAACATAATGTCAAAGAGTCTCTACAACAAGTGCAAATGGCCGATGGACACAGATCATGGCTGGATGGTAAAAGTGGCAAACAATTCATCCGGTGAATTGTATGCAGCATGTCCAGGTGTGAAGGTAACAATAGGTGATGTAAAGATTGACCAAAACTTCTTTGTACAGGATACATCTTCATATCATCTCATCCTTGGACAACCCTACATTGTGGGAGTTCGAATGGAAACAAAGGTAATGGACGATGGTTCAACATATGCTAGAATACGTAGCAAAGATGGTAAACGAGCTTTCCAATTTCTCACAGTCTGTGTAAACCATGAAAGAAATCGTGACAACCTCAGAGAACATCCTCTACCAAAGGTAAGCAAAGAGTTTCATGATCATAGAGAAATGATGGGTTTTGGCCAAGTACCATTGTAAAGCGGGATTGCAGTGGTACAGAAAGAAAAAGGGTCTCGCTTGATCCAAAAATAGGTGAAACTTTCTCGATGAGCTCCTTGGTAACAAGGAATGGATCAGTATGTTTTACAAAACTTGAAGATTTGAAGAGATATGAGAGGCAATATGTGCATAATGTACAAATAGTCATGAAAAAGAGTGGGTTGCTAAAGCCTACTGAAAATGTTTTGGGTTTGTGTGAACAAGTTTCTTCTGTAGATACTATGGGTGAGCTTGATGCTATAATGAGGTCTAGTTTGCATCTTGAAAATGAAGTTGTGGAAGTTTGCTCTATGGAAATGTATCAAGTAATAGAAGCCTTTAAAGAAAGCCAAACAGTTGGCCCAGAAGTCCATGTTGAAACTAAATACAAGAGTGTAGCAAAGAAGGTGAAACCAGTAGCTTCACCCTTACCACCCAACAACAGGGAAAAGATTGAACAGGCTTCTTTACAACCAAGTTTGAGGAATCCTAAAAAGATGGGGCATACCTTCACAAAGGAGTCCTTTCAAGAGTTGCAGATTGGTTGCGAGGAGTTTCTAACACAAGAGGAGACAAAGTGCTTCAAAGAAATGCTTTCAAAGCATGGTAAAGCTTTTGCATTTGAGCCACATGAGATAGGATGTGTTGATCCTTCTATTGTAGCTCCTATGATAATTTTCACAATACCTCATGTGCCTTGGAATCTGCGGCCTATTCTGGTTCCAAAGGCTCATTTGCCAAAGTTAGTAGAGCTACTGAATGAGAAAATCAAAACGGGAATCTTGGAACCTTCTTGTGCTCCATACTCAAACAGGTGGTTCACAGTTCCAAAGAAGAATGGTTCTCTACGCTTCATCCAAGATATGCAACCAGTGAACAAGGTGAAAATTAGAAATGTAGGAACAGGTCCAATTGTGGATGAATTTGCAGAGGCGTTTCCAAGGAGGGCAATCTACTCAATGGGGGATCTCTACTCAGGGTATGATCAATTTCAGCTTGCAATCGAAAGCAGAGACTTGACAACCATGAGAACACCTTTGGGTTTGGTAAGGATGTGTACCTTGCCACAGGGAGCAACCAACTCGGTTGCACATATGATGAATGGGATGAATAAGGTCTTACGTGACTTTATTCCTCAAATCACAATGCCTTTCATTGATGATTTGCCTATCAAAGGATGTGAAGAAAGTGACAAAGATGAAGCTTTGGATCTCAAGGGATGTCGCAGGTTTGTGGTAAATCACATAAATGATTGTGATAAAATTTTGTCTAGGTTGGAAGAAGTGAATCTTACATTGTCAGGGGAAAAGTCTATGTTTGGTGTCAAAGAAGTGCTCATTGTGGGGCACATGTGCGGGCCATATGGTAGGAAACCTTGTCCATCAAAGGTAGATGCCATCCAAAGAATGAAAGAAACATGCACTAGCATCACTGAGGTTAGAAGGTTTCTGGGAGCATGTGTCTTCTATGTTATTTGGATTCCACATTATGCACATGTAGCTGATCCTCTTTATCAGTTGCTTAGAAAGAATCAAAAGTGTAAATGGACAGAAGCACATGTAAAATCCATGAAAAAGCTAAAGAAGTTACTCCAGTCAGCAACGATTTTGAGAAAGGTAGACTATGAGTGTCAAAGGCCAGTGATTGTGACAGTAGATACCAGTCCTACAGGGATTGGATGGGCAATAGGGCAAGATGACAAAGAAGGACACAGATATGTGGTAAGATTTGGAGCAAAGGTACTAAGTGCTCGCCAAAGAAACTATCCACAGATAAAGAGAGAGTTATGGGGTATGGTTACAGCCTTGAAAAGTGGGAAAGAGTACCTAATTGGTGCATGTGTGGTTGTAGAAACAGGTTGTCTACCACTTCTCGGGATGATTACAAGCTGCTCAACACCAGACATTGCTATGTTACGGTGGATTGCCTACATTAAGTCCTTAAATCCCGAGTTTAAGCACATTGCAGGTAAAGACAAAATATATATATTATGGTAAGCACAAAACTACAATTCCAAAGAACAATTCGTAGCCTATTTGGTCAGCCAAGATTGAATGCCATTAACTCATCCATTAACCCTTTCATATTACCCATGATACGATATGACCATAGCCTTGATGTTTTCATCTTCGTATTGTTTTGACATTCTCTTTTGCGTTCTTTCTTTGTGTGTGTGAGTGCAAGAGAGAAAGAGTGAGTCTTCTTTGATTGCACTTCTTTGCAAACCCTATTCTTCATGGCATCTATGGTTTAAATCCTTCATATAGTTTTTGTTGAGTTCTCTCACAAACTCTCACATCCATAAGCCCGGTGCTTTCCTGGCAAGACCGCAAATTTCTCGACATATTTTTTGTGAACCCGACGTGAAGAGACAATGTGGCACATACCGGAGGATGTGCAAGTTTAGAGGGGGTGGATGTCGTGCTGTGACACGTACATAGTGGGAACGCATGCTACAAGATCTATCTTGTATTTTTTTAGATACATAATTATATTTCCTATAGTGTACATATGCATATTTAAGTATAATAATAAGCCTTCTATCTCATCCTATTATTTTTCTCAAGGGTAACCTATCCTTACTTTACCATCAGAAAATACTATGGGAAAAGCATCAATAGCTCCGCCTCTTTAACTTGGGGCAAAAAGCATTGATTCTTTATTTTTACTATTTCATTATCATCTCACACCCTAGCTAGATCCTATATCTAGGGTAAACTCCAATATATATATATATATATTCTATGTATTTTTTATACTTTTCTTATATTTCTTTTTAAATAGCTACTAGGAGAGAATCAAATCCTAGTGGGACACAATGTGGCATGATTTCAAAGATACACTTATTTTAATGCATTATTGCAAGCATGATTACAAAACTTTGTCAAGGAGCAATGTCATGCTTTCATATGGCATGAGGTGTCCTTTGGAATTAAATGAAAGTCTAGGCTAAGGAGACCACATGAAGACTTTTGCTGCCATAAATGGATCTTATTTTGATGAATTTTTTACACAAGGTTCCAATCCGAATTGGAAAACGATTTTAAAATAAAAATCGTAGCTAATGAGCTGAAGTTTTTGCCCATATTTTTACTTTTATATTTGGAGCCACGGTTGAGGAGATATGATCAAAATATTGGACCCCAGTCTGCCCACGTCATGCAAGGACAGCTCATTTCCAACTTTTCCAATTCATGTTCACACGGGCTCCTCTCTTCTTGTGTAAACACTTGGGGGTTCCCTTCACCTATAAAAGGGGACCTCTTCTTCCTTGGAAAGAACTCTCAAGCATTCAAGCCATTGATGAGAGGAATTCTTGAGGGAGTGAGTAGTAATGCCTAATTGTACTTAGCCATTAACATAAGCCCAAGCCTACACTTTCTCCTAGAGGGAGACTAGCCATTCTTGCAACAAGCTAACCTTGGAAGATCAACTCTAATCAAAGAAGGTCTTGCACTTGGTGTATCAATCAAAGTGAAATTATCCACTCTTCTTCTCTCTCCCATCAATAATGGTGCCGAAGGGTTTCAAGTAAGATGTGTTCTACATTGATGTTTTCTTGATTTCTTGTTGTTTTCATTTTTATCTCTAATCCAACATATATATATATATATATATATATATGTATATATATGTATCTAATCTCATCTCCTTAACCAAACCTATCTCTCTCATTCTTAGTAATTCATCCTCTCTAGGTTCTCTTGCTATAGGTACATCTCTCCCCGCAGTATCCTTATTGCCTACGGGCAAGAATAGCGCTTGGGAGGGAAACTTCTCATCTCTTCACTTCTCTCATATCTACATTTCTCACATACTATCCTAGATGAATAACCCACATGATGATCATTTCTATCGCTTTCACTCTGTACGATCTATTAGAATTAACGTATGGATTAGCCGTAAAATACACATTCAACAACGTATAGTGTTTCTCTTCGGCCCTGAAAGGCTCAATGAAATACTTCTATCACCGGATCCCATCATACTACCTCTCATAGACTATAATTTCTCTTTTGATGTAAGCGTAGTTATCTTGCTATGAACCAAGAGGATTTGTACACACAATTAATCCCAATCACTAGACAAAATATATATATTATGGTAAGCACAAAACTACAATTCCAAAGAACAATTCGTAGCCTATTTGGTCAGCCAAGATTGAATGCCATTAACTCATCCATTAACCCTTTCATATTACCCATGATACGATATGACCATAGCCTTGATGTTTTCATCTTCGTATTGTTTTGACATTCTCTTTTGCGTTCTTTCTTTGTGTGTGTGAGTGCAAGAGAGAAAGAGTGAGTCTTCTTTGATTGCACTTCTTTCCAAACCCTATTCTTCATGGCATCTATGGTTTAACTCCTTCATATAGTTTTTGTTGAGTTCTCTCACAAACTCTCACAGCCATAAGCCCGGTGCTTTCCTGGCAAGACCGCAAATTTCTCGACATATTTTTTGTGAACCCGACGCGAATCTGCTAGGGTGAGAGTTTGTGGGTAACCATGGGTGATCATGTTGAGCAACAGGGTATGCATTTTGACCCAGCAACAATGCAAATGTTTCAAGCATTTGCAATGTTTATGCAACAGCAACATGCTACTGAAAGAAGGGAGATTTCAGCAACGAAGGCCATACAAGCGGTCGTCAACAGAATGGATCAGTTCAATGGCAAAGATGTAACCAAGTACTTACGCGAGTATGTGAAGGAGATGGAGCTGCATCGCGTGTCAGAAGGTGAGATGATTCAAAGCTAGTTGTTGCTCTAGAAATTAGGGAGCATGTTAGGGCAATTAAAGATGGGCATGGGAGAAATTGGGAAGAACTCAAAGTAGCTTTAAAGGAGGAATATTTCATGGAGGACTCGGAGAGAGTGACAAAATGGACATTCTTAGAATGGGTCATCAAGCCAAAGCAAGGACTATCAATAACAGAGCTACTTAGGGAATTTGAGCGGCGCTATGCACAACTCACTAGGACAGAAAGGGCCACACTAGATGCAGAGAAGACATATCTTTTCTTACAAGCTGCAGGTAAAGAGTTTCAAGAAAATTTGGAGCTTCTTCTTGAAGATAAAGATGCTGAGCAAGGACTAAAGACCCACTGGAATGAGGTTGAAGGTACTGTCTCACTGCTTGCCAAACGACAAAGAAGAAGGGACAAGATGGTAGTAAACACTACAAGTCCTTCCACCTCAACTTCTCACAAAATGGTAAAGCCTACTTTTATCGCTCCTAAGTTTGATGAGTCCATGCTAGATGAGCTTGTGAAGGGAATGCATGACTTGAGGGTGAAGCTTGCAAAGCTTGAAGAAAAAGGCCAACCATTAGGGCCACTTCCTAGGCAAAGACAACAGCCCAAAGAAGGGTTTGTTAATAGATGTATTTGGTGTGATAGTACAGACCATGTAAGAAGGGATTGTGATGATTTTAGTGATGCTTTGTCAAAAGATGTTGTCTTTTTTAAGGATGGTAAAATTCACTTAAGAGAGACACGTCTACCCTTGAGAACTAACTTTGGGAAGGGGGGAATGCAGACCTTAGTTGAAGATATGGCACCTAAGCATGCCACCTCTTCAGTTGAGGCAGCTACTTATGGAGTAAAAATTGAACATTTTTGTGATGAAGAGGTGAGTGACCATCATGGTCAAATTTGGCCAAATGTCATGCAATTAGCTAAAAAGGGAAAGCTTACAAAAGAGATTCTACATGAAGTAGGTGATTGCATACGTCTAGAAACAGGATGGAATGATCCAGTGGACTCATTGTCAGTGCATGCCTACATTACAAAATGCCAACAAAATGAGGCAATTGTAGAAGAGAAGCGCAGACGTGAGAATGCTGATGAAGGACCATCAAAAAGAGCTTCTAGAACTGGGGGAAGAAGTGACTCAATTCCTTCTCAAACACCCTCAACAAAAGGAGCATCTCCACCTGAAGTACTCATGGAGGAGTCTACAACAGGAAAGAAGAAAGAGCCAACGAAAGGTAAGACAAAAGGCCCAACTTATGAACTACAATCTGATATTGAGGTTGCTACAGATTTAAAGAAAGTCTTGGAGGAAAGGATCTTGAATAGCAAGATTGAGTTTACTCTGGGAGAAGTTCTTGGCATTGCAAAGCGTGAATTCCATGAGGAGATCATTGACATCATCAAGAGAAAGAGGCAAACCCTTGCTGAAGTTTCTTGTCCACAGGTTGAAGGGGAAACCTCAAAGACACAAGGAATGCAACTGCAAAATAAGGAGAATGATGGAGCTGTGGTAGGATGCTACCAATCTAGTGGGAGAGTGAAGCAAGTGTATTTCTCAAATGATGATGAAGAAGTTGAAGATATTCCTAGGAGTTACTATTCACGAAGTCATTGGACAAGGGCTACTACAGAAACTTTGGTCAAGGTAGGTGATCTTGAAGAGCCATTTGTTGCCTTGATTGACCATGGTTCAGAAATAAACATAATGTCAAAGAGTCTCTACAACAAGTGCAAATGGCCGATGGACACAGATCATGGCTGGATGGTAAAAGTGGCAAACAATTCATCCGGTGAATTGTATGCAGCATGTCCAGGTGTGAAGGTAACAATAGGTGATGTAAAGATTGACCAAAACTTCTTTGTACAGGATACATCTTCATATCATCTCATCCTTGGACAACCCTACATTGTGGGAGTTCGAATGGAAACAAAGGTAATGGACGATGGTTCAACATATGCTAGAATACGTAGCAAAGATGGTAAACGAGCTTTCCAATTTCTCACAGTCTGTGTAAACCATGAAAGAAATCGTGACAACCTCAGAGAACATCCTCTACCAAAGGTAAGCAAAGAGTTTCATGATCATAGAGAAATGATGGGTTTTGGCCAAGTACCATTGTAAAGCGGGATTGCAGTGGTACAGAAAGAAAAAGGGTCTCGCTTGATCCAAAAATAGGTGAAACTTTCTCGATGAGCTCCTTGGTAACAAGGAATGGATCAGTATGTTTTACAAAACTTGAAGATTTGAAGAGATATGAGAGGCAATATGTGCATAATGTACAAATAGTCATGAAAAAGAGTGGGTTGCTAAAGCCTACTGAAAATGTTTTGGGTTTGTGTGAACAAGTTTCTTCTGTAGATACTATGGGTGAGCTTGATGCTATAATGAGGTCTAGTTTGCATCTTGAAAATGAAGTTGTGGAAGTTTGCTCTATGGAAATGTATCAAGTAATAGAAGCCTTTAAAGAAAGCCAAACAGTTGGCCCAGAAGTCCATGTTGAAACTAAATACAAGAGTGTAGCAAAGAAGGTGAAACCAGTAGCTTCACCCTTACCACCCAACAACAGGGAAAAGATTGAACAGGCTTCTTTACAACCAAGTTTGCGGAATCCTAAAAAGGTCGGGCATACCTTCACAAAGGAGTCCTTTCAAGAGTTGCAGATTGGTTGCGAGGAGTTTCTAACACAAGAGGAGACAAAGTGCTTCAAAGAAATGCTTTCAAAGCATGGTAAGGCTTTTGCATTTGAGCCACATGAGATAGGATGTGTTGATCCTTCTATTGTAGCTCCTATGGTAATTTTCACAATACCTCATGTGCCTTGGAATCTGCGGCCTATTCCGGTTCCAAAGGCTCATTTGCCAAAGTTAGTAGAGCTACTGAATGAGAAAATCAAAATGGGAATCTTGGAGCCTTCTTGTGCTCCATACTCAAACAGGTGGTTCACAGTTCCAAAGAAGAATGGTTCTCTACGCTTCATCCAAGATACGCAACCAGTGAACAAGGTGACAATTAGAAATGTAGGAACAGGTCCAATTGTGGATGAATTTGCAGAGGCGTTTGCAGGGAGGGCAATCTACTCAATGGGGGATCTCTACTCAGGGTATGATCTATTTCAACTTGCAATCGAAAGCAGAGACTTGACAACCATGAGAACACCTTTGGGTTTGGTAAGGATGTGTACCTTGCCACAGGGAGCAACCAACTCGGTTGCACATATGATGAATGGGATGAATAAGGTCTTACGTGACTTTATTCCTCAAATCACAATGCCTTTCATTGATGATTTGCCTATCAAAGGATGTGAAGAAAGTGACAAAGATGAAGCTTTGGATCTCAAGGGATGTCGCAGGTTTGTGGTAAATCACATAAATGATTGTGATAAAATTTTGTCTAGGTTGGAAGAAGTGAATCTTACATTGTCAGGGAAAAAGTCTATGTTTGGTGTCAAAGAAGTGCTCATTGTGGGGCACATGTGCGGGCCATATGGTAGGAAACCTTGTCCATCAAAGGTAGATGCCATCCAAAGAATGAAAGAAACATGCACTAGCATCACTGAGGTTAGAAGGTTTCTGGGAGCATGTGTCTTCTATGTTATTTGGATTCCACATTATGCACATGTAGCTGATCCTCTTTATCAGTTGCTTAGAAAGAATCAAAAGTTTAAATGGACAGAAGCACATGTAAAATCCATGAAAAAGCTAAAGAAGTTACTCCAGTCAGCAACGATTTTGAGAAAGGTAGACTATGAGTGTCAAAGGCCAGTGATTGTGACAGTAGATACCAATCCTACAGGGATTGGATGGGCAATAGGGCAAGATGACAAAGAAGGACACAGATATGTGGTAAGATTTGGAGCAAAGGTACTAAGTGCTCGCCAAAGAAACTATCCACAGATAAAGAGAGAGTTATGGGGTATGGTTACAGCCTTGAAAAGTGGGAAAGAGTACCTAATTGGTGCATGTGTGGTTGTAGAAACAGATTGTCTACCACTTCTCGGGATGATTACAAGCTGCTCAACACCGGAAATTGCTATGTTACGGTGGATTGCCTACATTAAGTCCTTAAATCCCGAGTTTAAGCACATTGCAGGTAAAGACAAAATATATATATTATGGTAAGCACAAAACTACAATTCCAAAGAACAATTCGTAGCCTATTTGGTCAGCCAAGATTGAATGCCATTAACTCATCCATTAACCCTTTCATATTACCCATGATACGATATGACCATAGCCTTGATGTTTTCATCTTCGTATTGTTTTGACATTCTCTTTTGCGTTCTTTCTTTGTGTGTGTGAGTGCAAGAGAGAAAGAGTGAGTCTTCTTTGATTGCACTTCTTTCCAAACCCTATTCTTCATGGCATCTATGGTTTAAATCCTTCATATAGTTTTTGTTGAGTTCTCTCACAAACTCTCACATCCATAAGCACGGTGCTTTCCTGGCAAGACCGCAAATTTCTCGACATATTTTTTGTGAACCCGACGTGAAGAGACAATGTGGCACATACCGGAGGATGTGCAAGTTTAGAGGGGGTGGATGTCGTGCTGTGACACGTACATAGTGGGAACGCATGCTACAAGATCTATCTTGTATTTTTTTAGATACATAATTATATTTTCTATAGTGTACATATGCATATTTAAGTATAATAATAAGCCTTCTATCTCATCCTATTATTTTTCTCAAGGGTAACCTATCCTTACTTTACCATCAGAAAATACTATGGGAAAAGCATCAATAGCTCCGCCTCTTTAACTTGGGGCAAAAAGCATTGATTCTTTATTTCTACTATTTCATTATCATCTCACACCCTAGCTAGATCCTATATCTAGGGTAAACTCCAATATATATATATATTCTATGTATTTTTTATACTTTTCTTATATTTCTTTTTAAATAGCTACTAAGAGAGAATCAAATCCTAGTGGGACACAATGTGGCATGATTTCAAAGATACACTTATTTTAATGCATTATTGCAAGCATGATTACAAAACTTTGTCAAGGAGCAATGTCATGCTTTCATATGGCATGAGGTGTCCTTTGGAATTAAATGAAAGTCTACGCTAAGGAGACCACATGAAGACTTTTGCTGCCATAAATGGATCTTATTTTGATGAATTTTTTACACAAGGTTCCAATCCGAATTGGAAAACGATTTTAAAATAAAAATCGTAGCTAATGAGCTGAAGTTTTTGCCCATATTTTTACTTTTATATTTGGAGCCACGGTTGAGGAGATATGATCAAAATATTGGACCCCAGTCTGCCCACATCATGCAAGGACAGCTCATTTCCAACTTTTCCAATTCATGTTCACACGGGCTCCTCTCTTCTTGTGTAAAACCTTGGGGGTTCCCTTCACCTATAAAAGGGGACCTCTTCTTCCTTGGAAAGAACTCTCAAGCATTCAAGCCATTGATGAGAGGAATTCTTGAGGGAGTGAGTAGTAATGCCTAATTGTACTTAGCCATTAACATAAGCCCAAGCCTACACTTTCTCCTAGAGGGAGACTAGCCATTCTTGCAACAAGCTAACCTTGGAAGATCAACTCTAATCAAAGAAGGTCTTGCACTTGGTGTATCAATCAAAGTGAAATTATCCACTCTTCTTCTCTCTCCCATCAATAATGGTGCCGAAGGGTTTCAAGTAAGATGTGTTCTACATTGATGTTTTCTTGATTTCTTGTTGTTTTCATTTTTATCTCTAATCCAACATATATATATATATATATATGTATATATATGTATCTAATCTCATCTCCTTAACCAAACCTATCTCTCTCATTCTTAGTAATTCATCCTCTCTAGGTTCTCTTGCTATAGGTACATCTCTCCCCGCAGTATCCTTATTGCCTACGGGCAAGAATAGCGCTTGGGAGGGAAACTTCTCATCTCTTCACTTCTCTCATATCTACATTTCTCACATACTATCCTAGATGAATAACCCACATGATGATCATTTCTATCGCTTTCACTCTGTACGATCTATTAGAATTAACGTATGGATTAGCCGTAAAATACACATTCAACAACGTATAGTGTTTCTCTTCGGCCCTGAAAGGCTCAATGAAATACTTCTATCACCGGATCCCATCATACTACCTCTCATAGACTATAATTTCTCTTTTGATGTAAGCGTAGTTATCTTGCTATGAACCAAGAGGATTTGTACACACAATTAATCCCAATCACTAGACAAAATATATATATTATGGTAAGCACAAAACTACAATTCCAAAGAACAATTCGTAGCCTATTTGGTCAGCCAAGATTGAATGCCATTAACTCATCCATTAACCCTTTCATATTACCCATGATACGATATGACAATAGCCTTGATGTTTTCATCTTCGTATTGTTTTGACATTCTCTTTTGCGTTCTTTCTTTGTGTGTGTGAGTGCAAGAGAGAAAGAGTGAGTCTTCTTTGATTGCACTTCTTTCCAAACCCTATTCTTCATGGCATCTATGGTTTAACTCCTTCATATAGTTTTTGTTGAGTTCTCTCACAAACTCTCACAGCCATAAGCCCGGTGCTTTCCTGGCAAGACCGCAAATTTCTCGACATATTTTTTGTGAACCCGACGCGAATCTGCTAGGGTGAGAGTTTGTGGGTAACCATGGGTGATCATGTTGAGCAACAGGGTATGCATTTTGACCCAGCAACAATGCAAATGTTTCAAGCATTTGCAATGTTTATGCAACAGCAACATGCTACTGAAAGAAGGGAGATTTCAGCAACGAAGGCCATACAAGCGGTCGTCAACAGAATGGATCAGTTCAATGGCAAAGATGTAACCAAGTACTTACGCGAGTATGTGAAGGAGATGGAGCTGCATCGCGTGTCAGAAGGTGAGATGATTCAAAGCTAGTTGTTGCTCTAGAAATTAGGGAGCATGTTAGGGCAATTAAAGATGGGCATGGGAGAAATTGGGAAGAACTCAAAGTAGCTTTAAAGGAGGAATATTTCATGGAGGACTCGGAGAGAGTGACAAAATGGACATTCTTAGAATGGGTCATCAAGCCAAAGCAAGGACTATCAATAACAGAGCTACTTAGGGAATTTGAGCGGCGCTATGCACAACTCACTAGGACAGAAAGGGCCACACTAGATGCAGAGAAGACATATCTTTTCTTACAAGCTGCAGGTAAAGAGTTTCAAGAAAATTTGGAGCTTCTTCTTGAAGATAAAGATGCTGAGCAAGGACTAAAGACCCACTGGAATGAGGTTGAAGGTACTGTCTCACTGCTTGCCAAACGACAAAGAAGAAGGGACAAGATGGTAGTAAACACTACAAGTCCTTCCACCTCAACTTCTCACAAAATGGTAAAGCCTACTTTTATCGCTCCTAAGTTTGATGAGTCCATGCTAGATGAGCTTGTGAAGGGAATGCATGACTTGAGGGTGAAGCTTGCAAAGCTTGAAGAAAAAGGCCAACCATTAGGGCCACTTCCTAGGCAAAGACAACAGCCCAAAGAAGGGTTTGTTAATAGATGTATTTGGTGTGATAGTACAGACCATGTAAGAAGGGATTGTGATGATTTTAGTGATGCTTTGTCAAAAGATGTTGTCTTTTTTAAGGATGGTAAAATTCACTTAAGAGAGACACGTCTACCCTTGAGAACTAACTTTGGGAAGGGGGGAATGCAGACCTTAGTTGAAGATATGGCAACTAAGCATGCCACCTCTTCAGTTGAGGCAGCTACTTATGGAGTAAAAATTGAACATTTTTGTGATGAAGAGGTGAGTGACCATCATGGTCAAATTTGGCCAAATGTCATGCAATTAGCTAAAAAGGGAAAGCTTACAAAAGAGATTCTACATGAAGTAGGTGATTGCATACGTCTAGAAACAGGATGGAATGATCCAGTGGACTCATTGTCAGTGCATGCCTAGATTACAAAATGCCAACAAAATGAGGCAATTGTAGAAGAGAAGCGCAGACGTGAGAATGTTGATGAAGGACCATCAAAAAGAGCTTCTAGAACTGGGGGAAGAAGTGACTCAATTCCTTCTCAAACACCCTCAACAAAAGGAGCATCTCCACCTGAAGTACTCATGGAGGAGTCTACAACAGGAAAGAAGAAAGAGCCAACGAAAGGTAAGACAAAAGGCCCAACTTATGAACTACAATCTGATATTGAGGTTGCTACAGATTTAAAGAAAGTCTTGGAGGAAAGGATCTTGAATAGCAAGATTGAGTTTACTCTGGGAGAAGTTCTTGGCATTGCAAAGCGTGAATTCCATGAGGAGATCATTGACATCATCAAGAGAAAGAGGCAAACCCTTGCTGAAGTTTCTTGTCCACAGGTTGAAGGGGAAACCTCAAAGACACAAGGAATGCAACTGCAAAATAAGGAGAATGATGGAGCTGTGGTAGGATGCTACCAATCTAGTGGGAGAGTGAAGCAAGTGTATTTCTCAAATGATGATGAAGAAGTTGAAGATATTCCTAGGAGTTACTATTCACGAAGTCATTGGGCAAGGGCTACTACAGAAACTTTGGTCAAGGTACGTGATCTTGAAGAGCCATTTGTTGCCTTGATTGACCATGGTTCAGAAATAAACATAATGTCAAAGAGTCTCTACAACAAGTGCAAATGGCCGATGGACACAGATCATGGCTGGATGGTAAAAGTGGCAAACAATTCATCCGGTGAATTGTATGCAGCATGTCCAGGTGTGAAGGTAACAATAGGTGATGTAAAGATTGACCAAAACTTCTTTGTACAGGATACATCTTCATATCATCTCATCCTTGGACAACCCTACATTGTGGGAGTTCGAATGGAAACAAAGGTAATGGACGATGGTTCAACATATGCTAGAATACGTAGCAAAGATGGTAAACGAGCTTTCCAATTTCTCACAGTCTGTGTAAACCATGAAAGAAATCGTGACAACCTCAGAGAACATCCTCTACCAAAGGTAAGCAAAGAGTTTCATGATCATAGAGAAATGATGGGTTTTGGCCAAGTACCATTGTAAAGCGGGATTGCAGTGGTACAGAAAGAAAAAGGGTCTCGCTTGATCCAAAAATAGGTGAAACTTTCTCGATGAGCTCCTTGGTAACAAGGAATGGATCAGTATGTTTTACAAAACTTGAAGATTTGAAGAGATATGAGAGGCAATATGTGCATAATGTACAAATAGTCATGAAAAAGAGTGGGTTGCTAAAGCCTACTGAAAATGTTTTGGGTTTGTGTGAACAAGTTTCTTCTGTAGATACTATGGGTGAGCTTGATGCTATAATGAGGTCTAGTTTGCATCTTGAAAATGAAGTTGTGGAAGTTTGCTCTATGGAAATGTATCAAGTAATAGAAGCCTTTAAAGAAAGCCAAACAGTTGGCCCAGAAGTCCATGTTGAAACTAAATACAAGAGTGTAGTAAAGAAGGTGAAACCAGTAGCTTCACCCTTACCACCCAACAACAGGGAAAAGATTGAACAGGCTTCTTTACAACCAAGTTTGCGGAATCCTAAAAAGATCGGGCATACCTTCACAAAGGAGTCCTTTCAAGAGTTGCAGATTGGTTGCGAGGAGTTTCTAACACAAGAGGAGACAAAGTGCTTCAAAGAAATGCTTTCAAAGCATGGTAAGGCTTTTGCATTTGAGCCACATGAGATAGGATGTGTTGATCCTTCTATTGTAGCTCCTATGGTAATTCTCACAATACCTCATGTGCCTTGGAATCTGCGGCCTATTCCGGTTCCAAAGGCTCATTTGCCAAAGTTAGTAGAGCTACTGAATGAGAAAATCAAAATGGGAATCTTGGAGCCTTCTTGTGCTCCATACTCAAACAGGTGGTTCACAGTTCCAAAGAAGAATGGTTCTCTACGCTTCATCCAAGATATGCAACCAGTGAACAAGGTGACAATTAGAAATGTAGGAACAGGTCCAATTGTGGTTGAATTTGCAGAGGCGTTTGCAGGGAGGGCAATCTACTCAATGGGGGATCTCTACTCAGGGTATGATCAATTTCAACTTGCAATCGAAAGCAGAGACTTGACAACCATGAGAACACCTTTGGGTTTGGTAAGGATGTGTACCTTGCCACAGGGAGCAACCAACTCGGTTGCACATATGATGAATGGGATGAATAAGGTCTTACGTGACTTTATTCCTCAAATCACAATGCCTTTCATTGATGATTTGCCTATCAAAGGATGTGAAGAAAGTGACAAAGATGAAGCTTTGGATCTCAAGGGATGTCGCAGGTTTGTGGTAAATCACATAAATGATTGTGATAAAATTTTGTCTAGGTTGGAAGAAGTGAATCTTACATTGTCAGGGAAAAAGTCTATGTTTGGTGTCAAAGAAGTGCTCATTGTGGGGCACATGTGCGGGCCATATGGTAGGAAACCTTGTCCATCAAAGGTAGATGCCATCCAAAGAATGAAAGAAACATGCACTAGCATCACTGAGGTTAGAAGGTTTCTGGGAGCATGTGTCTTCTATGTTATTTGGATTCCACATTATGCACATGTAGCTGATACTCTTTATCAGTTGCTTAGAAAGAATCAAAAGTTTAAATGGACAGAAGCACATGTAAAATCCATGAAAAAGCTAAAGAAGTTACTCCAGTCAGCAACGATTTTGAGAAAGGTAGACTATGAGTGTCAAAGGCCAGTGATTGTGACAGTAGATACCAATCCTACAGGGATTGGATGGGCAATAGGGCAAGATGACAAAGAAGGACACAGATATGTGGTAAGATTTGGAGCAAAGGTACTAAGTGCTCGCCAAAGAAACTATCCACAGATAAAGAGAGAGTTATGGGGTATGGTTACAGCCTTGAAAAGTGGGAAAGAGTACCTAATTGGTGCATGTGTGGTTGTAGAAACAGATTGTCTACCACTTCTCGGGATGATTACAAGCTGCTCAACACCAGACATTGCTATGTTATGGTGGATTGCCTACATTAAGTCCTTAAATCCCGAGTTTAAGCACATTGCAGGTAAAGACAAAATATATATATTATGGTAAGCACAAAACTACAATTCCAAAGAACAATTCGTAGCCTATTTGGTCAGCCAAGATTGAATGCCATTAACTCATCCATTAACCCTTTCATATTACCCATGATACGATATGACCATAGCCTTGATGTTTTCATCTTCGTATTGTTTTGACATTCTCTTTTGCGTTCTTTCTTTGTGTGTGTGAGTGCAAGTGAGAAAGAGTGAGTCTTCTTTGATTGCACTTCTTTCCAAACCCTATTCTTCATGGCATCTATGGTTTAACTCCTTCATATAGTTTTTGTTGAGTTCTCTCACAAACTCTCACATCCATAAGCCCGGTGCTTTCCTGGCAAGACCGCAAATTTCTCGACATATTTTTTGTGAACCCGACGTGAAGAGACAATGTGGCACATACCGGAGGATGTGCAAGTTTAGAGGGGGTGGATGTCGTGCTGTGACACGTACATAGTGGGAACGCATGCTACAAGATCTATCTTGTATTTTTTTAGATACATAATTATATTTCCTATAGTGTACATATGCATATTTAAGTATAATAATAAGCCTTCTATCTCATCCTATTATTTTTCTCAAGGGTAACCTATCCTTACTTTACCATCAGAAAATACTATGGGAAAAGCATCAATAGCTCCGCCTCTTTAACTTGGGCCAAAAAGCATTGATTCTTTATTTCTACTATTTCATTATCATCTCACACCCTAGCTAGATCCTATATCTAGGGTAAACTCCAATATATATATATATATTCTATGTATTTTTTATACTTTTCTTATATTTCTTTTTAAATAGCTACTAGGAGAGAATCAAATCCTAGTGGGACACTAGGTGGCATGATTTCAAAGATATACTTATTTTAATGCATTATTGCAAGCATGATTACAAAACTTTGTCAAGGAGCAATGTCATGCTTTCATATGGCATGAGGTGTCATTTGGAATTAAATGAAAGTCTACGCTAAGGAGACCACATGAAGACTTTTGCTGCCATAAATGGACCCTATTTTGATGAATTTTTTACACAAAGTTCCAATCCGAATTAGAAAACGATTTTAAAATGAAAATCGTAGCTAATGAGCTGAAGTTTTTGCCTATATTTTTACTTTTTTATTTGGAGCCACGGTTGAGGAGATATGATCAAAATACTGGACCCCAGTCTGCCCACATCATGCAAGGACAGCTCATTTCCAACTTTTCCAATTCATGTTCACACTGGCTCCTCTCTTCTTGTGTAAACCCTTGGGGGTTCCCTTCACCTATAAAAGGAGACCTCTTCTTCCTTGGAAAGAAATCTCAAGCATTCAAGCCATTGATGAGAGGAATTCTTGAGGGAGTGAGTAGTAATGCCTAATTGTACTTAGCCATTACCATAAGCCCAAGCCTACACTTTCTCCTAAAGGGAGACTAGCCATTCTTGCAACAAGCTAACCTTGGAAGATCAACTCTAATCAAAGAAGGTCTTGCACTTGGTGTATCAATCAAAGTGGAATTATCCAATCTTCTTCTCTCTCCCATCAATAATGGTGCCGAAGGGTTTCAAGTAAGATGTGTTCTACATTGATGTTTTCTTGATTTCTTGTTGTTTTCATTTTTATCTCTAATCCAACATATATATATATATATATATATATATATATATATATATAGATATATATATATATATATATATATATATATATATATATATGTATATATGTATATGTATCTAATCTCATCTCCTTAACCAAACCTATCTCTCTCATTCTTAGTAATTCATCCTCTCTAGGTTCTCTTGCTACAGGTACATCTCTCCCCGTAGTATCCTTATTGCCTACGGGCAAGAATAGCGCTTGGGAGGGAAACTTCTCATCTCTTCACTTCTCTCATATCTACATTTCTCACATACTATCCTAGATGAATAACCCACATGATGATCATTTCTATCGCTTTCACTCTGTACGATCTATTAGAATTAACGTATGGATTAGCCGTAAAATACACTTTCAACAACGTATAGTGTTTCTCTTCGGCCCTGAAAGGCTCAATGAAATACTTCTATCACCGGATCCCATCATACTACCTCTCATAGACTATAATTTTTCTTTTGATGTAAGCGTAGTTATCTTGCTATGAACCAAGAGGATTTGTACACACAATTAATCCCAATCACTAGACAAAATATATATATTATGGTAAGCACAAAACTACAATTCCAAAGAACAATTCGTAGCCTATTTGGTCAGCCAAGTTGTAATGCCATTAACTCATCCATTAACCCTTTCATATTACCCATGATACGATATGACAATAGCCTTGATGTTTTCATCTTCGTATTGTTTTGACATTCTCTTTTACGTTCTTTCTTTGTGTGTGTGAGTGCAAGAGAGAAAGAGTGAGTCTTCTTTGATTGCACTTCTTTCCAAACCCTATTCTTCATGGCATCTATGGTTTAACTCCTTCATATAGTTTTTGTTGAGTTCTCTCACAAACTCTCACAGCCATAAGCCCGGTGCTTTCCTGGCAAGACCGCAAATTTCTCGACAGCGTGGCTACCCCTTGTTCTTTGGAGAGCTTGGGGAGGATGGAGAATTATTCTTAGCAAATTTCAAAATGTCTTGCCGTATCAAGAAGATAGTAACTATCAAGAACGTGTAGAAATGTTTGAGGTAGTCCTTAGGAAAGATGCTAGCACTTGGATTGATTCTTTGACTGAGAAAGTTAAGGAGAATTACACGGAAGTTTTGAATCATTTCAAGAAATACTTCTTTGATCCCCAAAACAGTCAAAAATTATGGCAAGACATTGTTTCTCACAAGCAAAAAGACTTAGATGACTACTACTTGTACAAGCAAGAGTTTCTACATCTTTTGGCTCTATGGATACTAAATGTTGCTAACCCTGGTGATGGTGCAGAATGTCTAAAGAAGGAGAGGTTCATAACTGGACTCTTTCCCGACCTTAAGGTAAAAGTAGAGGTGGGTGCACCTGCTACCTTTGATGTAGTATTGATAATCAAGTCTTCAAGTATTGGTTTGAGCTCGCACCCTACAGGTGCAAACTTTTAAGCTTTTCTTTTTCCATCATGAAAACCATGCTTGTTTCTAGAAAGTGTGTCCGTTATTACTTTGCTATTTTTCTAGAAGTGTTAAATCCATAAAACTACGAAGACACACTCCCAAGCACGTGACTTTCCCATCTTTCAGGGGCTCAACTTTTGGGAGTTATTTCTTGCACTCATGCGCCATGGCCTTTACCATTAGAATGTGGTCACATGAAGTGTCATTAAGATGTTATGGATGCAACTATGCCCAAATTGGCATATTTGCAAAAATCCTTGCATAGTTGTATATAAGACAAATAATTGGTGCATGGTGACCATGCATGATGTGCATTTATTCAAAAAATAGATGATAACTATGCATTGCATGACCACAGTCTTAGTATCAATTGTGTCTTTGGGGAAAAAAATGTGTAATACCCAATGAAATTTCAACTTCATTTTTGATGGAAAGTGTAGACTATGGGCCTGGTTGCGTGCCCCTGCTATTCAGCTTGTTGCCTGATCATCGGTCACTAGCTTTCTCTCTCTACACGTCAAATCTTGGCTAATAAAGGGCTTTGAAGATTGTAAACCTTTGTCATTTTCCATGATAATGAAGGTAGCAACCAGCTCCAATTGCCACTGACTTTTTGTGCCTTCCACAATCGTGGAAATTTCTCAAAATAATTAACCATGATTAGTCGATTGCCAGTTTTCTTCGACCGAGAGAGAGCACTAGATGGCCAGAGAGCAGGTCAAGGCGACCAGGTCCTATAAACCTCAAATCGGGGATATGTGAACAATGGACGGATCATGAGTGTGACATTCACAAGGCACGCGCACCAAGTGCCAATCATGAGCAAAAAGATGTCTTATTGAAAGTCCAAGAAGAACATCACTCTCGAGTCTCACTATCTCTCTTGGAAGTTGGGTGCTCTATCTAAAAAGTTAGTAACTTTTTGTCCTCTACATGCACCATGTTTTCATCTTGGAGGTAGAGCTACAAACTAATGGGTAAGTTTTGCTTTTCTAAACAATTGGGAAGACAACCAAAATGATCATATTCTGTTGAAGAAGTCAAAAGTATCAAGAAAGAAGAAATCAGATCCAACTTCCAAGGAAAGTTGACCATACAACATTATCTACAAAATGGAAATTCTTTAAGAAAACCTATGTCATATCTAGGTTTGTTATGCATTTGTGGAGAAAGATCAATGATTAGAGCTAGAGCTTTGTTTGCATCATGCCCCATAGTAGTACAGACAATAGTTACTCTATGGTTGCTCGCATGTTAGTTACGGTGACTTCTCCATATCATCTCACTCATGAGAGAAGGCTTTGATTTCACAATTTTGTTCGTGCCTAGAATGAATGACACACAGTGAAAACGTATGTCATAATAATTCAAATTGATACAAAACTTAAAAAATGATGATTTGTCAAGTTTACCTCTATAGATAGAGTTGGATACAGAGAAATATATCCATGGATGTCAAAGGTAAAAGGAAGTAATCAATATGCCCTCTTAAATATAACCAAAATGTAAAGCTTTTCAAAACATTTTCAGCCTTCAATGCTTGAATTACACATGCATCAAAGCCTCCTATATTTTTGGCTCTAGAGGAGACCTCCCCTCCCACCTCTGCAAGGGGAGGAAATGCAAGTTGCTACTATTCATGTACTATATTTTAGATTCCCGCAATGTTGGGGTGGATCGGGGGGTGTTGTGGAGGCAAGTCCTTTTGGGCTGGTGCTTACTCATGTGATGGCTCTCCATGTTGTGCTACTAGATGTTTTCTGGTCCTGTTGGAGTAGTTACAATGTTTCTTTTTGTTGCGTACTGGTTCGAACTGCTTTGTGGGTGCTTTCAGGATGTGTTGCTAGTGGCAGGGTAGTGATGTGGTGGCATCTTTGGCACCTTCAATTGGTTATGATTCACATAAGACCATTTATCCCAATCATTCCAAAGCTAGAAGAGAACTAAGAACCTTTTTGATGCGTTAAAATGCTAGGTCACATTCATTATCTAGCTACTTGGTATCCTTTGAAGATGGAAAGAGTATCAAAACCTTCACTTTTTTAAGTGATGTTTTAATCCCGTTTTCTGAGATCATGTGCCCTAAAAAACACTTCACTGCTTGTATATAATCTCAAGCTTTGAGCAATGATGCTTTCTAGAGATATAAACTCAAAATCATCAATAAGACCCTTCATCAACTTGCCAAGGAAGGGAGAAAATAACTCATTGAGCTGCTTTTGGTACCAAGTGCAAGCATTTATAAGACAAAGAAAGAGCCCAATAACTACATATAGCTTAAAAATATCCAAAGAAGCCATCACACACACTAGATCTTTCATGACATACATTATACTCTAGGATGTCATGTTTGAATGAAATAAGATAAGTTCCATTTCCATATCTACATTTAGAGGATTATAATCACGATAAATTCAAAGTGCTCAAAGGATAGGCGAGGCTGAATTTAAAAGGCTTGCTTACTTCCTCCTTTTAGGCAATTTAGCTATGCTAGATAATATAACTAGAGTCTCAGGAAGATGAAGGAGAGCAAAGGAGAGAATGAGTAGAGACAAGGAGAAAAAAAGCCATGTACAAGAAATAGGTAAAAACCAAGAACAATAGGAATGAGCTAACAAACCAGAACAAAAGGTCAGGACTAACAGATAGCCAATCATGACTACACTACCTACTAACTAGATCAAACATATTAATAAAAATGTGAGCTTAGTTTGCAAAACAAAAAAAAAGGAGTTATATAAAACTATAATACAACAAAACATCAATCAAAGTGTGCCAAAAGTGCAATCCATAGTTTCATAAGTGCATGCAAAAAGCTTTCATTAGGTTAGGAATATTTGTTTAATCCCTCTTAGACAAAAAACTTAGGGACAAAATGCACTTTAAGCTATAATAGATAGACCATCTTCTTAATGTAGCATGAACTAGGTAATGAGAATACACAAGCTCAAGAGTAAGAGTAAGAAATTACCATTAATATTGTACAATTGGAATTGCAAAGGACACAATGGATGAATAGAATTCTTGACATAAGCTCTTTTGCATAGTATGTTGCTCAGCTTAGACAATTTGTATTTGTGTGTCGTTCAGCTTAGATAACAACCCATAAAAGTAAGGTAAATTTTACTACAAGATATTGGCCTAGGCTCATCATCCACAAATCCATTACAAGCTGGAATTCTTATTGAACCTGAGTAGTTTTATATAATCCCCCTTTGGGAAAAATACAATGACACTTCCAATGGCAAGAGAATGTGTCTATCTTGATGTTCGCCTTGGTTGTTAAGAGACCTCTCTTAACAACATATGCATAAACTCACATGTGTAAAAGATTCATAGTGCATCTGGATGCCTTTTGTGTGTCAAGGTCATCCAAAAGAGCAAGATCAACTTCCACTTGTAGTCCAAACCGTTTAGACATAAATTGTACCCTTGTTCCATTCTCAAATCTGAAAAAAATTAACCAGTCTCTACATTATTATGCGACTTGCTACGATATGAGCAATACTTATAGAGGCTCACCGTTCTTTTATGAGATTTGATTCATGGCTTGTTGATGACCCAACTTCCATTCGCATAAAAGCATTTGCAACCAAGAAAGTAATCGGGAGATGTTCACTAGGTACAGGGGAATCACTGAGCAAGGTTGGAGAGCTCCCACCTATCAACAAACAAATCTAGGCACAATATAACATAAGCACTAAATTGACAGCACTCGAAGATTCAAAGAACAAAAACACAAGATATAGTATGTTAGAAAAATCTCAAGTACCTTGGGTGATTTGGGTTTCAAAGGTGATTGGTCACTCTCCTTCCTACGCAAATCCATGATGGATTTTATGGGAGTCCCCATCTTTAATGCCCTTGGGTTTCCTTGCTTCATAGACGCTAGTATGTGGTCGCAATGTTGGCAGCAGTTCATATTACTTGAAATCTGCCGGGATGCTCTCAGGTCTACTAAGCAGAAAAAGCCAGATGGGGCACATGGAGGAGAGAGCATAAGAAAGAGGAAAGCAGGAGGTGGAGTGCGGAGGGAGGGCGGCGCACGATTTTTTTTTTGTTCTGTCTCGTCTGCCAATCGGCCACCACGTCCGCTGTGTCTGAGAGGCGTGCGCACACACACACTGTTCAGTCGTCAGTAGCATGGCGCACACACTGTTCGGTCCAGCTGTGTTGGGTTTGCACAGGCCTGCGAGTGATGGTGCGCGCAATGTCGAGGGTAGAGGGAATGCCCAATGGTCCTGTGAGATAGAGGGCGAAGCCGCTGTAGGATGAGGTACTGCTGTCGAGTGCACAGAGAGGCCAATGGGATGAGCGACATCAGACGCGGCGAGACAGGTGCACAGGAAGGCGGGCATGGAGGACCGCGCGTGTGCATCAGCTGCTATTGTAAAAGTTAATGGCTTGGCAGAATCTTGGGGAGAAATTAATTAACGTATATCAATTTGACTCATAGACGCTAGTAAGGGGCCTTTGCATCCATTGATGAAAGGGTTTTCTACATGTTAACAAAGACTAGGTAGCCAATTGAAAAAGAAAAACTTTCAATACTCTAAGACATATCGTATACAAATTTCATAGTGGTGAAGACTACCGGAGTTTCTATCCCCACGCTTCCATCGTTGGAGGCAGCAGGCAAGTCTTGATTCGGCTCCTTGGAATGCAGTGGACATTTCTATTATAGGCTAGATTGAAGACAAAAGCATTCAATATTTCTCCCTTTTGGAACTCACAAAAACATCAAGATTTTAAAAAGCATCTTACATTGGCATCAAGACCATTGGCTATACGCTGACGGATATTTTCCATGAAAGTATTGCTTTCTTGGAGGTACAAGTCCATTTTTTCCGCTACTAACTTCGCCACAAAAGTCTCCTTGGGTCCCTGTTGAACTTGTCTCATCCAAGGCTTCCCACAAACGAGTTTCTCTTTGGGCTTCTCCGGTTTTTTGTGTCTTCACACTACGCTTGAATTTGTACTCAGCATCCATGAAACGCGAACGAGATTGTTTTTCGGTTTTTGGTCTCGGAGGCTTCCGAGACCGAGTCCCCCAAGGGACGGTCCGGCTTCTGCTTTGGAATATCAACCTCCATATGATGGACCACCAAAATGTGATTAATCATATCTCCACGTGCAAGATATTGCACTCGACGTTTGTGACATACATCACTTGCTATGCATGATCGTGCAGTACGTCCATCCTCGAGTTGAATGTCCTCATAAAAACTCTTGCAAGAGGAAGCTATACCCTGATTTTTATCCCGGGTACACTATGGTAAGACTCACATGAGCCAATTGCTTGCATGTGATTGGAATAGTGCCAAAAAGAGAATCCATCATACACTACAACAATATTCCAAAAGCTTTTTTCAATATGCATAATGTGTGTCATGTTGTGTGTGTGTGTGTGTGTGTGTGTGTGTGTGTGTGTGTGAGAGAGAGAGAGAGAGAGAGAGAGAGAGAGAGAGAGAGAGAGAGAGAGAGAGAGACATACACTAACAATATGCTAACAATATTCCAATATGAGTCATCCAAAACAATTTTCCAAAAGCTGTTTTGAAAATTCATAATATGCAAAATCTGTGTCATGTTTTGTGTGTGTGTGTGTGTGTGTGTGTGTGTGTGAAAGAGAGAGAGAGAGAGAGAGAGAGAGAGAGAGAGAGAGAGAGACTAACAATTGCATTAACCATTAATCCATTGTGATTTCTCTATGTATCATGGTGTGTGTGTGAACGAGAGAGAGAGAGAGAGAGAGAGAGAGAGAGAGAGAGAGAGAGAGAGACTAACAATTGCATTAACCATTAATCCATTGTGATTTCTCTATGTATCATGGTGTGTGTGTGTGTGTGTGTGTGTGTGTATGTGTGTGTGTGTGTGTGTGTGTGTGAGAGAGAGAGAGAGAGAGAGAGAGAGAGAGAGAGAGTGAGTCAAGCAGCTACCTCCACACTGACCATGGAGCAGCAACGCGGAAACTGCAGATGAGGACATTGGCATAGGAGCAAAGAGAGGGATACGTTGTGAATATCCCTATTAGATGTGACCAATTGCTCAACCATGATATACATGAACTACCAAGCATAAAATAAGAACCACTTGTAGACACTCGTAGGTCAAAACAATCATCCCAATCTAGGTCCAAAAAAGCATGTAAGTCTAGCGGCAATGATCCCCCCTTGGGATAAAACAAACCAAGATGTAAATTGTCACTCAAGTAGTGGAAAATCCTCTTGACAACCTGCCAATGCTTACACCTTGGGCTAGGCATTAATCGATTGACCTATGAGATTGCAAACTGAATATCCGACCTTGTGATGCATACATAAATGAGTCATCCAATAGCAGTTTGGTAATGAGTGACATCTACAGGATCACCAACATCATGAAGACTCAATTCCAAAGCCATCATTGCATGCTTGCTTCAATCACTTCTCTTTATGTCACAGAAGAATGTTGCTATTATCAAGTTACCATTGTAATCTATGATGATATTTTTTGTTAAAAAATCCCAATTTTCACAAATTTAGATCAGAATAAATTATGAGTTGGGTGTTTGTTTTCAATGTTAAATATACACAACAAAGAGGAAATGTGATTGGTGAATATAATAAATATCTTAAAGTATTCATAACTTCCTTATCTAGATTGAAATCTTAGTTTGATGTAGTATATTTACGATTCCACACTGTACTACATGTAAGTTCATCAATTTATGTGGGTGCAAAAACATCATAAATTCAACATGTACTATTGTGGCATACAAAAAAATTAATAATAAAATGGATATGCCTACAATAGATGTCCTTCCAAGTTTCCTTGATAAGATTCTATACAAACCACTTGTAGTAGAGATTTATGTAAGAAATTATCACCATTGAAGTTTGTACAAAAAAGAATATTGTTGGGGACCTCATATGCTCATAGGGATGGATGCACTATTTTCTCAACAATGAGTTTTGTAACTTATGTTACTGGGATCATAAATAGATTTTGTCTATCATCATCTGTATATAGAAAACTATGCATTTCATCGTTTTAAAATAGTCCTTTTCTTTAATATTTCCTATATCGACCAATTAGATGGAGACATGAACACAAATCAATCGCAAGATGGGTTAACATAATGAAAAAAAAAGGCTCATATTGACAATGCGGATGAAATTCCCATTCTCTATGCTATACAATATCATCAAAATTTGCATTAACATAAGCATCTATAGTAGCCATATTTGCCTCTTAATTATGAGACTCTTTAGCCTTATGTTTAGGAATTTTTTTTTATAAGATTATATTTTCCTTGAAATAATTGCAATTTACCTTCAGATTTATTATTGTTTGACAAAAAAGTAGCTACAAAATTGCCACTCAAAGAAGCAGCATCAGAGGTGGCAACATTTGTATTCTTCATCTAAGCACCCACAAATGCTTGTTTAATAGCATGCTTCTTAACCTTATTTTCTCTAGAGTATTCCCCTTATAGCAATATGGAGAAAGGACCATCAAACTTCACAACATCAGCTCTTTTGTTTGTCAGAAGTCTCCAACCTAGGGAAGTTACTTTTCAAAATATGTATCATAGCACGTGCGTTAACCAAAGAGGATTATTAATTATGCAAAATGTATACTTTTATGTATACATTAGAGGGAGGTAAGGGTTTTTTAAATAGGCCCATAGTGTGAATGTAGTATGTATATATAGATACTATTAATAACTTTTTGAGTGCACAAAAAGAGTTTTGTAACCAGCCAAGTCACCAATAGCTATTTATTTATTCTTGATATATTTATTTTCTATACAAAATACATTGGTATCGTCCTCCTCTTGCGTAATCTTTTATTCCAACTCCTTGTGCAAGTAAGAAATTCTTGCCTGATTTTATTTTGTCTCAGGGAGCTGGTCACCCAAAATACATGTATCTATCATGCGGGTTCAACAAAAGCATACTTTTAAATTCCAAAAATAGTTGCATTTATATTTTATAGAGAGTTATTTAAATATCTTACAAACGAAATTATATAATAAATAAGAAAAGGGTGTGTTATAATCTAGGAGAATTCACAAAGATGGGATTTTCATATTCCCCTTGAACGCACATTGCACGACAGTTTTACATAGAATTAATTCCTCAAGTGTCCTATAGACAAAGAAGCCATACTATCTCATGCAATTTTCTTTTTCTCTTTTTGTTGAGAAAATGTAAAGAGTGATGGCACATATGCAAAGAGTTAAATCAATGTAAGAGTTAGTGCATCTATAACATCAATGTGTCTACTTTAATAGTAAGAAAAACAAAGCGCATCTATAGCATCCCAATGTGTCTACTACTTTAGTAGTAAGCACCATCATTCACAAACCCGACATCCATAGATTTTGAATATACATCATGACTTTTCACAGTATTCCGGTCCAAATGCACTTTTCAACAAGAACATGTTGCATCATGTAAATCCATAGTGAGTAGTTATCCTGGTCGAATTTGCTCTCAAAATCTAGCATGGGGAAAACATCACTATTTCCAACCATGGCAGCTAGTGAATACACCTATTGTAAATTTTCCTACGTACAGAAAAAGAATACACTGAACTAACACATGCTACACAACAAAACAACCCACAAAAAACTATGTTTTTTATTTTGCAACAATTTGCACAAAACTACCAAAAGGACAAAAATAACGTGTATAGTGCCGCATGTAGAGTAAGCAAAGGTCAAAATGAGCCCGCCCCAAATTATTTAAATACAGTAGATGTTGCTCAAACAACTGGATGTTATGTTGGGATATAAAAGAAGACATAGGTTGCAATCTTGTTTGAAGATATCCATATAGGTAATAGAGAATCACAAGGAGGTATTGATACAAAAAATGGGTTGTTCAAACTTTGTATCCTTGCAAGAAAGATACCCATAAAAGAAGATTTGTTTGGTAAATTTTGTGGCTATAACTAGTCATACCTGTAAATTCCATTCTAGTCATTCGTACTCCTCTGATATCCATCCTTGTGCACATCACATGGTTATTAGCTATTAGGCTTCAAAATTCCAAAGCATGATGATGTAAGATTTGTTGTACGAGTACTAGCACATCAAAAAATGAAACTAAACTCTTGAAGCTTGAAATGTGCAACTATATATTATTAGTTCTCTAGGCCATCATTTCTACAGCACAGTACCTTATGCTGGTGCTTATGGGATGTTCAAGAAAATCAAGTAGAATAAATGATATCTCTAAGGAAAAATTCTGGAACTATGATCTTGTGTCATAGTCAATGCATAGAAAATACGCAATTGTAGATAAATGTGTACATACTCAGGTGAAATCATAAATGCTTTTGTGTTTTTTGCTTCAGGGTTGGTGTTGAAATCACAACCATGTAGTAACATGGGCATATTGTCCTCTTGAATCACTACGTATCAATAATCTTGGCAGCAAGGAAATGATGAAGGAAACAAAGCACTACCATTGTTTGCAAGACATCATGATGTGGTGAGTGTTGCTCTTCAAGTTGGGGAGAACTATGCTGCAAATTCTACTGAGGAAGGGAAATAATCATATACCTTAAATTGCTCCAAGGCCAAGATGCATGAGAAAATTACATGTTTGACTGATCATATTTGGTTGGGGAACACTACAAGAGGTTGTGTGCTCTTGTGACGCTGTTAGCGATGGAAATACACTGGGTTTTTATAACCCCCGGCGTCGCTAAAACCGTCGCTAATAGCGTCGCTACGAGAGCGTCGCTATATGCGTCGCTATATAGAGACGCTCATAGCGACGGTCATAGCGACGGTTATAGCGACGTTTACACAGAAGTCTATAGCGACGCTACAAAGCCATAAATAGCGATGGTTATAGCGACACCCGAGAGAATTTTTTTTGGTGACAGGGCATTGAATGCCCTACCACCCATCAACCATATTGTACTTGATTCACTTTTTAAAAAAAGTGCAAGGGTAGATAATAGACCCAAAATAGTCACCCACAAGACGCATTGTTTGCAAAATTGACAATTGTACACATCATAGGCAAAATGAATTGATTGGCAAATGTAATAATGACAATTGTACAACATCATAGGCATAAAGAATTGATTGGCAAAATGAACTGCGGTGACAAATGTAATAATATACATGGTTCAAAAAGACGTATAAAATCCGTCTCATGATACATAAGCTATGAGAAACCCTAAACTAATGCTATCTAGCTACGGCTAAACTGACGTCGTCTAGTCAGACGTCTCATCGCGTCCAAGCGGCGTATCTGTCGGATTCTGCAAAAAAAGACAATAAGACAGCTTTCAGTAAGTATAAACATATAACGACATTTATAAAACAATACAAAAAGTAGAAAAGAGTAAACCCTAATACTAACCATGCTGTCGCGAGAACTGAGAATGTCCATCAGGGCGTTTAAGCCCTTCCTGCCTGCGTACTCGCGCTCGTACGGTGTGGGATCACGTCCTGTCATCGACCACTGTCAAAACATACAAAGATTTCATTATGTTAGAATTAAAAAACTCATAAACCCTAAACTATCGAACATAAAGAGCAATGCGAAAACACTTACAAAATCGGCCTCAAATGATGCCCATCCACCGCTCCCCAAGTGCTGCGAGCTCCCTGCCTCTACTCGCGCTCTGGCTGCATCCTTTTGTTGCTTCCACTTGTCGAGATTCTCGCGTGCTGCTTTCTTCGCATTCTTCCAATCTTCTTTGGCCAGCCAATCTGGCCTGTTCCACCCATGCTTGATTGCTTTTTGCACTTCGGAACGCTTGTGTTTGCAATATTCGCGCATTCGAATCTTCATCAGGTCTTCATTGAAGTGCTGATCCCGTGTTGGAACGGGAAACTCATCATGAAGTATGCTGATGACTCTGTCTTTTAAATCACTTGGTACTTCACTCCATTTGTTTAGTATGTAGTGTCTAAACAGCTGAGAGCAAAGACCACGCATGCGCGAGATCACCTTCTTGCCGTCATCATCCATGATGATGCCGCCTCTGAAGTCAACGGAGTAAGGCAAGCCCTCTGGCCGGTGACGCGTGAACCTGGGTGTCACGGCAGGGGTCTCTAGCGGCGTGTCGATGGGGGTACGGACGTCAGGTGTCTCCACCGGCGTCTGGGCCCCGAAGCGAGGAGTGTCGAGTGGGGTGGCTCCTGCCGGAGTAGGTAGAGGTGTGTAGCTGCTAGGAACAGTCAGCCGCGCAAAACCTGGCGTAGATGGCGATGCTGTGGCTGGTGTGGGGGCGGGCAAAGAAGGGGAGGGTAAAGAGCCTCCGCAAACACGAGGCGGTGTGGAGGCATCGGCGGCGGAATCCCCACAACAACCGCCACCGCCACCACTAGAGCGCCGGTGTCTAGACGAGTGTGAAGATCGTCTCGTCGACACCGAAGCTTCGGAGCGCGCCGAATGCTCCGAAAGAGAGGGAGATACGGATGGAGTAGGAACGCGCGATGATGCGCCAGAGCGATGACGCTCCACGTACCACTGTCTTTGCTGCGGTGACAAAGAAGAAAGAAACTCCTCATCATCCATACCTGCATTAAACACACGAATATTTAAACTTAATATTGAATGAATAGAGTAGACAATGACGCAAAGACTATTAAATACAATGAGGTAATGACGCATATAAATACAATGACGCAATGAATTGAGTGATAGAAGAGGCAAGTCGAAAACTCAGAATTTTCAATCAAAAGATGTGAGCGCGAGTAGAAAAGAGCGTTATACACCATGGAAGGTACTTAGAGAGCCAGAGCTTTTACAACACGGAGCAAAATTGTTCAAATACAATATTTGTGGCTTTAAGAGATCTCTCTCTCATCCTCGCATAACTCAGCATAACTTCCTATATCTATATAGAGCTCTCCGTTTAAACACATATCCTCTGTTTCATTTTGTAGATCCTCTGCATGCACCCCATATAGAGTAGTAGCATCTTGATGCTCATCTGGCACCACCGCAGCGGCTTCTGATTGAGCATCTTCTCTGATCTCCTCCATTGATGCCGTTGTGATTGGCACATGGTAGCTTTCATACGTCCTTGCACTACGAGGGGCTACCTCTATGACGTACCACCAGTTTGATGTAGAATTTGTAGGATGAAATATTACCTGCCAGAGCCACATAACTTACATGAGAGCTTTCAAGCACATAACTTGTAAAAGGGGGATGTTAACTATTTACATACTTACTTGTTCACAATGCTCGGGTAGTACGAAAGTGTCTCTTAGGTCAGTCCATTTCTTAGTAGAATCCACCTCAAGAAAACCAAACTCTCCTCTACGCACAGTAGCGTTGCGACCCTCCATGATTATCTTGAACCATTGCACGTCGAACAAGTCGACAAAAAATCCTCTGTAATCGATCCTCAAAATCTCTTGTAGCGTGCCGAAGTAAGTGAGTTCCGCCACCACAGGATCTACATCAGAGGAACGTCGTCGACTAGACTGTTCAAATTTTGCCATGATTCCACAATCTTGAGTAAAACACTTTTTGACGATCCGTTCCACCCTAAAATGTCGACCTTTACACCATGCTGCTGTGTATGACTTATACTACAACGAACAAAGATTATGAGTGGCCGTTCAAACGTTTAGAAATAAAGTCACTAGCTAGTCGTACATTGCAAACTTACCTTGGTCGCGCAACCCCGAGAGTACTCCCACTCTTCCTCAGTCACTTCGTCACCGCATTGTTGTGCGCTTTTCAATTGGTTGTGCAACCATCTTAAGCTCATGAATGTTGGTAGGCTCTCCAGACCCGTCGGATAGTGCATCGGTGGTCGTCTTCCCCGTCTCCACTCGATTCGTGCCCTTTGTCGCTCTTGCTTTGCATCCTCATATTGTGAAATCCACTTTTGCATCACTGGATTGTGGAGCATGCAAAATCGGTTGATTTTAGCCCTAGATCTTCCGTCATCTTCTTCTCAACACCGAGATTGCACATGACAATCCCAGATATGCGCTCATCATCTATGGTTCGCCATAGCGTGTCCCGGGCTTTATCACACATATGTGAGGCATCTTGTGGTCTCACATATGCTGCTTGACCAAAGCGCGTGCGAACAGGTCTATTGGGTTGCAAGATTGCTGCTTGTTGGCCAGCGTCAGAGTCCGACGAGTTATAATTGGCAACAACTCGATCTCTCTCTCTCTCTCTCTCTCTCTCTCTCTCTCTCTCTCTATCTCTCTCTCTCTCTCTCTCTCTCTCTCTCTCTCTCTCTCTACCTCACATTCTCTAGTCATGTCCAATCCCCGCACACCTCGGTCTAGAGGTGCACGGAGATCAGAACCACCGGGTTATAATCTCGTCTTTATTGGTCAATACCTATATTTGTGGGTACAAGAAATCTACAGACCCACGTCTACATGATACTGCATGTAGTGGACAAAACCCCTTTGCCTCTTCTCTAGCTGTAGCACTTCACAGCATCTTAACATCTTTTCACAGTAGATCTTTTCACTGTTCGTCTAACTCTAAACCCTAAACCGTAAGTAATTCTTGCGTGGACTCGATCTAACGTAAATAAGCGTAAATCTAAATAAACGTAAATCTAACTAAAAATAAACCTAAATCTAATTTAACGTAAGTCTACATCTAACCTAATCTTTAACGTCTTTTGGGATAGTTTCCTACGACGTTAAAACTCTCTTCTTCTTGTGTGTGTGTGTGTGTGTGTGTGTGTGGGTAAACCTAAATAAACCTAAGTCTAATCTAATATAACATAAATCTAAATCTAACGTAAATTATGTTATATTAAAAACAAAGAACTAAACTAACAGGGATTATAAGAACCTTAAAACTGATTTAACACATAATTTTTCACATAACTCGGCAAGAGTTGGCATTCTCATCACTAAAGATGTGAGAGTTAACTTCCGGCGGTGACACTGCCTCATCTCCATCCACATCTCACGACAGCAATTGGCCCTTTGGACCGTTCTTGCTCTTGTTACTAACTTTGAAGTTGCTGTTGAGTGACTAGAGGTTGTCTAGATGGTCATTGTCGGGGATGTAGTGACTCTTGCCGCCCAGAAGATCCACCTTCTTCCCTATCTTCTGAAGACATTTGACTAGTACTTTTGGATCGACGGAGCCCACCATGAGTGAAGGCAGCAATACCCTATATTCCATTGAGGGCTTTCTTCACCCGCTTCATGCAGGCATCGCAGTCTATGGAGACCTAAATCTAATCTAATATAACGTAAATCTAAATCTAGCGTAAATAAACGTAAATCTAACTAAAAATAAACCTAAATCTAATCTAATTTAACTTAAATAAACCTAAATCTAATTTAACATAAGTCTACATCTAACCTAATCTTTAACGTCTTTTAGGATAGTTTCCTACGACGTTATAACTCTCTTCTTCTTGTGTGTGTGCGCGTGTGTGAATTTGTGTGCCAATAAAAAGAGATAAATGGTATAACCTTTCTATCACCCATGCCAAGTATGATAGATTGGTTATGCCATTTCCCTCTTGAATAATAGGTCTTGAGTTCGACTCCTCGTCGGCTAGATCTTTAGGTCTTTTAATTTTAATTAGTTTCCTACGACGTTAAATTAGTTTCTCTCTCTTTCTCTCTCAATGTGTGTGCGTTTTTTTGTTTGTGCATGTTTTCTCTCTCTTTTCCTCTCTCAATGTGTGCGTTTTTTGTTTATGCATGTTCTCTCTCTCTTTTCCTCTCTCAATGTGTGCGTTTTTTGTTTATGCATGCTCTCTCTCTCTTTTCCTCTCTCAATGTGTGTGTGCATTCTTTGTTTATGTATGTGTGTGTGCGTTTTTGTTTATGTTTGTACTCTTTCTCTCTCTCTCTCTCTCTCTCAAAAACACTATGTGTGTGTGTGTGTGTGTGTGAGAGAGAGAGAGAGAGGGAGAGAGAAAGAGGGGAAGGGAACATGAGAGTGAGAAGAGGGAAGGAGCATACCTGGCTCTCCTTCCTCTCCTCGTGTGTGTGTGTGTGTGTGTGTGTGTGTGTGTGTGGAGAAGAAAGAGAGAGAGAGAGAGAGAGAGGGAGAGGGAGAGCGTTACTTGCTCCTTGCTTGAGGGCGCCGAAAAACTCAGATCTGAGATCTGAGTTTTTGGGCGCTCTCTGTTATTTTTTTTAGCCCAGCCGGCGTCGCTATGAGCGTCGCAAATTTACTTGTAAATTTGCGACGCTCATAGCGATGCCGGGGATTTTTTTTTTTTTGAGCGTCGCTAATATGAATAGCCTCTTGTAGTGGAATATTATGTCAAGAAAGAAGATGGCAAGGATGATGTCTACTCCATCCCAATAGGTCAGCCACAAGTTATTTTGGTAACACATGTAGTGAGGGCCATTGACTTCAATAGTGTGTGTGTGTGTGTGTGTGTGTGTGTGTGTGTGTGTGAAGAGAGAGAGAGAGAGAGAGAGAGAGAGAGAGAGAGAGAGAGAGAGCATCATCACAGGTCCATGAGAATATCTACACTCACATGCTCTTGGAGTTCTAGTATGTAAGACTCTATAGATCATCTTTTATTCTTACTATTGTCAATGAGAGTCTCTTTGATACAGAGCTCTAGGTATCCACATATAGCCTTGAAGAGCCTATTATATCCTTTCTATTCTCCACCATATTGAAGTCTCCTATGAAGACCACTCTCTCCTCTGAAAAAGTGAGATGGTAGAACCTGCATGAGAAGTGGGCATTGGTGGACCTGTGGTTGGTTGGTCCATGGAGCATCACATAGGGATTTACCTACACAAGAGTTCAATATGCCCACACTCTGTTGGGATGCGGGTTTTTGTTGCATCTCTTGTGTGAACAATCTCTTCCACCTAGAAAAGTCATGTTTCAATAACCCATGTGAAAAACCTCTTACAACTCATGTCTAAAGACTATCCACTTCTATTTGTGCATAGGCAGCCACATCTTATGATCATGTGTTAAAAGGTTGTCTCTTTGTATATGCATATATAGAGGCACATTATGCTAAATAAAAGAAAGTCTATCATTTGCAACTATACTTTATTGTATTGTGAATGGCACTCTAACCTAGCCACCATAACCTAACAAGTGGTAATAGAGCATGGATTAGATTAGCATTTACTAATCTAATTTGATCCTAGGCATCCCCTTCCATGCTAGATTTTGTGCATCTCCTTCTTGCTCACAAGATTTTCATTTGCATCACCTCTAATCCATTTTCTAATTGCTTTTGTCTTGGGCAAGTTCATGACTTAATGCCTTGAGCCACTACCCTTACATAAGTGATTGCAATAGGTTTTGAGCTTAATAAATACGCATTATATCCTAGTTTTTCTTTATGCACTAATTGGTTGCGATAATTGAGCCCTTATTGGTTCAATTCTTAGCTAATTATCGAATAATTAGTATTAATTAGGCTATATTTTGCAGTACTTTTTTGTGGTTTTTACTTGATAATTGGAAGCTCCATTTTGACTTTACAATTGCATGCTTCGATTGTGCTTTGTGAGAGTTTTTAGCAGACTGCTCAATCTCCAAATTTGGCTGAGATTAAACATACTAATCACATTCCTAATCATGTGTATGTGTGTGGCTATATGGACAAAATAAGAGTGGGATCCACCTCTTGAATAGGCCAACTAATGCTCAGTTAGTGGGCAACTAAGTGTCCCACACACACCCAGCCCTACTTTTGGTAATCTTCCAGCCCTAAAATTTTATATTTCCAAAATCAACATCTCCTGAACCTCAAAGAAAATTTGTGGAGGGGTGCTCCATGAATTTGGCGAGTGAATTCACAAACAATTTGTTAAAAAAACCATTGAGATTGACTGCTCAGGAGGACTATACACTACCCAATCACTCGCGTAAGACCTTCCTCTCACAGCACACGAGAGTGCACCATCATGGGAGAAAAGTGAATTGACAAATTCAACACCCATGGTTTTCACACATGGCATGGAAAAACTAAAGGCTACTTAATGTGAAATCAGTTATGGTACGTCATTAAGCTAGTGAGTGACAATGACAGAGTAGAAATGTGACAAAGCTTAGCACAGTTTGTAGCTAAAGACAAGCAATCTCTCAACATTCTGCTCACCTCACTTAACGACAACTCTATGCATTATGTGGATGCTTGCACCACTGCACACAAAGCATGGATAACCTTTGATTAACATTTTGGCATTATCTCCAAGCACTCTAAAATTGCACTGAAGATGTACCTTTATGGATTGATTATGGAGCCTAGAGAATATGTGTCATCTCTCGGACCAATAGGATCAAAAGTATTTGCACACATCTAACATATATAAAATGCCCAGTAGATACTGAAGACCAAATTGTTGTGCTTCTCAAAGTAGTATTAGATGCAGAGTTTGGCCAAATTGTAACAGTGCTTAAAGAGAAAGACCCAATCCCTAAAATTGAAGATGTAATAAACTCTCTTCAAGAGTACAAAAAGAAACTCAAAGGCAATCAACAACCACGGAGGATTCACTAGTAATAATAGGGAGACGCCACCTGTGTGTAACAAAATTGCCTTTTTAACCCCTACATACAGGACCCTCCTATGTAAAATCTATCCATTTGGCCTTAGAGAACCCATATTGTACACTCGCGTGATACCATATGGTAACCCTTAGTGAATCCCCCATGTCAACAACAGACATATGGCACTTTTGTGGTCTCATTCAACTGCTACAGTCAAACTCATAAAAAGAACTTAAAGTGCACACATTGTGATAGAACACATCATCTTTCAAGGGATTTCTATAAAGTTAACCTTTGTCACATTTGTGGCAAGAACAACCATGCTATAGAGTATTGCAGATTCAAAGATAAATCTTCACAGGTTACCAATCACAAAGAGCATTTCAAGGATAAAGGAAAAGAAAAAATCAATCTCACCACCATTGATGATTTTGACAATGAGAACGACAATAATGTTGGCTGGTATATGATGATATATTGTGAGCATTTTCTCTTGTGTAACTTACCCTCTATGTGTGTAGGGGAGGATTATGTATGCCTCCACCTACTCTTGTTCAAGGAGAGGCTTGTGTTTTGTGTGCCTCACCCTAGTGAGTTTTGAGGGGAGGATAATCTTGTGTGAGTGATATGTAACCAAAACCCACATAGGGGAGAATTGTTGGGATGTGGGCTTTTGTTGCCTCTCTTGTGTGAACAATCTCTTCCACCTAGAAAAGTCATGTGTCAATAACCCCTATGAAGAACCTCTTCCAGACCATATGTAAAGACTAGACACTTGTGTTTGTGCATATACAACCACATCTTATGCTCATGTGTCAAAAGGTTGTCTCTTTCTATATGCCTATATAAAGGTGCATTATGATGAATAAAAGCAATTCTATCATTTGTAACTGTACTCTATTTGTACTGTGTGTCCAATATCAAGCCGTAATATAACTCAATTCTAAACATGCTTATGCCATGAATGGCTATCCACCATAACCCAGCACACTGCCTCTCAGAGTGGTAGATGTTACTGCTCCCATCAAGCTAAATGGATCCCCTCTACAATAGAAATGAAGGTAGTCTCTTCCAAGAGTCTTTTAGATCACTTACTTTTGTCCTTCAAAAATAAAAGAGAGAAGGTTAGTACCCTGAAGGATCAAAGAAGAAACTACTCACAAGAGAACAATTCCCAGAGAGTCTTCTAGATCACTTACTATTGTCTTTAAAACTCAAAATGCCAAGGGAGAAGGTCAGTACCTTGAAGGATCACATAAGAAACTAGTCACGGCGGAACACCTTTTCAAAGACCCACTTTTATAAGTCTTGCAGGAAAATCTTTGAGCAATCTCAATAAAGATGTAGAGTCTGAGAATCCAAGAGCTTGGGATGTCTTTTCTTGGAGTATACAAAAACTGATCAAAAGAGCATGCCCAAAGGTGAAGGATACATGCGAGGAAGCCATAAGAAAATAAACGATGAAGTACAATTTTTGAACCAAAAAAAAAAGAGAAGGGATGTCCTTCAAAGCAGAACACATGAGTTGGCTTGAAGCAAAAGTAGACCTTGCAAAGCAAGAACCCAAGGAGGTGGCTTGAAGAAAAAAAAGACCTTGCAAAGCAACAACTTGAGGAGGTAAGGAAGGCAAGATTACCATTTAAAAAGATCTACCTGCAACCAGATGCTACCAATCAAGTGTTCTTCTTCAGGGCAAGATCAAGACTTGATTCATACCATAGGACAACTAGAGTCCTGGTCTAGATAGGTAGACAAAGCAAGAGCCTCACTTCTCAGTAGTGTCAACAAAATTTTAACACCATATGAAGGAATCTTCTTGAGAAGGTCTTCATTGAGGATGAGTGCTTGCTTGCGCTACACTTATTAGGCAAGGAGAAGTCCCCAAGATGGGACGATATGGTAATTAAGCTCTTCAAGGAGTTTTGGGGGGATTGCAAGTCCCTGATTACATGATTGGTGAGCCAAGCACTCATTTGAGGGGTGATGGATGCAAGCATAAAACGGGGTCTCATCAAACCTATTCCTAAGCAAGTCTGATTTTCTGATGTGAAACACTGGTGGCCTATCACTATTATGATGGTAGCTTATAAAATAATTGCCAAAGTTGTCACACTTTGGCTCTCCCATCTCTTGATAAAGTGATCACCCCTCACCCACATGGATTTAACAAAGGAAGGTCGATACATGATACCATTTTGGCATCTATGGTTGGCATCAAGCATGCAAACTTCACTAATCAACAAAGCATATGACCAAATCATTTTCCCTTTATAGAGGACATCATGAATAGTATAACAGGAAAAGTTAAGAATCATTGTTATTGCCATCGATTAACAAAGTAAAATAGAAAGAGAAAATATTTTGTACACAGAAATAACATTGGAAACAAACACAATAGTGGTCTAATAGCAATATACATAGTAAAAGACGTGGATATATATACGCATCCATTATTGTGTATATTACCACCTACATTATTGTCTATATCTCCACCACCTGCTAGTATTTGGGATCCTTTTAGAGCTCAAGTTCATGGAGGGAGACGCAACGGCCTCAATCTAGGTCTTGCTCATGTAGGTTGAAGGTGTTCTCGCTCACTCTTGACGAAGTAAAATACTCTATGTCCGTAGTAGAGCAGAAGTGAATGGGTGGACCAATCAACCCCTACATAGGGTCCGATGCTCTGCTAGTCATTTTATTATTTGAAGTTATGGTATACCCAAATTTTGTTATTACATTAACACATGGTTTCTTATTTCATTTAGATAGGGTATCTAACGATTCTCTTTTGTCATTCTCTTGTGTCTCTGTGTACTCTATTTCACCCTCCACTTCTCTCTCTCTCTCTCTCTCTCTCTCTCTCTCTCTCTCTCTCTCTCTCTCTCTCTCTCTTCCTACAATGTGGTGTACACTTATATTTACCCTCCACATTTTTATTTTCTTGAGTACGCTTTCATTCATATCACTTATTCTGAGGTAGCACTAATCACTTGCTAGGTGCCTCTAGATGCAATCTAGCTCATGGCATAAACTCCATGCTAGGTCGAGCAAGAGAACTCCTCCCCTATGTAAACGCTTCCACAATTCTGATGTATATTGAAATTGTATACCCCTGGGAGGGGTATCTCTCATCTGGTATCTAAGGATAAGGTTATGGGGATAGCCTGAAGCCTAATACTAGTTGGGCTAGTCATAAATCATGCATGGTGTTTGTGAAAGAATATTGTATTCATGATGCATCTATGAGTGACATTGATTGGTGATACGTGCTTGACATGTCTTCTTGCATGGGTTTGTGTGACACCGATGTAGAGGGATAGTGCCAATCCCTCCCGTCGATGTCGTTCTTGTATGCTTTATTCTACCTTGGAAGAGACGGCAATGGTTGCTTCATTCACAAGGTTCTCCATGCTTGCGTTGAACGTTTACTCAACTTACTTTGCTTTGAGAAGACTATGATCCGTGTCGACTTGCTTTTGTGACTCCAATAAGGGGAGACGGGTCTCCAAGGCGGCAAGGTTCACGTTGAGTTTTGTGTTTTCAATCTTTGAATTATGGAATTTTTTAATTGCAGAAGATTTGTTGGTGGATCCTCTCGTGGTTTAGGCACAAAGAAGCATGTTTTGTTTTGAAGAAGAAGAAGTGAGACTTTGGAAGCTCAAAATCCTTCACTAGAGGCAAGAATAGGGGTCAAATAACCCTTAGTGGATGTGAAAATTTGAGGAGAGGGTCAATTGGATTTTTGGAGTGAGCAGGTCGGCAAGGTTCTGTAGCAAGCAAAACGGCAGGGAGGGTGAGGGCTAGGGATTGCCACACTAAGACCATTCAGGAGCGAGATGAGTTGTGAGGGGAAGGTTGCGGTTGCAACAAACAATGGTGAGTTGTGTGTGTCTCGGTAACTTGCTGGCGATAGGGAAGGTGGGGTGACACTCTGGCTTGTTTGAGACTTGCCACACTAAGACCATTCAGGAGCGAGATGAGTTGTGAGGGGAAGGTTGCGGTTGCAACAAACAATGGTGAGTTGTGTGTGTCTCGGTAACTTGCTAGCGATAGGGAAGGTGGGGTGACACTCTGGCTTGTTTGAGACCTCCCCTTGAGGCAACCCCTTGCCCCCAGGAGGAGGCCGATGAGAGTAAGGGAAGGGGCTTTCTCTGTTAGGGCTAGAACACTTGCTTTGTTAGGGCTTAGAGAGAGAGAGAGAGAGAGAGAGAGAGAGAGAGAGAGATTAGCATAGACTTAATGGTTAATATTAAATTAGTGTTAAAGTAGAGAGAGAAAACAAGAGAGCAAGAGAGGAAACTTCTTGTATGTTTAATGATAAATTAGTGCTAAATTAGAGTGAAGAAATGTTTGGAAGATGTGTATGTTACATTAGAGAGATGAAAATAGAGAGGAGAAAAAAAGAGATAAAATTAAACACTAGGCATTAAACAATAGGGTGAAAGCATGTTTAGGTGGTACCAAAAAGAAGTGTCTTGAACACCTTTGGGAGGAGAGAGAGGGGTGTGAATTTAGGGATTTTAAATTCTATAAGTAAAAGTATTCTGATTAAATGCTATTGAACACCCTCTCACCTCCACTCAGTTTGGACTCTGCAGTGTCTCTCAATGGGTCCCTTCGCCCCTAGCTATTTGAGCTCTCTCTCTCTCACACACTCTCTCTCTTCATAGCCTATGCTTCCACGATCTCAGTGATTCCTATCCACAGTCGCCCTGCCTTAGCGTTTGCCATTGGGCTCAGAGCTTAGAGGTGTATGTACCTCTCCTCCATAGCCTTTGTAGTTGCTTCTCTCTCTCTCTCTCTCTCTCTCTCTCTCTTCATAGCCTATGCTTTCGGGATCTTAGTGATTCCTATCCACAGTCGTCCTGCCTTAGCATTTGCCATTGGGCTCAAAGCTTAGAGGTGTATGTACCTCTCCTCCATAGCCTTTGTAGTTGCTTCTCTCTCTCTCTCTCTCTCTCTCTCTCTCTCTCTCTCTCTCTCTGTGCGCGTGTGCCAGCCTCTCGTAACCCTAGCCCGGCTTGCCTCATTTCCACCTCCTTCACGTGTCCCCCAGACTCCCCTTGGGCGAGGGGCTGCCCTATGGGGGGCGTTAACAGTCCTGCCCCAGTCGAGCTCTACTGCCCTGCTCAATCACGTATCGACTCCGCTTTGCTACCCTGCTTGCCAGTCGGGCTTTGCTGACCTGCTCGTCCACGAACCCTTATGTTGCCAGCGAGACTCCGCTTTGCTGCCCTGCTCACCAGTATGGCTTTGCTGCCATGCTCGCCCACGAGCTCCCTGCACCAACTCTACTGAGCTCTGTTGCAACCGACCTGTGGTTGCTCTGTTGCCCTTGATTGCCAATGTGACTCTTCATTGCGCCCCTAGATTTGACAAAAAGAAATCGAATGCATCTCTTAAATACAAGCAGCAAGGGGCATCTTTCGAGCACAAGGGCTGCAGCAACACATCGGAAGTTTCTATCGGGTGCGTTTCTAAAGCAACAATCATGGTGACTTGGGCCTCATCCCGAGGTAAGCTGACTTTTTTCGCAGTTGTGGCAACACCCCCGAAGATGGACAACACCACCCGCATTCAAAATGAAGTTGAAAGACTCTGCAAGGAGAACGATGAGCTGAACAAAGATTGGTGGCATCGAGGCTAGGCTCACCGTAGTGGAGAACTCCAAGATGGAAGTAAAGCGTAACATAACAAAGGTAGCAGTGGAGACCTCTCTCACCAAGACGGTGAAGAATCAAGTGTAAGAGGTCATCCTCCACAAGGTCGACGATTGTGTGGCATCTACGCTACGCAAACAACAACGACAAGATGGTATAGCTCTCAATGTTCGCATTGGTGGGCTTCCAAGCAACTGGCAAGGTGAGGGGGATCTCAAGTTCCACAAGTCCTTTGTCCACATTCAATCAACAACCCACATGATACAGTGGGATCCAGCCACAATCAACTCTCTTACACACGAACATCGTACTAACCATGCAATCATCACTTTCAAGACCAAGGCGGGCCAAATCAAAGTCCTCGAGCGATTGAGGCTTCTTAAAGACACTAAAATTTGGTTTGCAGAAGACCTTACTCCCACCCAACAAGCAGAACAAGGTAGAACTACAAAAGATGCGAGAGGCACGCACTACAAGAAAATGGGCAGTTTACCGAGGAGGCAAAGCCATTTTCCAAGTTTCGAACTCCCAAACCGGCTCCCTCCTCATCTACCCTCCTTGGGCTTTGGGTATTTTATCTTCTCTTTTTGTTCACCCCTCGATGGACCCTCAGTCTTTAACTGAGATGTATCTGACAATGTACTGTTTTTGTGTCCAGTCCCATAGGTCATATATGAACTCCGTGGAAGATAATTCAATCTCTCTCTCTCTCTCTCTCTCTCTCTCTCTCTCTCTCTCTCTGTCCATCAGTACTATGGATGTGTTTTGATGGTCTTCTTTGTTGTATCATTAGCCTTATAACTCGTACCACATGGACTCACATAATGTTGAGAATGGCAGTACAAACACCCTATATTTTCCTTCGTGTTCTATTACACAACACATCCCAAGGGATCTTCTGTCGGGTCTGCAAAACTACAGGGGTACAAAGAAGAGGGAACAAAGTAGCATTCAAATGAGGATAGCACAAATGTGTGAGGATGGTGACATTGATGAGCGAGAGGCAAAGAAAATATGTAGGGCACTTGCTAAGTGTTGGTACAATCAACCAAATGGGGTTTTTGAGGGTCTTAAAATAAAGTTTCTACAATTATTTTTTCTTCATCCAACATTCTCAGTGTTGCAAAACACACCAAAGACAGCTAAAAGAGTCACTTTCTCAAACATGTGTCATACATTTTGCGAGGTGAGCACATCTCATTCAAATAATGAGTTTTTTTTTTAATGGACTACAATCATGGCATACCTCAATGGAGTGAGTGGGGGTGATAGTCAAATGAGCACTAGAGATGTTGCAAATTTTGGTCAATAGAAACATGCGTCTCCCCAAACAACAAAGATGTTGCTCAAAAGAGAATAGGCAAGAGTGCGCATGTACTGCATCTAGTGCATCTACTCAAATTGCCCCAGGTATATCAGCCTGAACATCTTAAGAGTGTGTGTGAATGCTTTACTATGTGTTATTTAGGTGTTTTACTATGTGCTTTGAATATTTTTAAAATTCTTTACGGTGTTGGAAGGTACCTTCAACTGTTTTCATGTGTATGGTAGTCCATTTTAGTACTTAATTGTGCTTTATAGTGCTTGAAAAAGTGTGATCAATGATTCCAGTTGCTCATGATTGCCTATGACTGAATGTGCCTTCAACTGTTTTCATGTGTATGGTAGTCCATTTTAGTACTTAATTGTGCTTGAAAAAGAGTGATAAATAATTCCAGTTGCTCATGATTGCCTATGACTGAATCCAAGTGCTCACTAAGTGCTTTCATTCAATTTCAATTGCTAAAAAGTGCTTCAAAGTCCTACAAGCCTCTAATATCCTTCAACTGATCCCAAATGACCCTAATTTTAATTCCAAGTTCTTTGGCATACCTTGGAAGCTTTTTGAAGCAGTAAGAATCTATCAGAATCACTTAAAGGCTTCAAGTACTTGGAAGTGCTTTTGAAGACTTTTGAGTGCTTGTTCCTAAGTGCTTCCGAGGTCTTTTGAATGCTTCAAAGTGCTTTCAAATGTTTCCAAAAGCTACCAAGTACTTCAAGGTGATTTGAAGAGCTCATGAAAAACTCCAAGTTCTTCAAGGTGCTTCAAAAAAAATTCCTTTGATTGTTGTCGTATGCTTACAAGGACTTTTGAATTCTTTTGAGTGCTTTCAAGTGCTTCCAAATCCTTCCAAATACTTTAGAGTTCTTTAGCATGTAATGGAATTGGCCTATTAACTTAGATTGTAGCGGAAAGAGAATAACATAGTGAGCATTTCATTAAGGAAATTCCTTCTTGTAGGTAGAGAGAGTGCTTGGATGGAGAGAGAAACAAACACATTTCCTAGATAACATGGCATGTCAAACAATAACTTGAAAAAGAGAGAGATTTAGAGACATTGACAACATTTGAGGACCGGATTTATGTGGAGCCGGTCCCCCCTTCAATAGGCATTTATATTATAGATTCTCCCATCAAGAGAGACTTGGTACAATACAATCTTTGTGTTCCTTGTGACCTAGGTGATGCAATGAAGATGGAAAGCTTCATGCATCACGAGCATAACATAGACTTGTAAAAATAATTAACTGTCCCAAGCCTCAGTCCCAAGGCCTCAAACACCTTCAAAGGTGGAAGAGCTAGCCGGGAATGAGGGTAGGGAAGAGGAAGAAGAAACATTCGTAGGAGAAAGAAATATTTCCTCACTTATCATCACTCTTCTTGCTAGCATACATAATAGCATAGTAAAGAAGATCGAGAAGATGGCAATCTTAAGCATTGAAGCATGGCTCTTGTTTGGATTTGCATTTCATAGCCAAGAGTGTTGGTGTAGGCTCTCAACTTCTCTACTAACTTGGAGAAGGAGATGGAGCTCTTGCACTTTGCACTTCACACAATGAGAGAGTGTGTGTGAGTGTGTGTAGGAGAGTATACCTCCCAAGAAACTCCCCTTCTTGCTTTGGTCAACCCCCTCTTCTAGCTCAATTTGGAAGCTCATTGGACCCCTGCAAGCCTGGCCAATCACATGCAGAATGCATATCAAGCAACAAGGGTAGTCTTGGGACAAGTGTCCCCCTTTCCCCTTTGGTGTGGCTCTCAACTTCTCTACTAGCTTGGAGAAGGAGATGGAGCTCTTGCACTTTGCACTTCACACAATGAGAGTGTGTGCGGGAGAGTATACCGCCCAAGCAACCCCCCTTCTTGCTTTCTTCGACCCCCTCTTCTAGATCAACTTGGAAGCTCATTGGACCCCTGCAAGCATGGCCAATCAGATATAGAATGCATTTCAAGCAACAAGGGTAGTCTTGGGACGAGTGTCCCCCTTTCCCCTTTGGTGGGAGCACTACACAAGCACCTCAAGCTCCCTAGTCGGTAAGCACGACAAGCACGTCAAGAATCTTATCCATCAAGCACAACAAACACCTCAAGAATCTTAGCCATCAAGCACGACAAGCACCTCAAGCATCTTAGTCAGCAAGCACAACAAAGCACCTCAAGCTTGGGCCAGGTTCCCACCTCAACCACAGTCCTAGCTTACTTAAGGTCAAAGGACTTTTAAAACTAATTTTTGGAGGTCTTCAATGAAGCTAACCCTAAGCTATTTAAGCTCCATTGGCTAGCCTTGCTCTTTGATAGACCATCTCTCATACCCCTTTACCATTGGCCCCGTGTTGAGATAGATTTGTAAGCTCACCTGTATATTCTAACCCTTGTTCCCATTTATTCTCCCACATTAAATGATCGGTTTAATATGAGAAAATCATTTGGGTTGGTTAGATATTAGATTTTATGACATAGCACTAGCCCTGTAATTGGATATTCAAGTGTCCTATTTTCCTACCAAGTTTTGGCAATTTATTCGTCAAATTAGACACAAGTGTTTTACACATTTCTTCTTCCATGGGTGGGTCATGAGGGAAAGAAAACATTGGATTTTTCTCCATGTTTAAATACAAGCCCTAGGGAGAGAATTATAACAAATTTTAAGTCATTAAGTTTAGGAAAATTTCAAGCTATTTTGCCAAAAAAATAAAAAAAATGCTTATATCTTTTTGTAGAGATGACCTTTTTTATGTATGTTAAAGCCAAGTGCTAGTACTTAGTGTTACAAAACAATGGAATTCCCTTCAAGGACTAGTTTCCAAGTCACTTGGAAGTTATAGACATAATTACATACTTGAGTACGTGCTGATTAAGAGCATAATTTTGGCCTTCCAACAAAAGGTCCCTCATGGAAATGGGTCTCTCCTTGTGGATTTGACAAATGCAAATGAATGTATATGTTGAAAACAAGAACCTACATATTTTTACAGCTCCCTAACTAAGTTAAAGCTTGTTGCTTGATCCCTATCTTAAATTTTGAATTCTGCAAAATCTCTTGAAAATCTTGAATCTTCTACAACCACATCAAATCAAGGTTTTAGGTGTCCCAATTGTATCCATAGTACGCATTTAATTTATTTTCACCAAAGCACTTATACTTTGCACCTTCAGTCCTCAATAGAGAGGGTAAGCAATGCATAACCTTCTAAAATGCACAAATACATCAAAAACATATTTTCCATTGTATACAATGATATGCTTTAAATGGCCATATCAAATACATATACCTTCACATTAGTTTATATAATCTCAATTAAATTTTTGCCACATGAAATTTGTAATTATCTACAAAACATTTGTGGGAAAGTCACGTACAATTTTCTACAAGGTCTGTTCAAGTTTTTCTTGAGCTTATAAAAAGTTGATTTATTCAAACCATCAATTGTAATCTTACGGAGGTCTACTTGTTGAGTATAACTTTTATCATGATAACTTCTAAAATAAGGTTTTATTTTTAAAAAACCCTCTAGCTAACATATTTAAGCATATCAAGAGTGTTGTCTTAAATACACCATCTAATGAAAGTAGGATTTAATTTAAATTTGGTAAAAAAGGACATTGAAGTGTCTTGTTTTGGTACCAAACTAGTGTTACGGAGCTCATGAAAGACTCTAAGTGCTTCTGAAAAAAATCCTTTGAGTGCTGTCATGTTCTTGCAAGTGCTTATGAATGCTTGCAATTTCTTTATTAAAGTTCTTTCAAGTGTTGCTATGTGTTTGTGAGTGACTCTATGTGTTTCTATGAGCTTTCAAGTGTTGTTGTGTGCTTGTGAGTAACTCTATGGGTTTCTAAATGTGTCTTTTGGGTCACAGAGAGACCTCTACATGCGATTCTAAGAGGCTCATTCTAACATTAGAGTCTCCCTCAAATGCTTTGAGGGTCTAAATCGATACTTTGTATGAAAGTTTAAGGACCACAACACTTGCTATTATGAATACCATGTTTAGCTTGTATACTTCAAAGAAGCCTTCAATCAGATGCGCCAAGGAAGATACATACTACATGGAATGTCATGCTTTTGCAAATATCTTATTTGTAGTTCTCGTGATGAAACAACGTAGTGAACAGCATCCAATGCCACATTTTCATACTTATCAGACCTATGGGAGTCTATATTGTGCCCAAAACCCATTGGCAATGCTTATCACTACAAAAAATGTCTTTTGGGAACATGCAAACATTGTGGCATTGAAAGGATTTTGTTGTATCTATGCGAATAGAATGGTGATAGCTCTACAATGACTGTGAAACTCTTTGATGAGGTTCTTACACAAGTAGCGAATGAAAAAACTCTTTGATGAGGTTCTTACACAGGTAGCGAATGAGAAAGGAAACACAAAATTCCAAAAAGACCTTGTGGTTTGGCATTTCAGTCTAATGAGTTTTATTTACTTGCTTCAAAGAAAAGTGGGAAACTTCATCAAACACAACTACATGTACAAATGGCAAGCTAAAAAATTCAAGGAATGTTTGGAGAACTTTTCTAACAATGTGGTGGTATCTATAGTGGGTTTTGTAGAGAATTACTCTTTCACAGTGTAGGATGAGATTAAACCAATGCATTGATACTTAAGTCACAAATTTGGCTCACATTTTATACTTATGTGATGCATTTGGTGCCATTCAAAAGACAAACATTTCTACATCTCAAATGACAAGACACATGACACTTTGTTTGTGCATCACTATTTTTTTCGCACAATGAGTGGCTGAAAAGTCATGTGTATAGTGTCAAACGACACTGGGTGTGGTGTAATGAAAATGGCCTATGAACTTTAAGAGTAGCAGAATTAGAAATTAGATAAAGCACTTTTGTGAGATTACTTTGTGAGCATAGCGGGTGAACTTCATTAATGGTAGCAACATAAACATGGTAATTAGTTAACTTGGCATGAACAATACTTTTGCAAGAGAGCGATTTTAGAGAACATGACAAGAATTGAGGATCGGATTTATGTGGAGCCCCTCCAATATGCAATTTATAGTTTCTCCCATCAAGAGAGACTTAGTACAATACAATCTTTGTGTTCCTTATGACCTAGGTGATGTAATGAAGATGGAAAGATTCATGCATCACCAACATAACATAAACTTTGTAGAAAGAATTAACTATCCCAAGCCTCAGTCCCTAGGCCTCCAACACCTTCAAAGGTGGAGAGAGCTAGCGGAGAATGAGGATAGGAAAGAGGAAGAAGAAACATTCCATAGGAGAAAGAAATAGTTCCTCACTTATCAACCACTCTTCTTTCTAGCATACATAATAGCATAGTAATGAAGATGGAGAAGATGGAAAGCTTAAGCATTGAAGCATGGCTCCTGGTTGGATTTGCATTCCATAGCCAAGAATGTTGGTGTAGGCTCTCAACTTCTCAACAAGCTTGGAAAACAAGCTTGGAGAAGGAGATGAAGTTCCTCTACTTTCACCAAGTGAGAATGTCCTAAAAAAGTGAGTGTGTGAGAGGTGTATACCCCCAAGCATACCCCTTGCTTGCTTTGGGCAAGCCCCCCTTTTTGCTCAAGCTTCAAGCTTATTGGACCCCTCTCCCCCTATCCAATCACATGCAGCATGAATTTTAAGCACATGGGTAGCCTGAAATTATTAAAGATAATTTTTGAATGGAACTAGAAGCTCATTGGACCTCTCTTTAGCCCAGCCAATAGGATTCAAACACACCATGTGGCTAAGCATAGGGAGAGTTTGACATGAGAAAGGGGGTGCCCTTTGGGTGAGTGGGAGGTTAAGTAAAATATTCCCCTAACTTTGGGGCTTTCCCCCTCCTTTGTAGGGTCTCTTTTTGACTCAAGCACCTGACCCCCCATGCATGGAAAGCTTCTCAAGCACCTTCCTCATCAAGCATGACAAGCACCTCAAGCACCTTAGTCATCATCATCAATCATGACAAGCACCTCAAGCTTAGGTTGGGTTCCCACCTCAAGCTCAAACCTAGCTTGCCTAAGGTTGCCTAAGGTCAAAGGACTTTTAACACTAACCATTGGAGGTCTTTAATGAAGCTAACCCTAAGGTCTTTTAAGCTCCATTAGCTAGCCTTTCTCTTTGACAGATCATCTCTCATTTGGACCCCTTTACCATTGGCCCTGTGTTCAGATAGATCTGTAAGCACATGTCTATTTTCTAACCCTTGTTCTTGTTTATTATCTCACATTAAATAATCATTTTAGTATGAGAAAATCATTTAGGTTGGCTAGATATTATATTTTATGACATGTGGCTTGATGGTGCTACTTCACAATTCAAAGCAAGGCAACCATTCTATTATGTAGTCCAATTCTTCAAGATGATTAGTATCAAGATAATGCACAATTTCTCTGCTTCTGGCCATGGGAAGGGTGAACACGATGGGGCTATAGTGATCAAAAGATCTCTGTCACATGAGTAGTTGAAGTCTGATGGATGAGTGTTGCATAATGCTTCAAGCATTGCTGAATTTCCCAATGAAACCCTCAAAAACCAATGTCCACACACATGCAAGAAATTCAATCATTCATTATGGGAGGTCAAGCTTGGTAACATTGATAGAGGTATAGAATGGGATTGCATGTGCGGCAAAGGGTCTTGATTCTTTCATTGTGTTAATGGCTATAGTCAAACATGTATGCACAAGCTAAGGTGCAAACTATTGCCTTGCTATTGCTATGCGTACATCAAAGGTCAATGGAGGAGATGCGCAAACAAAGACCACGTGGAGGGGTGGGAATACTTGCAAATAAACACACAGTTAGGAATGAAAGCAATGGAGAAGCATTGAGAGAGGATGAGGATGAACATGCCCCCCATATACACTGGCCACCACGAAGACCTGAGATATGCCTTGATGAATTTTATAGTGAATGCAGAGGATCCCTTTACAGTCTTCTACATCCTCAAATGAACTAAGGCAAAGCACTTCACCACAATTTCCAAAACAAATAAATGGCACAATCGTATTAAGAAACATTCATTTGTTGTTGAGGACCTATTCTACGACAACCAAAATGGGCAAGATGATACCTATGTCCTTTTGGAAAATAAGCCCATCTACTTCCACGTGGTGCTATGCATCAGGTTTAGAATGTGCATGAGGGAAGGTGAGCCTAGTGTATATGATATGTCAAATGATGTATTTGAAAAATTCTATAATAGCATGCCGCTAGAGGAGAACTTGTAAGTTATATCTATGTGATAACTCATAGCCTGCCCATAGTTTGTACTCATCTATGCTTGCACTTTTCTAGTACTTCACCACTACTAAGCACCACTTGATAGTACTTTTCTAGCACTTCATCACCATCACTAAGAACCACTTGAAAACACTTTTTGAGAACTTCACAACCACCAAGTACCACTTGACACCACTTTTCTAATGCTTCACCACCACTTAGCACCACTTGATAGCACTTTTCTAGCATTTCACCACCACTAAGAACCACTTGACATCACTTTTCTAGCACTTTACCACCACTAAGCACCACTTGATAGCACTTTTTCAAAACCTCACCACCACGAAGTACAACTTGATAGCACTCTTAGAGCACTTTACCACCACTTAGCACCACTTGAAATCACTTTTTCAGCAATTCACCACCACTAAGTACCACTTGACATCAATTTTTTGGTGTTTTACCACCACTTGGTAGCACTTTTCGAACACTTTACCACCACTTGAAAGCACTTTTCTAGAACTTCGCCACCACTAAGTACCACTTTTACAACATTTTTCCAGTGCTTCACCACCACTTAGCACCACTTGACAAAATAATTCTAGAACTTGACCACCAATAAGCACCACTTTATAGGTCTTTCTAATCTTTATTAGCACTTATCAACACTTGCTATTTTCTTGTCAACTACTTCAAAGCATTAGCTTGGCACTTTGTAGTAGTTGAAAGTATGCACACACCACTTGACCAACACTTTACAACACACTCAAGATAATAATCTAGTAGACATCAACATAAAAGCATTCCTATATAAGGATGGATTCATCATAGTTGTTATGAAGCGAGGTTTACATACAGATAAAGTTAGCTACACAAGGAGTTAGATACATAGGGAGTGAATGCAGTTAGATATAAGAGATGTCAGTGTAGGGAGTCTACTATGGAAATTTTCCTATCCTTGGCCGCTTATATTTGGGTTGTGTAGGAGTATGGTCGAGGGGACTTTTTGGCATTTCTAGAGAGGCAATTCCATGCTCGGACTGTACCTTCAAATCCACAAGATCCCAGTTCCATTGTGCAAGAGCCTCCTTCCTAGCATCAAATGGACACTTGCTAATAGTTTTTGCTATGTCAGCACTCTTAGCCCATTGTAACACAAATTCAACCACATCCTCTTTCGAGAAATGTTCCCATTGCCTCTCATCCTACTTGTCCAACTCGAGAAGAATCACATAGCAAGAAGGATCATTGAAGTGCATCTTATACAAGGAGTCATCTAGCCCTAGTGTGTTTGACTTATTGAACTTAGGAAAAAGATACCAAAAATTTTCTAGCTTTTGAAATGCATTGGCTTTGGAAGGTTATGAAAAGTTCAACTACTAAAATGACAAGTGTTATGTTGTGGAACGGGTGTCTAACCTCACTCCTACCTTATTCCAAATTTAGGGAGAACCACAATTAAATTTTCAATCCATGGGACGAAGCTGACTCGACTAGTGCATAGTGTCTATAAGAGGTTGTCAATCTTTTGGAAAACATCAAACAAATCGCATCTAACTCAAGCTACACTCAAGTGACTGAAATCACCAAAAGCCAATCGCTCATCGACAACCAAATCACATCCGTTACAGCATCAAATGACATCCAAACATAACGAAACTTCTAGGACAAGTTTATAAGACGTAAGTACGTATGCTTATGGTCTCAAATCCCACTTTAGGTCAAGTGCAAAAATCACGATTATTAACAGTAGTGGATTTTTGACCTAGTCGTTTCTGACCCAGAATGCATGTAAATGCTTAGCAATGATGCCCCAATACCCCGCCTATGCTTAGTTTTTGATTTTGAAGTGTAAATTCCTACTTATGATGAAATTAGGCTGCCGGTCGACGACGCCAAAAGCTACGAAATACCGTGAAATGCTTACATCAGTGCGTAGAGCTCTTACCTGCGGTTGCAACGTAAGAGACACGACTGCAATGTGACAACCGGGGAGTGAGCATCGTTATCTCACGCCAAAAAACTTTTAAATAACTTACAAAAATTGACTTTTATACCTTAGCCAAGGCTTTTGGTGGTCAAAACTAATAATCTGGGAGCTTTAACTAAAGATGGGTAATGACAGGTTGATACAATCTAGAAGCTTGTAACCCCGACTCATCGATTACAAAGATTTATCCGGAAAATAGGAGTTACAATATTCCCAATTTATCAAAATAATAAGTGTTTTTACAATGAGAGCTCCAAAAAATGATACCCAAGTTAGCTTGCTCCTAACATTCCCCCCTCCTTGCCTGTATTGTCCCTTGACACAGCTTTATGGGCTGAAATAGTCTTTGGGATGATAGCTGGCGAGGCGATTTTTAGTGCATGTAGAGCCTTTTTGTATCTGATCTTTCTCTCTTTGTCTGGCACCAGCAAAAACTGCATAGTGACTTTGTTTTTAAGCTCGACTACAAAGTAGCCTACAAATCTTGAAGTCAGGTTGTTGATCACTGCCCAAAAATCTTCGTTCGCCAAGTGAAGAACCCTGTGTAGAACGCTTCCTCAAACGCCAACATATTATGAGAAGGTAAGAACATGCTACGGACATAGAAGCCATAGAGGACTTCTCTGGAAGGTTGACCACTGAGATCGTAGCATAAACCCTTATTGCTCTCGAGGAAAGACATCCACGGGGCGCTTGCTTGCTCTGGCTCATGAAAAGCTTCAATGCAGGTGAGCAGCATTCGGTAAATTTTGTAAAGCATAGCACATGAAATATTAGGTAGACTTTTGAAGAATGACATGGTGCCCGTTAGGGTTTTCACCATGTATTCTTCTGTTGGTGATCCCTTTTCTAGAGCAGGCAATCTCAAATAATTCAGCCACGTTGGCCGCTTCTTTGTTATTGCCTCGTGTGCTTGCCACGTCCTTACTCATGGTACATGACAAAAAGTTGGATCCTTTTGAAGTGCCACAGGTGCTCTTGTGAACAGAATCAGGTATCTTGGATTCTTGTTCAGCCAGCTCTTCCTCCACTTAGGGTGGTCTTCATTTGCGCCTTCTACTTGCATGTCTTTATAAAGTCTTTCCTTGACTTGAAGCAACTCCATCTTTATCAAGGGATATGGCAGGGATTGTTGATGCCATTGTGATTTGATTGGGAGTGAGTTAACATTGACAGAGTGAAGAACTCTCAACTCCCAATGCATCACTGCTTTCCACTGCTCATCTGTCTCTTGTGTAACCTTTTCCTTAAGTGCATCTTCCTCAGCTTTTGACAGCTGGACCATTGGCACTTTATTAGCTTCTGTTAATGGTACTTGGAAATCTTCTTTGTCACCTAGCCCTTCTGCTGGCTGTGTTTTCATCTCAACCAAAGAGACTGAGGGAATATCAATTTGTGGCTGCTCTGACATGCCTACTTCTTCCTACGTCTCTGCCGTCCATCTCTCAGCAGCTGGTTGACTCTCTTTAGCTCATCTATTTCCTTGAGCAGCTCTTCCTCTCATTGTACCCGCATTAATGCAAGGTCTCTACGTTGGGACTGCTCCAGCTTTAGCTCTAGCCCAATATCTTTGTTCTTTTTCTCCAATGCTTTGTAAACTTCGTCTATTCCTTTGATCGAGGCAAATGTGGGATTTTCTCATATCTATCGCAAAAAGGTTGCCTGATCATAGATTTTTTGCTCTGAATATTGAAATGAGGCATTTGCTACATCTAGATGTACCTGGATCTTCTGCACTGACAAAATTGTAGGTAAAAGTTCGTTAGTAACCTCTGTTAGTTGTTCATCTTTGGTTTTGCAAGCATCTGTCAACTTCATGAGAAGTTCATTTAATTCCTCCATTTCTTTTTTGCTGTTTCTCTCTTGATATCTGGTGTTGTTCAGCTTCAGCTTTCAATTTTTGGACTTGTTTTTGCAGATCAATGATGACATTTAATGTATCTTCTAACTCTCCTTGGAGGGCGTTAATCACCATCTTCAAATTTTTTAGCCTTTGTGTTGCGGCTAAGTGCTGTTGATTGTAGTTTTTGTGTCATATCCTGCAGTTGCTTTGCATATTCATTAACTTGCAAAATCACCTCATCATTGGTCTACCAGCCTTTATTTCTTGTGAGCTGCCTAGACATTTCGACAGTCTCTTGTGATTCCTTTATTAGGGTTGCTTTGCATATTCATTAACTTGCAGAATCACCTCATCATTGGTCTACCAGCCTTTATTTCTTGTGAGCTGCCTAGACATTTCGGCAGTCTCTTGTGATTCCTTTATTAGGGTTGTGGCGGCTGCTTGTGGTAGCGTCCGGGTTGGTTCTTCCCCTTGAGGCTGTGCTTGGGCCTCTTCTGCTTTGTCTGCTTGAGGCTTCGTGGATGCCTTAGCCGTTTCATGATCAGTGGTGGTAGACGGGGTTTCCTCTATTTCCTATTCCTTTGTTTGCTCAAATTTTGTTGACTCCTCTTGTGCGGGACTTGTTGCCCTTTCCGGCTCTGGTTCTTTTGCTTTAACTTGGTCAGAAGGATTTGTTGCCTATTGTGAAGAATCTGATGCCTCTTGTGGTTTAGGCTCCTTTTCTTTGGTTGGCTCACCCTCTGTGGGTCTATATGCTGGTGAAGGTGGTGGGCTTGGCATGGGATGGTCATGTTGTTCTGTAATTGGTGAGGATGGTCGTTCTTCGTGTTAGGCTTCACCTTGGTATGTTGCTTCAGCTTGTTTTTACTGCTCCGCCGCATCTTTAGCTTTTCTTTTTGCTTCTTCAACTTCTTTCATTACAAAGAGGTTGGGGTGTATAAGGGCCTCTTTATTTTCCATGAGCTTATGGATGTGATTAACATTTTGACAAATAGATATACGCCATGTGTGCAAGAATGGTCAAAGGATGCACTTTTCTCCCCAAAAAGTGTTAGGAAATAAGACGTAGCTAAATAGATAATTGAGTAGATTACTTAATGGAGAGAGACAGATCTACATACACAAGATTATAGAGTAGAGAGAGAGAGAGAGAGAGAGAGAGAGAGAGAGAGAGAGAGAGTACACACAATATACGTGGTTCACTCAATGTGGGCTACGTCCACGGGAAAGCAGCCACTCAATGGCTTTAGTACTTCAAAACAAGAAGTAGTTTACAAAGGGATTATACCCTTTTGGAGCTCCCGCCTTGCTTCACTCTCACCACCTCACACCCACCTTGTTGCATCAACTTCACACTATGAAATGTGTGTAGAAATGGCCTCCTTTTATAGGCCAAAAGGGCTGCCCTCTCTCATGAGAGGCAGCCATGTGTAGCCGTCCTTGTGTGAATAAGTCCAAATCGGACCCTCCAATCCGCCCATGTGTGGCCTCCCTTGTGTAGACAAATCCGCTTCTGAATTCGGCCACTGGCCATTGAATTTGGCCACCGGCCATTGACTTCCGACCACCGGCCAACCGACCGGTTGTTTTCCGACCACTTTCCGACCGCCGGTCGCCGTCCGGCCATAATATTCCGGCGAAAAGGAATATCCCTAAAGTTGCCCCTGAATTTTGGCCATGAAAATTATGGTTTTCGACGAGTGATTTTTCTTCACACACGATGGCTTCTCCTCATAATGGGGACCTTACAAATGTGCGCTTTTACCACAGAAGATTACAAGGGGTAAATCAGGCTCCATACTTAACAATCTCCCACTTGGAAACTGATCTCCAAACCAAACCTATGACTGCTTTACATCCTGACTTCTTATCCTTGAATGCCGATTGAATATGAGCAAAAGCTCAACTTCTCCTTGTTGACCACCTTTGTAAACATGTCTGCAGGATTTTCACTTGTATGCACCTTTCCTAGCTTTAGTTGTCCCGAGTGCGTATGAAGTGATATCTCACCTCAATGTGCTTTGTCCTTGAATGAAAGGCTGAGTTCTTTGCAAGATGGATAGCGCTTTGACTATCACTTTACAAGACACAATTGTCTTGTTTGAATCCAAGATCTTCTAAGAATCTGTGAAGCCATAGAATTTCTTTGCTTGCCTCCGTCATTGCTACATACTCTGCTTCCGTGGTGGAAGTGAAACCACTTTCTACAGCTTTGAAGCCCAGCTTACTGCTGTGCCTCCAACCGTGAACACATAGCCATTAGTGCTCCTTCGAGTATCTTTGTCACTTGCCATATCTGCATCAGCATACCCTTCTAGAAAAATATCAGTTCCTCTAAAATACAAAGCATTTGTTGTTGTCCCTTTTAGATACCTAAGTATCCACTTCACAGCTTGCCAATGCTCTTTACCTGGGTTGTCCATGAACCTACTCACAACTCCCACTGCATGTGCAATGTCTGGCCTTGTCTAGACCATAGCATACATTAGAGAACCTACCGCTACAACATACGGAACTTTAGACATATAGGCTATCTCCTCTTGTGTCTTTGGACACATATCCTTCGTTAGTTTAAAATGACCAGCCAAAGGTGTAGAAACTGGTTTTGCATTTTGCATTGCAAACCTTTCTAGTACCTTCTTGATGTAATTTCTTGAGATAGCTTTATTGTCTTCTTTGTCCTGTCCCTTGATATTTTCATACCAAGTATCCTCTTTGCAACACCTAAATCTTTCATTGAAAAAGATTTACACAGCTCCTCTTTTAGGTCTTTGATGTCCTGCATGTTAGCACTTGCAATCAATATGTCATCAACATACAACATTAGGATGATGAATTTCCCATCTCCCAAATTCTTTGTGTAGACGCAGTGATCCGAGTTGCATCTTGTGAATCCATGATCCAACATCCATCGATCCAACTTCAAGTACCATTGTCTTGATGCTTGCTTTAAACCATACAAGCTCTTCTTTAATCTGCAAACCATTTTCTCCTTACCTTTTACTTCATACCCCTTTGGTTGAAGCATGTAGATTTCCTCCTCTAAGTCACCGTGAGGGAATGCCGTATTTACATCAATTTGCTCGAGATTTAGATCATGAGCAGCCACAAGGCTTAACACTAGGTTGGTAACCTAACAGGACATAAAAATGTCCTTTCAGGGTTTTGAAAAAAACCTCCAAAACCATAGTAGATCCACTCATTTTGTAAAATCCTTTCATGAGGTTATAGTTCAAGGCCTGCTACACATGGAAAAAATAAGAAACTGGTAAAATTTCTCATCTTTTGGTCACACCAAGCCTCCAAAGTTGATGGACCAGTACATTTTCATCAAAACAGTCATTTCTTACGTTTTGTTGCATAAAAATAGGATTAGGGATTTTTGTAGGACTTGAGATAAATTCCCTAGTTAACTTCAATGGGTTGGTGATCAGAACATATGATTGCTTCTCACTCACTATTTTTTGTTTTGCCAAAATAAATAGATACAAAAAAGTTGAATTTTTACCATTCTGCAAACCTATCATCAAAGTTTCTATAGCCACGCTCAATACAAATAGTATATGCATGTTTTCTTAGTTCCCTAGTGTCCTTTAGGTTCATAAGGAGACATGGAGCATGTCAAACGAATAATACATCTCTTACCAAGGAGAATCTTGGGGACAAAGATGAAGTGCTAAATACAGCAAACATGAAAAAATTGGGCTCAACATTATGAGTTGTAGAATCCCATAGAAACTATTCAATATCTAGCCAAATTTGATCCTTATGACTAGATATGGTTACTACCTACAAAATGCATGTATTTGTCACAAGAAACTAACAATATTGAAAAAGCTATACTTGATATACCAGAATGTTTCGTTTTCTTCTATAATTGAAAAAATCAACCATCGTTGTCTACTATGCAAAATAGGGTATTAGGTGCCCCAAAACTCAAGGAATATTAGCTTTATGTTACAATATGCGACATAGAAAATCAAAACTGCATTTGGATATCATGAAAGCCACCAAAAAAATCATAGAAGAGCTAAAATTGGCTAAAAAATAGGATTTGATAATTTTTGTAATTTGGTCATAACTTAAAACTTTAACATTTATTTCTCTCTAGAAGCATCAGGACATGTTGAGGACTACTAAAGATAGTTCTCTAGCATTATAGACCTCACAAACATGAATTCTGGAGTGGTATAGTTGCAAAAAGTTGAAAAAAGCCAAAAACAAGACCCGTTTTTTCACACAGTTTAGGTTGTGAAATGTTGTGAAAGGACAGGTTAAAGATGGAATTGATATTCCAAAAAAATGTCAAGTTTTTTTCAGCTCATGAGACAACTTTCTAGACAGATAGCACCTCAAAATCCATTTTGAAACTCTTGACATAATTCAAGGAAAATGGTCACTTAACAGGACATAAAAGTGTCCCATTACCAACCTAGTGTTAAGACAAGACTAATTGAGTTCATTTGTACAACTGGAGAAAATATTTCATTGAAGTCAATACCTTTCTTTTGAGAAAACCCTTTTACCACAAGCCTAGACTTGTACCTTTTCTTCCCACCTTCTTCTTCCTTCAGCTTGTACACCCATTTGTTTTGAAGTACCCGCTTACCTTTAGGCAACTCAACCAACTCCCATGTTTGGTTGCGATGTAGTGAGTCCATCTCCACTTGCATGCTCTTCATCCATTCTTCTTTGGATTCATGTTGCATAGCTTCTTCGTATGATTCTGGCTCTCCAGAATCTGAGATCAAGAGATGGTTGAAGGAAGGAACAAACCTTTCTGAAGGTCTACTTGCTCTTGTAGATCTTTGGGGAATAGGTTGAGGCTCCTCATTTGGTTGACGTTGTTGCACATTGTCACCGTTTGCAGTCCTTGAGTCTTCACCGTCCTTAAGCTCCATGTACTCATCACCTGTTTCTTTTGTTTGTTTTCTTTCCAAGTAATCTTTGTACATATTTTGCTCGTTAAAAATTACATCCCTACTCCTTAATATTTTACCATCTTCAGGATTCCATAGGCGATACCCAAAGTCACCTTCTCCATAGACAATGAAGAAACACTTTTTGGACTTTGCATCTAGCTTTGATCTTAAGCTTCTATCTATGTGCATGAAAGCCTCACACCCAAACACTTTGAGAAATGCATAATTCATCGGTTTACCTGTCCATGCCTCTTCTGGAACTCCCCCATCCAATGCCGTTGAGGGTGACCGATTGATTAAGTACACAGACGTACTTACAGCTTCCGCCCAAAGCTCAAGCGGTAGGTCTGCATGTAGTTGCATGCTTCGTGCTCGCTCCATGATTGTACTATTCATCCTTTTCGAAATCCCAATTTGTTGAGGTGTCCTTGGGGTTGCCCTTTGCCTCCGAATGCCATTGCTAGCACAAAATCTTTCAAAAGCTTGGCTGCAATATTCGCCTCCATTGTCAGACCTGAGGCATTTAACCTTGGTACCTGTTTCATTCTCCACAAAGGCTTTCCACCTTTGAAATATGGAAAATACATTGGATTTATTCTTCATGACATAAACCCATGTTTTTCTAGTCGCATCGTCTATGAATGTTACATAGTACAATGAGACACCAAGTGATGGTGTACTTGCAGGACCCCAAACATCAGAATGAACCAACGCAAGTTTTTTTATTTTTTCTTTCATTTCCTGATTTTTGAAATTTTACCCTCTTTTGTTTACCATAAACACAATCTTCACAGAACTCTAAGTCCACTTCTATCAAACCTGGTAGAAGCTTCTTTGTTTGAAGGATTTGCATTCCTTTATCACTCATATGCCCAAGTCGGTAGTGCCACACCACACTGTCAACTTCTGTAGTTGTTGCACAAGCTGAAGGTTGTGTGCTAACAGTACACAAGTAAAGTGTACCGACTTTTTCTCCCTTGGCAACCACCAAAGATCCCTTTGAGATATTCCACCGTTTGTTTTCGAATGCAATGTTGTGACCTTCATCGTCCAATTGTCCTGTAGAGATCAAATTTTTGCGAAGAGAAGGAACATGTCTAACATCTTTAAGCTTCCATTCATTTCCAAGTAGTTTTGACAGAAAGTGTACCTTTGCCGACAATCTCACAAGCTTCATCATCTCCCAAGTATACATACCCAAAATTAACTTTGGTGTAGTCTTGGAAATATTGAAGCCTCGGAATCTACTATCCAGGAATTAGACACATTGTCTAATGAGAGAATTAGAGCATCTTGCTCTACTTTACCTGCCACATTGGCCTCCGATGTTGGCTTTTTGTCTTGAGACTCAGTCTCCTTCTTCTTCTTGGACCAGCAATCCTTCTTGACGTGGCCCTTCTTGCCGCAGTTCCAACATTCAAGAACTGACTTTGTGCGTGACTTGCTCCGTCTTGAGCGATCACGACCCTTTTGGCTTTTGAACCTCTCCTTAGGCCTTCCTCTTGTTTCCACTGGCAATGCGGCACTTGATGATTCTCTTGTGCTTCTCCTTCGTGTTTCCTCGCTTAGGAGAACACCCAAAACATCATCAAACTTAAGAGTATTTGTGCCAGAAATAGAATTACTTACAGCCATCACAAGGCTGTCCCAACTATCCGGTAGAGATGATAGTATAAGGAGAGCTCTCACTTCGTCATCAAAATTGATTTTCACCGATCAAAGTTGACTTATATTTGTGTTAAAGTCATTTAGGTGTTCTGCAACTGAACCATTCTCTGCCATCTTTAGATTGAACAAGCGCTTCATAAGAAATACCTTATTGGATGTCGATTTTTTCTCGTAGAAGTCGTCAAGTGAGTTCATCAAGTCCTCCATGGTCTTTATCTCCGAAACATTGAAGGCCACCATTGACACTAAGCTTAACCGGATTGTTCCCAGTGCCTTTCGATCAAGGACAATCCATGCTTCATCTTCCATCGTTGCGGGCTTCTTTTCAAGACCGCCTAGTGGCAAATGGAGGTCCTTCTGGTAGAGATAGTCTTCAATCTGCATCTTCCAATGTTGGTAGTTTTTACCGTTGAACTTCTCAATCTTGAGATTCCCTTCCTCTGCCATAACTCCCACTCAATTCAAGGAATCCTTTCCTTGAGATAATTTAGCTACGAGCAAACCTTGCTCTGATACCAGTTGTTAGGAAATAAGACGTAGCTAAATAGATAATTGAGTAGATTACTTAATGGAGAGAGACAAATCTACACACACGAGATTATAGAGTAGAGAGAGAGAGAGAGAGTACACACGATATACGTGGTTCACCCAATGTGGGCTACGTCCACAAAAAAGCAGCCACTCAATGGCTTGAGTACTTCAAAACAAGAAGTAGTTTACAAAGGGATTATACCCTTTTGGAGCTCCCGCCTTGCTTCACTCTCACCACCTCACACCCACCTTGTTGCATCAACTTCACACTATGAAATGTGTGTAGAAATGGCCTCCTTTTATAGGCCAAAAGGGCTACCCTCTCTCATGAGAGGCAGCCATGTGTAGCCGTCCTTGTGTGAATAAGTCCAAATCGGACCCTCCAATCTGCCCATGTGTGGCCGCCCTTGTGTAGACAAATCCGCTTCTAAATTCGGCCACTAGCCATTGAATTCGGCCACCGTCCACCACTGGTCATTGACTTCCGACCACCGGCCAACCGACCGGTTGTTTTCCGACCACTTTCCGGCCGCCGTCCGGCCATAATATTCCGACGAAAAGGAATATCCCTAAAGTTGCCCCTGAATTTTGGCCGTGAAAATTATGGTTTTCGGTGAGTGATTTTCCTTCACGCACGATGGCTTCTCCTTATAATGGGGTCTTACAAATGTGCGCTTTTACCACAGAAAATTACAAGGGGTAAATCAAGCTCCATACTTTACAAAAAGAAGGTGGACAATTTTATGATTTTTGGTTTTCCATAACTCCCACATATGATCTTCAATTTGAGCCAAGATAATAGATCTAAATAATCTACGCATCAAGCTCTTTCCATAGATATGCTACATGATATGGTTTTACCTGCTAGATTTTAAATTTCATTTTGGGAGGAAACTTTGACATCAAATAAAATAGCCTTTTTTCATGTTTAAATTCAAAAGATGTTCTTTGATTGCTTTCTTAATACAAAAGGTTTGAGTTTCTTAAACTACCAAATAAAGAGGCCCTCCTAGATCCCATTCTCTTCCTACTGTCAGTTTCAATGCCTCTACCTCTTGATACATTCTTTACAATAGATCCTTTGGGTCTTCTGCTTCTCTCCGTGCAGGGTGCTTTGTTCTTGGTCCTTTTACTTCTATAGGTACCCACTTAGCAGGGTCCTTTCCTTGAGCTTGGCGGATTCGTTCATAAGAGTGCTTCTCTCTCTCAAAACTTGCCTGCTTCTATTGAGGCTCCTCCTTATGTGCGGACACTTCTTTTCTTTTCATCTATTTGATGCGGGCTCTTCTTTCCTCATTGTTGGATCTTTCATTGCTATGCCTTTTGGGAGATCTCTCAACAGAATCTTCATCAGACTTGTAAGTTCTTTTGGTGGACCTTGTGGCTCAAGGGGATGGTTGTGGAGACACGATCCATGTATTCTAATATGGGGCAGGTGGCAAATTGTCTGCCATGCCGATAGCATGGTAGGCAATTCTTGTAAGTACCTCAAGGGCTCCCAGATATGTTATCTTGCCCTCTTTCTTTGTTCCCTTCAGTGTGGATAACACATATTGTGCATGGTCGATTGGTTTCCTGGTTGTCGACTTTAAAACTTGTGTAGATGTAGTCGCAACTGCATGATTAGGTGTTGTGTACCTTGCGGTCTCTTTGCGAGAAAGTGGAAGTGTTAAGGATGTAATCTTGCAGGTTCTTCTTGCCCTCATGGTCATGCCTTCTGTCGGTAGTTTGACAGCTTTAGCCACTATCTCTTTTGTAATGACCACTTCTACGTTGTTTCCTTGCTGGTCAAAGATCTGGGCTAATCCATCTTCATTGATTGTGGATAGGAGCTCATAAGCTTTCTGAAAATCTACTCCACATGGCTCTTGGTCGTAGAACTCTCTGAGCCCAAGCCTTCTGTTAGCTTCTTTTGTCTCGAGCTTTGCTGCGAAATCATAGACCTCTTTTGGTAGAAGTTGTAGTTCTACCTGATGTCCTTCTTTGCTTTTGAATCTACCTGTGAAAACCATTGTCTTATTCTCCTCAAGCTGTTCTTTCAACAGGTAGGTCGCTTTGGCCGTCTTTACTGAATGGGGGTCCAGTTGGTTTGATGGTAGCTCTTGCAGCTTCTCCTTTTGAGAGACCTCTTCTTGGCGTTCTTTGCAGCTTGCATGGCTCCTGCTACATGAATAGAGTGTCAAAGTTAGAAAATTTGGCAAATTCCGCCTTGAAATGTCCTTTAGTCTGAGTTGCTGACAAATTGAGTCCAATTTGCTTCAAACCAATTTTTGAACATGCATAGATGCATGAAAACATGTAAAGATCAAAATCTTGAAGTCCAAACAAAAAATTGCAACAAAAGTAAATAATCACGATTATTTACAGCTGAGTAATTTTTTCAACTGTTTGCAAATTTGACATTATAGGCTTGAAGTATATACCAAATAGATACTCTGAGTGAAGTGTGGGTTCATTTGAGTGCACAAGATGAAAATGGTGCCAGATTTAGGCTTTAGGTCTCTGAAACAATAGATGTAAATGAATTTTGAGATATTGAACTCGAAATTTGTTCAAACTTGATTTTTTCAACTGTTTGCAAATTTGACATTATAGGCTTGAAGTATATACCAAATAGATACTCTGAGTGAAGTGTGGGTTCATTTGAGTGCACAAGATGAAAATGGTGCCAGATTTAGGCTTTAGGTCTCTGAAACAATAGATGTAAATGAATTTTGAGATATTGAACTCGAAATTTGTTCAAACTTGATTTTTTCAACTGTTTGCAAATTTGACATTATAGGCTTGAAGTATATACCAAATAGATACTCTGAGTGAAGTGTGGGTTCATTTGAGTGCACAAGATGAAAATGGTGCCAGATTTAGGCTTTAGGTCTCTGAAACAATAGATGTAAATGAATTTTGAGATATTGAACTCGAAATTTGTTCAAACTTGGTTAGTGGGCTTAGGACATCATGTACTTTGTTCTTATAATGGCAAAGTTGCAACTTTCCCCCATCTTGACAAATAATTGCGAATAATTCTGGCATCTGTCAAAAATCTAGCTTTTTTACTTGGGACCTCCTAGACCCTTGCCAAATGGTCAACTATTGATATAGAAGTGTTCTATTATGTTGGGGAATGCTACGATTCAAGTCTCATCTAATTTGGTTGAGCTAACAGGCCGCTATGGTCAATTTTTGGTCGTAGATCTTCGTGCACTGCTCGAATTCTAGGGTTTTTTCCAGGGGTTTAGACTAGCTACCGGCCGTACAAAATGGACCATTGATAAGTACAGAACTTACCTCTCATGTCTAGACGACACTGAAAACAGGCAACTGTGGACTCCAGAAAATGCGCGCGAAGAAGGTCGAAAAGCTCTCTCTCCAATGGCAACAAGTGGAAATGAGGTGATTTTAGCCTACCTTGGGTAATTATACTCAGACTTTCCAAACCATTTTTTCCCAAATTCCCCTGTTAGTCCTACTAGGTCGTGAAATCTATGTTAGACTCAAAACTTTGCCCAATCGGAATCATGTAGCTCATTCTACAAGAATTATGCAAAAGTAGGTATGGCCGCCTAATTTAGGCTTCCTGCTTCTATCTGCTGATTTGATTGAAATTTTTTGTGCCTGTCCACCTTGTCTTTCTGATCATCAGCATATCTTTTGTTTTTCCATATGAGCTTCGTTTATTAATTTTTGACCTGTTTATTAAAAAATCAAAGAAAATAACAAAATGCGCTAAAAAAGCAAAGTGAAAATCCAATAATTTTATTGTTTTTTGTTGGATTTCTCTATTTTTAAGTCTCAATATCAAGAAAAATGATGAAAAATAATCAAAAAATACTATTTTTTTATAGTATATATACTATTTACACTCATCGGGGAGATATTATCAGTTAAATTCCTCTGTTAATGAATTATAAGGGCACTATCATATAATTTTTCAAAAAATCACACGTTAACATCAAACTGTTTCCTCCCTCTTCAAACGCTGCCCTTAATTACTTAGTGCCCTTCCACCCCTCCTAGATGGCGTACTCCGGGACGACCATGTGCATGGGTTGAACAATCGTGTCTATGCATAGCCTTGGTTGGCTCTACCATGCTTTGAAGATCAATGCAGTTCAAACCATTATGTTGTGCAAGAGTTGGATCCTAAGTAATTAACTCAAGGGTTTCTGATGTGGAGGCTTTCTGATGTTGTCTTCCAAAGAGCAAATCTTGTAGCTTGTGTGATCTTGCTTTATTGTATTGTTAGGATGCTTTGGCACATTGATTTCTTGAACTATTGGTATCAATAATGATTGTTGTTGAGATTTTATCCACCATTGATATCTTGGTTTGTCTTGGTCCGAATGGTGTGGTTGATTCCTCTAAGACTTAACTCTCCATTGTTTCATATTGTTAGGATGCTTTGGCACATTGATTTCTTGAGCTGTTGGTATCAATAATGATTGTTGTTGAGATTTTATCCACCATTGATATCTTGGTTTGTCTTGGTCCGAATGGTGTGGTTGATTCCTCTAAGACTTAACTCTCCATTGTTTCATCGGTTTTGCAGTTTGCGGAGAAGATAAGTGTTCCTTTTTCTTCCAAATCCATTTAGTGTTAGGTTCCTTGTTTGGAGGTGCTCCTCTTTGGGTTTTGATCTTTGGAACCATCTTTGGTATTGTCGATGATGTTTTGGGCACCCAGATTTGAATCGGCTTGTCCTTAAGTTGTGCTTTTGGTACCCAAATTTGCCTGACTCCTTGCATGCTACTTGTAGCATTTGCTCGTCTTTAAGATGGAGAAGATTGATTGCTCCGTGATTTACTCTATTGGTAACCTACTTTCCATTCCTTTTTTCTTGGTGCAATTGGAACAATGAGTTGTCCGCCTTTAGGTGATAGCTTGAGCTGATTGGTATCCCAATCTGGTACTACCTTGTATGTTCGCATCCAAGGGATTCCAAGAATCATTGTCTCATTCACGTGTTCATCTGGTAAGCATACAAATTGATGAGGACTTGAACATCTATATAATATCACATTTAAGTTTACTACTCCCAATTTTGGTGTTGGGTTCTTGTTGCATCCTTTGATGGTCGCTATTCCTGCTGTCAAAGACTGGCTTGTTTCTTTCTTGTACGTGGAATAGTTAATTGCATTTACTCGAGATTATGTATCGACCAATGCATTTGTGCTATGATTGTTGAGCTGGACTTTGATGCGAAGGTCCATTCCATCTAACCATTCATAATCTGTGGACACTACATCTTTCTGCAATTCTCATTGTTGGTCACCTATTTCCAAGGTGTTGATAGGAATAGGTAATTGTTGATTCTTGAGGGAAGCTTTTCTTTTGAGTACTCAAACTCGAGCTTCTTCTTGGGCTTCATCAATAACTTTCTATCGTTTTAACTTCTTTTGCTTAATTAGCTGCATGCATCCTCTCTAGCAATTCATTGGTTAGTGGAAAATTGTACTTCTTTAACACTAGGTTGGTAATGGGACACTTTTATGTCCTGTTAAGTGACCATTTCCCTTGAATTATGTCAAGAGTTTCAAAATGGATTTTGAGGTGCTATCTGTCTAGAAAGTTGTCTCATGAGCTGAAAAAAACTCGACATTTTTATGGAATATCAATTCCATCTTTAACCTTGTCCTTGCACAACATTTCACAACCTAAACTGTGTGAAAAAACGGGTCCTGTTTTTGGTTTTCTTTTCACCTTTTTGCAACTATACCACTCTAGAGAATTATCTTTAGTAGTCCTCAACATGTCCCGATGCTTCTAGGGAGAAATAAATGTTAAAGTTGTAAGTTATGACCAAATTACAAAAATTATCAAATCTCGTTTTTTAGCCAATTTTAGCTCTTCTATGATTTTTTTGGTGGCTTTCATGATATCCAAATGTAGTTTTGATTTTCTATGTCGCATATTGTAACATAAAGCTAATATTCCTTGAGTTTTGGGGCACCTAATACCCTATTTTTCATAGTAGACAACGATGGTTGATTTTTTCAATTATAGAAGAAAACGAAACATTCTAGTATATCAAGTATAGCTTTTTCAATATTGTTAGTTTCTTGTGATAACTACATGCATTTTGTAGGTAGTAACCATATCTAGTCATAAGGATCAAATTTGGCTAGATATTGAATAGTTTCTATGGGATTCTACAACTCATAATGTTGAACCCAGTTTTTTCATGTTTGCTGTATTTAGCACTTCATCTTTGTCCCCAAGATTCCCCTTGGTAAGAGATGTATTATTCTTTTGACATGCTCCATGGCTCCTTATGAACCTAAAGTACAATAGGGAACTAAGAAAACATGCATATATTATTTGTATTGAGCGTGGCTATAGAAACTTTGATGATAGGTTTGCAGAATGGTAAAAATTCAACTTTTTGGTACCTATTTCTTTTGGCAAAACAAAAAATAGTGAGTGAGAAGCAATCATATGTTTTGATCACCAACCCATTGAAGTTAACTAGGGAATTTATCTCAAGTCCTACAAAAATCCCTAATCTTATTTTTATAAAACAAAACGTGAGAAATGACTGTTTTGTTGGAAATGTACTGGTCCATCAACTTTGGAGGCTTGGTGTGACCAAAAGATTACAAGTTTCTTATTTTTTCCATGTGTAGTAGTCCTTGAACTATAACCTGATGAAAGGATTTTACGAAATGAGTGGATCTACTATGGTTTTGGAGGTTTTCTTCAAAACCCTGAAAGGACACATTTATGTCCTGTTAGGTTACCAACCTAGTGTTAAACGACATCCACTAATCCAATTAGCCATTGGTTCACCATCTAGGGTGGACAACTTAAGTGCTCCACTTGGAGATATATCTTCAACGATAAACGGTCCATTTTCGTTTTTCTTAAACTTGGGAATATGTTGCTTAAGGGAATAGACTAAAACTAAGTCCCCTTTTTTGAAGATTTTTGTAATTAGATAGAAATCAAAAAATGGTTTTCGTTTCCACTTTTGTGCATAGATGTGAGCTAGAGCAGGTACCCTTTGTTCATCTAGCTTCTCTAAATCTTCAAGTCTCTCTGAAAATTCATGTCCAGTCCACTCAAGACCCTTAGCTACCCTTAGTGTCGGCAATAGAAACTCTATTGGCAGTATGGCATCAAGACCATAAACAAGGTTAAAGGGTGTCCCATTTAAAGATATTTTGAATGAAACTCGATATGCCCATAGAGCTGCATTGAGATTCATTTCCCAGTGTGTTCTTCCTGAACTAACCAATCTAGTCAATATCGAGCTCAAAAATTTATTTGTATGCTCAGCTTGTCCGTTTGCTTGAGGGTGATAGGGAGCTGATTTGTTATGGATGACCATAAATTCATTAACCATGTACTTGATTACCTCATTGAGGAAATGAGTTTCCCTATCACTGATAATTTATATTGGCAGTCCATATCTTATGAACACATACTTATATAGGAATGTGGTGGTTGTTCTGGCATCATTCTCTTGAGTTGCCTTAACCTCGGTTCACTTGGTCAAATAGTCCATAGTGACAATGATATATTGAGCTTGGGTTCTATAAGCAGGTGGCTATATTGGCCTAACAAAATCTATACCCCATTTTGCAAAAGCTCTAGCCTCCATCATTAGTCTCAAGGGAATGCTATCTATACGTGTTGGCATTTTGCTTGTTGACAAGCATCACATCTCCGAACATACTCTTTGGCATCTGCAAAAAGTGTTGGCCACCATATGCCTACCATTAAGACTGCTCTTGCATTGGTCTCACTAGAAAAGTAACCTCCAGCTAACCCTGCATGTGCTTGTTCTATAATGGGAATATATTCGTCTTCATTTGCACAAAGACGCAAATGTTGATCCTTACCTCTCCGATACAATTGGTTTCCAATAAGAGCATAGTCTCTTGCTTCTGTTTCAATTGCTCTTTGACAGTGTTTATTCATACCCTCATGGAATGTTTGGCTTGATAAGTAAGTAACTAGATAGTTACTCCACTTAGGAACATGCGACATTTACTTAGGAACATACGAAATTTCGAACAATGTTACATGAGATATGGGTGTTTGTTTTTTACATTGAGGACAATCCTTTACAAAACAGCGAACATCACTCCTCATAGTTGGCCAAAATACTCCAAGTCTAAGATTCGTCACATAGTTTGGTCTTCCGTAAAGTGAAGTCTTACTATGGTAATATGTGCTTGACTTAGGTATTGGGTTTTCTCCTTAATATTAATGCATAAGAGCAATATTCCATCTTGGTTTCTTTTGTATAGTCTACCAGCTAGTAATTGATACATAGCCTATTGCTCAATTAATTCCGATTGTAATAGGAAGTGGTTTTTGCGAATCCACTTGAGCTATGGTTATCAATGATACCATATTTTTCGACCATCGAGGTATCATCTCCACGGAAAACAGATATACATCTGGTAGATCATCGTCTACTCCTTTAGGTGGTTCCCCTGAAATAATCCTAGACAAATGATCTCCTCTTTGATGAGTGGTGCCCTTTTTTACAACCACAGTGAAATCAAATTCCAGAAGAATGATGAATCATCTCACTATTCTTCGTGTGTTGCATGGCTTGTTGACCAAGTATAGTAAGGCTTGGTGGTCCACAAAGAACACAAATTTGTTGGCTAATAGGTAATGTCTATACTTTTTAACGGCATAGATTATTCCTAGTCCTTCCCTTTCGGTGGTGGTATAATACTTTTCCGCCATGTTCAACTATCAGCTAGCATAAGAAATAGGAAAACCAATTTTCCCATCTCCTGGTTGAGCTAGTATACACCCGATGGCAAAATTGAAAGCATCTACATGTATGTGGAATATCTTGTTTCAATGGTGCTTTCAATATTGGATCTGAAGTGAGAGCTTGCTTAAGCTTCATGAAGGATTCTTCACACGCCTCAGTCCATTCAAAGTGTGTAATCAAGCTATACATGGGTTTTGCAATTATAGCATACATGTGAATGAACCGTCTGTAATATCCACAATGCCCCATGAAGGCTTGAACCCCCTTGACTATTGTTGGTTTAGGCAGATCAGCAATAACATGAATTTTTGTCCATATCAATAGCTATGCCATTTTTAGACACTATATGTCCAAGAATTTCTCCTTGTCTACCCATGAATGTGCACTTTTAAGGATTTAAACAAATCCTATAAAGTCTACATTTTTCGAATACTTTTTTGAGGTGTTCAAAATTATCATCCCGGATTGATGAATGTACGCATAGATCATCCATATATACTTCCAAGAAATTCCTAAGATATTCTGTAAAAGCATGGCTCATCAATCTTTTAAAGGTGGCAGGAGCATTAGTTAACCCAAAAGGCATAACCCGATAGGCAAAATTGCCCCATTTCATTGCAAAGGCAGTTTTATGTTGGTCCTTGGGGTCAACCAAAAGTTGATTGTATCTCAAAAATCCATCTAAAAATCTAAAAGCTTATTTACCTACAACTTGTTCTAAAACATGCTCAGTGATTGGAAGAGGAAAGTTGTCTCTAATGGTACCTACATTCACTTTCTTGAGGTTGACACACACTCGTACTATCACAATTGGAGATACCCAATCTGTGTGTTTAATTTCATAAATTAATTCGGCTTCCTTTAGCTTTCAATCTCTTCTTTGATCGTTCTGATGAATATTTCATTGTATATGTATGGCCTTTGTCTACTTGGTTTCACATCATCTCTCATGGGTATGGTATGTTGATAGATTTTTGGATCAACACCCTTGAGATCCTTGTAGGACCAAGCAAAGATACCTCGGTATTCTTTCATCAAGCTTAACAAAAGACCTTCTTCTTCTTTCGTAAGGTCATTTTCAATGAAGGCTGGTCTAGGCTCTTCTCCCTGCTCATCCAAATCTATCCTTTTTGCATTTTCAGGCCCTTCGTAGGACTCACCCTGTTTTAGTAGTTCTCTAACAGGTTGTTCGACTATGATTTTTCAATCTTGGAGAGTATATTTCTTGTAATGGGATGAAACACTCATTATAGCTTTACCATCTTTTTCAGTGGTTTCCATTTCAGTTGTATATCTCCTTTAGAGATTTTTTCAACTCTTGATAATTCTTTTTTCATTTGACTCTTGTCATAGTTGAATCCTTGTTCAGGATTTTAGGTTTCACTTGAGTTTCCTTTCTTGTTTTTCTCGATGTTTTTGAGATTTTTGAATTTTCGTTTGAAGGATATTTGCCAGTGATTTTGTCCTTAACACAATCATGTGCATCTATCTGCATTAGGAATTGTGTTCTACTAGAGACTAATGGCATAGGTCTAGCTTTCAAATTTCTAGTGTCTCTTTTTCGTCTATACCATTTCTGTCTGCTTGGTTTCTGGTTAGGAAAGTCAAAAAACTTTTCCTCCCCTCCTTTCATGAGTAGCTTAGCTCTCACATGTTCTTTTTCCAACCCCGAGTCATATGAGGTAGCTAAGTGTTCTTCTAACTCATGTGTTGCATCATAGTAGAGGTCTGAAAATACTTGTTTAGCTTTCATCAAGTCCTTGGATTGCTGAATTTTGTCTTCAGTGTGGAGGGTTGAGATCACTTGTATGGGAATTATTTCATAGCCATCCTCATTGCAAAATTGAGTAGGCATAGACGTATTTACACATACATCCATTGTCGCTAAAATTTGAGTCTACTCAAATGGCTCAAACAAATGCTCTCGAAAGGATTCAGGTACATAAGCTTCGTCTGTGCAATCCCTTTCTAAGACACATTCTTCTCTTTTTAAACTCCCATTTTTTGAAGCTCCACACATCCAAATAGGAGTGTTTTTGTTCAACCAAGATGGAAGCTTAGTTTCAGCTGAAGAGACTGAATTGAACTCTTGTATGGGTGTTTTCATGACATCTCTATAAGTGTGATCTTTTGGATTAACCCTTGTTATTGATCCCACTTACTTCAAGTAGAGATAATTGTTTCCCCAATCTTGAATGAGTTGTACTTGTCTCATGAAAGGTCTTCCCGATATGATTTCGTAATTGAGTTTCTTCCCAAAGTTTACTATGGCAAAAGTGTGTTGATATTCAATCCCACAAGAATTAACTATCACTTTTTCAAGCAGTCCTAATGGTCTTTCAATGTGTCCATCCGGCCAACTGAAATTTCATTCGAGTTTGTCTAATGGCTGGCTGCCGCCAGGATTCCCATACTTCTTTTGTGGCTATGGCTATGCTTGCCACACTATCCAGTATTGCCATGGTTTCCATGTCATTATATTTCACTGGAAGGGTTGTGTTTCCTTCTTCCCATCATAGTATTCTCCGACTTTGTTCATTGGAACAGATCAATCTCTTTGTTGTCTATTTCGTGTTTCAATTTTTTCAATTTTTTTGCGATTGGTCCTGTTTTTCTAGGGTTTTCTGTAGATCATTCCATAAATATGGCCTGATTTTCAATAGTTCTCCTAAAGTAAGAGTGCATCGGATGAGTTTAGACATGATTGAATGAATGTTGTCTACTTCTAGGGTTTGTCCTGCTCTTTTTACTTGAGTGGTTTTACACACTATGGAATCATCTTCGTTATCTCCCAATTAAGAGGGTAATGTTTTCAAGTTCAATGGTTTAGACAATCTTGAAGCTTCAAATACGCAATCCTCATACAAGGATTGTACATCCATGTCCATATCAGGAGGTAGATTGTCTAACCATACTTCTTCTATAGGACTGACTTCAGAGTTAGGTTCCCATCATTAATCTCTCTAACTTTTTCCCATAAGTGTCCTAGCCAGTCTTCTTCTACGAATGGAATTCCATCTAAGTCATCTTTGTTGTCCGGCACTATAAGTTCTGACTCTTTTATTTCCTCAGGTTTTGCCATACTCTCGAGCTTGGGTCTTCATTTTTCCAACAACTCTCTTGCGTGATTCTTACCAAATTTTGAGAAGCTTCAAGCTTAGTTGCTTCCATGTCTGGAGAGGGATAGTTTATCCATTTGTTTTCCACGTTTTGGCCTGCTTAAGACCCACTTGGTAGGCTTCCAAGGCTCCATTAATAGGCTAAAAAATTTTATCAACCAAAATTGATCCTCCAGATTTCATTGTGGTCTCTTTGATTTCGCTTCCAGTTTCTTTCACCTTTTCTTGGAATAGCTTCTTTGCTTTTTCCTGGATTTTAGCCCTTTGTTTCTATTTTCTCATCTCATATCTTTTGTTTCTTCTTTGTTCGGTCTTTTGAGAGGAAATTTTTATATTTTCTGAATCATAAGTTTTCTTTTTCTCAGCCCGAGCTCTGGTGATTACTTTGATTGGAACAATCGGTTCACTCTCAGATTAGCTACTAGGTATCACTTGGAGTATGTTCACTACTGCTTTACCCTTGTTTAAAGGATTTTTTGGACAATCTTCCGAGAAGTGTCCTCCCGTTTTGCAACATTGTATACAATAAGCTTCAACTGGCTTGAGGTTTTCGTCAGGCTCTGGGCATTCATTTTTCCAATGATCATCTGCACCACAGTTATGACAGCTCTCGATTTTTGGCTTAATCATGGGTCTTACTATAGGAGGTCTGACACCTTGATTAGCTACATAGTACATTGTTGCAAGCTCTAGTGTCGCATAAGTCACAGGTTCTTCCATTGGTGGTGGGTGTGAATTATACCAATCTCCCTCTACCATTATTGTAGATGGACTAGGCTCCGCATAGGGTGTAATAGGCACTAGTGCATGTTTATCTATGACTCCCTATAGATGCATGTACTTTACAGACACTACATTATGTCCTGAATATGGAGGTTGTTGACCCAACATGGGTTGAGATCTTTCCATACCCATCGGTGGTCTTTGAGCTAGGGCCATATTAGGCTGATATCTGTACGTGGGTTGTCCTTGTGGCCTCATAGGCACGTATTAAACATTCCCATCATACTTTGGTTGGTAATAGAACTCATTGGTATCATGGTTGGTCCATTTATCCTCGATTGCACACCATTTTTGCGGCCTAATTGGTTGTCCCTCTTGAGGTATCCCTTGCCCTGGTCCTCTCATAGGTTCTTTTTGCATGTTATTCATCCTTTTGAGCATGTATTCTATGGCTGAAAGTGGTGCTACAGCAGCCATTCTCACTTGAGCTGGTTTGGTGGATGTTGTTTTCTCACTTTGGTTATCTTTAGGGACATCTTCTTCGTTGAAAATATCACAATTGTCTCCTAAATCAATAGCATCTGACAAACATTCTATGCTTCTTGCTGTACAATATAGCATGAAGTTCTTTGTTTAGCAATCCCTCTAGAAACAATGATACTAGTCGTTCTTCTGCAGGTATCTCTAGCTTTGGGTATCTGGCAATGTATTGTTTCATTTGAGTTGTACAATCCCTAACAGACTCACCTTGTTACTGTTTAAAGCTATAGATTTGAGCCATTGTATTGTTTTTAATCCCTATTTTGGAACACGCAGCTACAAATCCTTGAGCTAAGGTATGCAAGTCCATGACTGACCTTGGTGGAATGTTTTGGAACCATGTTAATGCTTTTCCTTCTAATGTCATTCCAAACCCCTCAAATTGAGTATGGAAATCGAATATGCGTTCTGCTCTTAGCACTTGCTTAAAGCTTGCTAAGTGGTCGTATGGATCCCCCAATCCACTATATTTTCTGACCCATTTTTGAAATCAGCTGGTTTGACATGTCTATTTGGTTCAATTCCCGATCTCCTAGCAGTTGGTCTTGTTCCGAGTCCTTCAAACCAGTCTGTTGGAAATAGTGACTCATGTAGCCCTGGACTGGCTTTAGTGTCACTCGGTTTTCTAGTGATGAGGTGGTATCTAGTTTCTTAACATTACTCTCAGAAGATCTCTCATGGTGTTCATATCTTGGAATAGTTTCTGGTCCTTGGCCCAATATCCAATCCCTTATAGAGTACCCTTGGTATTTGGTTTGTTCCACCTCCTCAGGAGTCATCATAGCAAAGTTGTTGTTATAACAATCGCTAAACAGGTAGGTTGGTAGGTCTGTTGAACCCTTATCTTTGATCTGGAAGATGTAGATGATCTTCATTGGTGTTAGTTGTCCTGATTTGGCATGAGAAGTCCATAGAAGATCTTTTACATTTCTACCCTCCCAAGAATAGACTCCGATCCTAAGATTGTTTGTACTAAGCCGTTTCAAAGTCTTCAAATCAACTTGATTGTATCCCTCGAATTCTAAAGTTGATGGTCCTTCTTTAATTGCCATATATGGAATTATGGTGTTTACTGCTAACCCCCATTTGTCTATCACGTCAGGGTTTTTGCCTTGTAAATACTGAGTTTCGTCTCTATCCATGTACATTTTTCCTTGTTTGTTTTCCCTGACTTGTTTATCAAACTCAATACCATGGTCATCAATGTAAATAGCAAACTCTTTGTTAGGATCCAGGTAAAACTGAGCTCCATGGCGATTAGTCTTATAAAAAGAGAGTATATGCTTATAACGCAATGTCGTTCCAGTTTTTGAGTGAGTCAAATAGGAAGACATTTCTGATGTTGAATCTGAAAAAGTGTTTGAGACTTCTTCAAGGATAGTGTGCAAGGGATTGCCTTGATTCACACTTTCTTCGGTGGATACTCTATTAGAGGTTTCTTCATATATTCCTTGATTTCCTAGTATACGACCAGATCTAAGGTTCATATAGACTTGTGAAGCCCTGGATAGAGTACTTACCGTAGGATTGACTTGTTATCAACTTTTTCCACTTGACTTGATTGAAACTTCTGTCAAGCTGCCAATTCCATGTCTGCAATCTGATGTCTGTATCAATTTTGATCAAGTTAGCTATTCTTTCACAAAGACTATGTAGTTTTTGCTAACTATTGTGCTTGGTCTATGTGGATCACTTCAAATCGAGCTATGGGAGTCAACAATTGAGACTTTCAAATTCCCCTTGTGCAAAAAATGAAAGGACTAATCTGCAACCTGGAAACTTAGTGAATATGTACCAATTTGGATCCGATTGAACCGAAAATTTCCCGGTGGCCTTGTATTATGTTGGTGTACTACTGTACAAGTTCAAAAGTCAAAATTGGTGCCTCTGTGTAGCAATAGTAAATAATCGTGATTATTTACTTTTGTCAGTTTTTTACACTTTTTGCTTGGTTTTCCAAGTAGGCAACCTGTTAAGGTCCTTGGACAAGTTTCACTAGTTTGGACAAAATTTGTTCAAGTTTATCAACTGTTTTGTGTCCGCAGACTCGATTTTGAAGAATCTCGCTTAAGTCTCATATTTGTGATCCAAATTTTACCAAAATTGATTTGTGTGGTCTACTTGATATGCTTGACCTGGTGGTATACTCAAATGTGCAAGATTATCAAATTTTGAAGCAGATGTAAATAATCGTGATTACTTACTCTAGCTAATTTTGTGCATGTTTTTGTCCCAACCTTGACACAAATTTGTCAAGCACCTCAACTTAAGGTCCCTAGCCAAGTTTCATCAAGTTTGGACAATTTTTGATTCAAATGGTCATCAGTTTTGTGTCCGCAGACTGACTATGCAAATTTGGACACAATTTTCAATCCAATGATCCAAACCTTACCAAATTTGGTTTGTGGCTTATTAGAACATGGTTAAGCTATTGGTATGCTAACTTGGTCAAAAAAGTTAAAAAATGGGGTAGATGTAAATATTTATGATTATTTACTTCTGGTAACTTTTTTCATCTTGGTCAATTGAGCAAGTACACATGTCTATCACATCAATATAAGCCTATGAATCAAGTTTCATTGAGTTTGAACAAATGTTTTTCCAATTTACACTCAGGTTCTCGGAAGTCAGTATAGACTTTAGTTTTTACCCAGTTTTTTGTCAATTTGGTGATCCAAATTCTATGGCTCTTTACAAAAGTTGTTTGTACACATGCAATGAGTCACTGGTATCAACCTTGGTTAGTTTTGAGCTGAAAGTAAATAATCATGATTATTTACTTAACACCAAAAATGAACATTTTTTTGCACTTTTTCGATGGATATATAGTCCTTTTATGAGCTATTTTAAGCCTATGAATCAAGCCAAAACTTAATTTGGCCTAAAATGTCAAGAAAAAGTAAATAATCAGAGTTTTGTCAAACTCCTAAAATTTATATCTCAATGTGTCCTTGAGCTTTACCCACTGGTTCATACAACTTTTAAGCATACTCTCTAATCAGATTGAGTGGTTGGTAGTCTTTTCGTGCTATCTCTAGCCGTGGACCTGAAATTCTGCAGCTTCAAATAACAACTCACAATGATTCCTTCAGAGAGAGCAATGTTTTGAAATCCACCTCGGATTCTACTTACCCTACTCCTAGGTTCTACTGCAATGGGGTTGTGGAAAGTGTCCACAAACACTCGTTTTCTTGTTTTTTATGGTTTCGTGAGCATTGATCTTTAGACTTGTCTCGTCTATCAATCATTCTCAAAATCCTAATCTAGTTCTACAATCCTACAATCTTAAAGGCACTTGGCAAGTACGATTACTTCCAAGCTACCTCTACACAGTAAAAGACGACAATCTTTTTTTTCCGAGAAAAAGATCCTTCTATTAGTTAATGAAAACTGCCCATAGGGCTACATCCACCTCTGCAGGAGAGGGCTACAACAAGCATGATGGGGAGACTCTCCCAATGAAAAAACAGCATATATACAATGGGGCTAAATCAAGAGATGGGAGGAGGGAAAAGCCACACAGGTGGACAGTAGTGCCATCTGAGCACCCCCTGGACCATGGTGTAAAAAGGCCCAGGGCGCCAGAGTCGAAGGAAAGCCTCTCGGCGCTCTCGCATGCGGTCAGAGCTGCCCTGTAGTCCCTCAAGCTGTCCTCTGAGAGTATGGATCAGCTCTAGCCAAAAGTCACGAACAGTCTCTACTGGTGGCACAGGGCGAGCCTCAAAGATGCGGAAATAGCGGGCCCGCCAAATGAACCAGAGAGCTAAGCCGCTGATGAGCTCCCAACACTCCTCTCTCTCACTGCTCCACTCCTGTGGAGTAAGATCTGTAACAGGCTGGAGTGTGGGTCGCCCCCCCTGTATCACTATCATCCTGCTGGTGGAAGATAGCTCAAACTGAAGTGCCGAGCCCGTGAGGGTGGACCAAGCTGCTGCCCCCCAAGTGTACTGTCGAGCCGTGGAGAGGGCAGGCATCAGCCAAAGAACTCGTAGCCACACCTGCTGGGCCGAGGGACAGTCCCAAAGACAGTGACGTTGACTCTCCACCAACTGGTCACAGGCTGTACATGCGGCCGAGAGACCACTATGCACAAGCCAGCTCCCAACTGCTGTGGCTCTGTGTGCAACCAACCACTGGAACAAAGTGACGCGCCTCGGCTGTCTGGAGTCCCACAGCCTCTGCCAAAAATCTGCCAAGAACTCAACTGTGAGGCCCTCCTCCTGCCAATGACGTGCTGCAGCGGGGCGGGCCTCTCTCTGCGCTGCAAGTATATGACGTCCTAGCCGAACAGTGTACTGAAAGAAAGGGACTCTTCGGCGGTCTGCAGAAGAGAAGGGGTCCCTCCATAGCCACTCACCAGGATCCCACTGCACTCATGCCAATGGACAACACTCCCAAGCCCATAGCCTCCAGTGCCCTGTCTCAAGAGCTGTTGGGTCAGGGTCTATGACGCAAGTCCTCCCACAGATGCCCACAACACGGATCCTCTGGAAGCAGCACTCTGCTACCTGCGGGGCCTCTACTGCAACTCGCTGTAATCATCCCCCACCCTGAAGCTCGAAGAACAGGGCTGGGACACTCTCTGAACAGGCCCTGACTGAGATGAGAACCTCCAGTCGTGTGAAGGCTCCCATCCATCGGGGTGCTACTGGCTCAAGAGGTGTGAGCCACTCAGCGGGAACTGACTCTGAGATGTCCTGACACATGCTCTGAACCCCTCTCATGCCCTGTAGCTGGACAGCCTGTACCTCCTCTGACAGACCTGTGAACTCTAGCCAGTCACCTAGAGAGTGCGCTGGACCTGCTGCCATGGGACCCCAAGAAACATGAGGCCTACTCCCAACCAAGTGGCCTCTCTGGGTGCTAACCATGGGGTTCCAGACGAGGGGCTGCCGTAGGTGCTCCTCCGTGCATGTCGGCTGTCTCTGCTCTAGGCCACGCCGTAAGAGCTCCCAAGAACGAAGCAAACTCACAGCAAATCGGTCCTCCAGTCTCCTGCTCAAACCAACTCGGCGCAACTCTGTGAAGATCAATCTGGTCGAAAGTTGCCAAGGTCCTCCTGACTCAGGCACCCTGGCACGAAGCCTCTGCAGCAAGAACTCCTTCTAGGGCTCCTCGCCTGGAAGAAGTCCTCTAATGACGAACTTCCCAAGAAGGGCTCTGCTGTGCTGTGCTGGATCAATGATCCCAAGCCCTCCCTGAGAGCAAGGGAGTGTGATAACCGACCAAGCCACCTTGGCTCGGGCAATTTGAGTGTCGCGTCCTGACCAAAGGAAGTTCCTGATCAGCCTCTCTACCTGGCTGATACAAGAACTCGAGAAGATCCAGCAAGAAGTGATGTACCACATAGTTGCCAACAACACCTGGTTGGCAACTACTACTCTACCAGCCAGCGAAAGTCGTGCTGAGCTCCAATGTAACAGCTTTCTCCTGATGGAGAGGAGAAGCGGAGCAATCTGCTGCTCGGGGGACAAATCCAAACGAACCTGACAACCCAAGTATCGAACTGCAGTCCCTGGAGGAATCCACCTGAAACCCTCTCTTGGCATCCACTCTGGCACAGGAGCACTGCCAACCGAGAAAGCCACTGTCTTTCTCCAGTTGATCAGTGCGCCCGATGCACAGCAGAAGGTCTCCAGAGCCTGCCCACACCTGTGTATATTGGCCTCCTGGCCCTCTAAGTACAATGTTGAATCGTCGGCAAACTCAGCATCCAGAAGCTCATCTCCCTGTATAGGGAGTGCTAAGCCCCTCAAACCAACCTGTTGTGACACCAAAAATATGCTCATCGCCTCCGCATAGAACAGAAAGAGAAAGGGGGCAAGAGGACAACCCTGTCTGACCGATCGTGTGAGCATGAAGCGCTCACCTCTACCTCCTGCCAAAAGCACCTGACTGTGAGCCTGTCTGTACAAAGCTGACACCCCTCTGATCCAAGCATCTGAAAAGCCCATCCTGCGAAGCGTGCCCTCTAGAAAGTCCTAGTCAACTCTGTCGTATGCCTTCTCAAAATCGAGAAGAAGAATCACAAGGTCCTCCCCTCGGAGACGTGCCAGGGCAGAAGCCTCCCAGAAAGTGAAGATGTTGTCAAGGATACTACGTTCCTTAACAAAACCTGTCTGAGTCCCATGAATAAGGCTCTCCAAAAGTGGCTGAATCCTCAAACTCAGAGCCTTGGCAAGAATTTTGTAGGCTGAGTTGAGGATGGTGATAGGGCGCCACTGTCGAATCTCATCCAAGGAGCCACCCTCCTTTGGAATGAGGTAAATCAGGCCCTCACTCATGCTATCCGGCATCACTCCTGTGTGCAGAATGTACTGAAAGGCACTACAAAGATCTGGGCCAAGCAAGTCCCAGTACTCTAAGAAGAAGCTGGGAGTCAGCCCATCCTCACTGGGACAGCTACCACGAGGAAGGTCCCTAAGAGCCGTGTGCAGCTCCTCAAGTTGAAGAGGTATCTCTAGCCTTTGGCGCATCTCCTCAGTCACAAGACAAGGCATCTGCGCCCAAACCTGCTTCCTGCATGCATCCTGTCTCTCTGACTGAGGCTCAGCCGACAGTAGCTCACGGTAAAAGTCAGTAGCAACTGCACGCATATCCTCAAGCTCACAAACAACTAACCCATCGGGTCTCCTCAGATTTTTGACCTTGGCATGCGAGTGCCGAGGTGCCACTGTCTCAAAAAAATCACCTGTCACTCTGTCACCTACCTGAGTCCACTGAGATGCCTGTCGGTGAAGGGCAAACTCATGGCGCCTCTCCTCTGTGCAAGCAAGATCCTGTCGAGCCTGCTATAGCTACTCCTCCAACCATGGACTGGATGCTGCTCCTGCATCCTCTGTAGTGAAGCAATGCCTCTTCTGAGACGTTGCTCCTCCTCTCTCACTGCAGCCCGTCGAGCCAAAGACTCCTGGAGAAAGAAGTGGCTAAGCTGAGCTAGGCCTGAGGCCACTCTGTCTGCCGGTAGAGCCTGGCTGTCCATGCCCTCTGTCCAAAGAGCCTCGACCCTCTCTCTGAGTCTTGAGTCCAACAAGACCCGCTCTGGGATGCAAAGCATCCTGCTCCCACTCCTCTGCCTGTCTGCCACTGTGAGGATCACTGCTGCATGGTCCGAGAAGGATGTCCCTGCCAGGATGCCCACTGATCCCCCCATGTCACTGAAGTGGTCACTAGTGTAGAAGCGATCTATCCGCGATAGATTCACTCCTCCCACTCTGTGGTCCGATCTAGAGAAGGCAAGACTCTCTGAAGGCCTCACAAAGCCTGAATGCTGCCATGTATCCGAGACCCTCAAAGTCATACACAACCTCTCCCAAGCTACTAACTCGACTCCATGCACAGTAGCATGGCTGCCTCTGATCCTGTCAGAGGGGTCCTCCAACATGTTGAAGTCCCCTCCTACACACCAATGGTCAACCTGTGGCAGAGACTCAACAATCTGTGACCAAAACTCTCCACGAGCACTCGCCACATTGGGCGCATAAATGTTCAGGAAGCCCACAAGGTCACCCTGAACCTGTAGAGTGATCCACTGAGCCCTGCCTGACACAATAATCCCTCTGCCCACAATGGCCTGCTGTAGTGAGTCCGCAATAGTCATACATACCCCACCCTGGATGCCTCCAGGTCCAAAAGCAGCTGACCAAAAGGTATCATAACGTCCACGCAAAATTTGACCACATCTCCGAATGCGGCTCTCAGACAAATGGTTCTCCTGAAGCATAAGGAGATCAATCTCTCCTCCCACAAGGCAACACTGCAGCTCCTGACGCAATCGGCCCCTCTGTCGCTGAAACTGGGACCCACCTAATCCCTGCACATTCCACGAGACGATCCTCATGGGGAGCGAGAGAGAACAGATGCTGCCGCAGCAGCAAGACGGGCTATCTTCGAGGCAGGCTTGGATGGGGAGTAATCCGCATCCGAGCGTCCTCTAGATAGGCGAGCCTGTAGTGAGTGTCTGGCCCAAGCCCAAGCAGAGCAAGCCATGCGTAAAGCAACCTCCTATGTCCAGGAGTCCTCATGTATGTATACATAGCAAGGCAAACACTGCGTATTAGCAAAAAAGTATACCACAATGTGCCTACATCCTGTTGAGTCTGGGGGTGTCACCGCAAACTTGGCCGATGGCCACAAAGTCTGCAGCAAATCTGTAACTCCAAGTTCTCCCATGTGGTGAGAGAACTCGAGAACCTGTGTATGCAACCATCCCTCCATTGAGTAGAGGGACCACTCTGTCTCGGTCCTACCACAGAGGGGAAAGGAGAAACCAACTGCCGAGTCCAAGGCCTCTGTCCCCCTAGCGGCAAGGAACAGAGCGTGGACCCTGAAGCAGGCTGCCTCGTGGTCTGCTGCGAAATCCTCGAGAAAGTGAGTGAATCCGTAATCAAAGAAATCCCAACGGCGTCGGAGGTCAATGCTCGTCAAACCACGAGGGATAGCTGCAAGGGAAGATGTCTGAATCTGCAGAGGGGGCCGCAAGAAGGGCTGACCCTCTCTCGGTAGGTGACTCGTGGCAAAAGCACTGCCAAGAGATCTCCTAGCCGCCGGTGAGGGACCAGTCTCCTGGGTCGACTGAGGTACTGGAGCAGGAGGAGGGGGAGAAGGAGCAGGGGGGGACGGAGGAGAAGAGAAGCGGGGTGGGGCGACAGAGACAGAGGGGCGAGGTGGGGAGTGGGCGGAGGAGGGGATGAGGAGGAAGAGGGGAGATCTGGAGGTGGGAAGGCTGGCGAGGGTGAAGCGGAGGTGGAGGCTGGCGTAGGGGACTGCTCCTGCTCAAGAGGACCAAAACGGTTCCCCGTGGGAACCCACTACTACTGAGTAGGCACCTAAGGGCCACTCTGCGTGCCAGGCTATCGCTGTGGCCCCTGGAGTCGACGGCCACGGGCCTGCTGCCATCCCTCCTCCGCTAGAGCCCCAGGCTCGGAGGGTGGCTCAGAATCTGTGCGCTGTGTCGCTGGCTGAGGCTGCGGCCCAACCTTGGCAAGCTGGGGCTGAGGCTGAGGTGCAGGTCGTGGCCTCCTTCGTGGAAAGGCCTTCGCTAGGTGGCCCATCTGTCTGCAAATGAAGCAGTGGTTCGGGAGACCCGAGTACTCCACACTCTGTCGAAACCAACCCCCACTCACCCAAGGCAAGAGGATGACCTTCGGGAGCGTGTGGGTGTCTCTGACCAAAACTCGAACTGAAGGGATGCCAGCCGCTTTGGCAGCTACTGATGCTGCCGTACGAGGTGTCTCCAGAACAGTCCCGATGGCGGAGCCAATCCTGGAGAGAAGTGGAAGGTACTCCCTCCGTAAACCCAGAAAGCAGACTGAGATGGGGATGTCTGCCTCCTCTACTAGCACATCCGAAGTCGGGTCAAAACCATGTCGCCACTGTCGAAAGTGGGCGCGTGATGCTCGGATAGCCAGTGGACTCATAGCTATGACCTTGGAGGCCATCTTAGAAGTCTCGAACTCGATCTGGTAGTACCCCCGTCCGAGGATCTGAACATCCAAAATCATGCCCACCTCTGCGAGAAGGTGGGCCTGGAGAAGTTCTCGCAGCTCTCCTCTGCTAGGACGGGTGCCGAGAACCTTGCAGATGACAGAAGTCGCCTGCAAGCGCTCTACCTCTGCGGCAAGGCTTGCTTGCTCTGTCGGCGAAACAGCAAGTCGAATGGTGGGCTCAGCGGGATCGGGCGAGGGGGCTTCAGGCGAGTCCCTCTGTGGCGGAGCTAGAGCCTCCTTCTGTGTCTACTGTTGAGTCGAAGAGGCGGACGGAGAAGAACAATCTACAACCGAGAACGCCGAACACTTGTCCGAAGAACAAATGTTGCAGAGCTAGGTGCAAAGAAACCTTCGAGGATAATGCTGACAAAGGGGGGGGGGGGGGCTAGGGGGCAGCTAGGGGGGGAGGGCAGGGGGTAGCAGGTGGCGGGCAAGGCTAGGAGGGGGAGACAGCGCAAGGCGGGAGGGGGTGGGGGATGCAGCGCAAGGGCGAGGGGGGGGGGGGGGGGGGGCAACGCCAGGGGGGCTTAGGGCAGTGCGAGGGCGAGAGAGAGAAGGGGGGTGAGGGGAGGCGATGGCGCAAGAGGGGAGGGAGCGTGCAGGAGCAGCGAGCCCTTTTCGGTTTTCTATAATATGGTGTACTACTTGATGTAAAAGACGACAATCTTAAGGTATGTAGTTTCTAAAAATAAAGTTTCTACTCTAGGAGATCCTAGAGGAAGTTAGAGGATTACTTCATAAGACGCTCGTGTTTTTTCCTAGTTTAAGTCTCTTCGATCCCCGGCAACGGTTCCAAACGTGGGACGACGGGTGTCAGTCCTATCTTATTGCATATTTAGCGAGAACCACGATTAAATTGTCAATCCATGGGACGAAGCTGACTTGACCAGTGCATAGAGGCTACAAGAGGTTGTCAATCTCTTAGAAAACATCAAACAACTCGCATCTAACTCAAGCTACACTCAAGTGAGTGAAGTCACCAAAAGCTAATCGCTCATCGGCAACCAAATCACATCCGTTACAGCATCAAATGACATCCAAACGTAACAAAACTTCTAAGACAAGTTTATAAGACTTAAGTACACATGCTTATGGTCTCAAATCCCACTTTAGGTCAAGTGCAAAAATCGCAATTATTAATAGCAGTGGATTTTTGACCTAATCATTTTCGACCCAGAATGCATCTAAATGGTTAGCAATGATACCCCAATACCCCACCTATGCTTAGTTTTTTATTTTGAAGTATAAATTCCTACTTATGATGAAATTAGGCCGCGGGTCCTGCGATGCCAAAAGCCATGAAATACCGTGAATGTATATGTCAGTGTGTATAGATCTACTTGCGGTTGCAACGCAACATATGCGACTGCAATGTGACAACCGGGGAGGGAGTAGGAAGCTCACGCTGTGTATTTCATTATCCAAAAAACTTTTAAATAACAGAAATTGGCTTTTATACCTTAGCCAAGGTTTTTGGTGGTGAAAACTAATAATCTAAGAGCTCTAACTAAAGATGGGACGTAATGAAAAGATGGGACGTAATGAAAAGATGACAGGTTGATACAATCTAGAAGCTTGTAGCCCCGACTTATCAAGTACAAAGATTTATCCGGAAAATAGGAGTTACAATATTCCTAATTTATCAAAATAATAAGTGTTTTTACAATGAGAGCTCCAAAAAATGATATCCAAATTAGCTTGCTGCTAACATCTATGAGATCCAACCACTCAAGAAATGTTTGGCCTGAGTCAAGCACTTGTCAATAACAATTTCTAAACACCTTTGCTACCTGACTCAATGCAAGCAAGAAAATCTATGTGTCCTTTCGTAGCAAGTAGTAGGTAGTGTTTTCATCTCCATCTATCTTGATAAAGTAGAGAATTGATACATTTGGGGGTAGCCTTGTTTTTCACTTATCATACACGTACACAAGTACATTCTTGAAGTCAACAAAGACTGCCAGATCCCTATTGTCATGGAAGAGATCGATAGATGTGACGAACTTTGGGATCAACATGCTCTACTTCATCAGTGGTGGGTGGTGGGGATTTTGAGCCAACAAATTGAAGTTTAACTACAGAACACATGAAAAACACTGAGAGCAAACAATTATATATTATATTGTCAAGAGACAATACAATAGCATGAAAAAAAGATACAAAATTGCAAGAAGCTTTAAAGAAGCTAAAGCTTCTTCCATAGCATCACATATAGGTAGAAGAGCCCATCCACATCGTGCATGAACTATGTGGAAGCACTTATTTGAAATCTCTTATCAGCCACCACTGACTCATCTGACACGTGCCACACATTTACTATTTATAACAAAGTTGCATGATTCCTATTCTATGAAATCACCAACTTACCTAAATTCTCCTCATACACTTTCTTAAGTGCCCAACATCTTGCTATCACAGGTATCACATTGATAGTCCGGCACAATGCATTTGGACTCAATTGCGCAGACAATAGGAAAGTAGAAGGGATGGTACTTGTGGCACATAGTAGGTAAAAAACCTCGGACGCATGTTTGATTGACAGCACTTGGGCACATGCCACACAATTTCCTCCAATTACAATAGACTCAGAACTTAAGAAATACTTGGAAGGTGGAGTAGGTATTAGAAGGTCCATGCCCTCTCTCTTCATGATTTTTCAGGACTCCTTTATGAAGGAGGCCTACCTTCTAATCTTCCATAGTGTCCTTTCCATTTCTTGAATTTTTGTAAAAATGAAAAACAAAAGGAAAATATGGATTGCTTCAAGTACTTCAGAGTGTTGTGAAGTGTATGTGAATGCTCATAAAGAGCAGCGCTTTGAAGTTCTTTCAAGTACTTTAAAGGGGTGTCAAGTGCTTAGAAATGCTCTTAAGGATAAGCGTTTTCAAGTAAACTTAACCACGTGAAGCAATTTCAAGTATTGCTTCAAAGTGATTCAAAATATTTGTTGATGCCACAAAGTACTTCAAAGTGCTTGAAAAATACTTGAAAGTGATGTGAAGTGCCTAGAAATGCTAGTAAGGAGAAGCATTAGCAACAAATTGCAAGCACTTGGAAGCATGTGCAATCCTTTTGAAGCACTTTAAAGTACTTTGAGGTAATTTGAAACACTTTTGTGCAATTTGAAGCACTACAAAGTACTTTCAAGCTCTTTTAAGTACTTCAAAGCGACATAAAGTGTCACAAAATTTGATAAGCATTATTAGGCTATGACATGTCACATGGGTGAGCACTCCACCTACTGAGGGTGATGCACATCTAATCGTGCAAAAACCACTTTATCACATAACATGGCTGCAAAACTTTTGGCAGCATTTTGACGACACAACCATATCCCAAAAAAAGATTACGAGCCACATCGGATCCCACAATCAAAATCATAACCATAGTACTTGAGGAATCTCAACCCTTGACCATAACCCATATTCCATATTGAACCGACTTCCACACTTAGAGTTTGACATATCCACTACAATCAAAACTAAGCCCACACACATTTCCCTTTAAGACATGAACTTTTTATGCATTAAAGAAGTCCAACTAGTGACTAAACATGACTTCAAAATCCAATTTTGACAATGCTTAACCATGCACTATGACCGCACCTCATTCCCTTAGCCCATAGAGCTAGTTTTGACCTTGAAGGGTGGAAAGAAATATACACATACACATGAGGTGTCCATATCCATTTGTGAGATCCTATACATCACATGAAATCATTCCATCAACATAATCATGATGAAAAACAGTCCCATCACTTTGAACATCCATAAATCATAACATCACATGTATGTGAAAAACAACTTTTTTCCATTTTTGGGTGCATGCACAACACACAAATGAAAGTACTTGACTCAAAGAAATGTATCAATATCAGCCACATAATATATAATAACACCTTGTCACATCACTTTGCCCATATGAGACTCATACAACAAACGGTAACACAAAAAGGAGGCCACTCGATTCACCTAATTCATAACACTTTGAGAGATATGACCAAAACAGTGTCCCTGCCGCCTACGTGATGTGAAACAAAAAACACTTTTTTGTGTACATATGTGACCATAAAGACATTGTGTGCATAAATTGACGTGCTAAACATGATGAAATAAACATGGAGCAACATCATACAAACCCAGAAAGTCCATACATGCCCTCGTATATGAAAAAGAAGCCACCGAGAGGGTAGTAACTCAAAAAACAGAGTAGAGAGAGAAAGAGATGATGGCTATGTATTTTATAGCTTCTTATTGTACTTTAGAAGTGATTACCGGATATCAAAAGGCTTCTTGCTTTGCCGCACGAGAGTGGTGATGAGAGCTACGCACAGGTTATGCCATGAAGTTGTTGGAGAGCATGCACGCCGTGAAAAGAGAAGAGAAGATAGTAAGCACGTAGAGAGAGAGAGAGAGAGAGAGAGAGAGAGAGAGAGAGAGAGAGAGTTTCTTCTTGTTCAGCTTCTTCCCAAGAATGAGAGAGAAGATCTTATGAAGATGGCGATGGAGAGCTTGCACCACTCTGTATAATACATATGTATTGCCATGCGGTAGTAGCGCAACTATCGACATTAAAAACTAAGCTCTCTATGCTAATTTATAGGCACAAGATGAGACTGGAGTGTGACTCAACGCAGCCTGTAGCGCCCCCTCTCAACCTAGATTAGTTGTCATCTTTTTTGGATCTTTTCTAAATGCATGGCACAACTTTTGGGAGCGAACTCTCCCACTTACCATTCAATTTTTACAGTAAAAATTGACTAATCGGACAATATTCTGGCAACTAGTGTGATTGTGACAAGACTATGTTGCACCGTGATGCCCCGACATAATTATGACTTTTTCGTACTGCCCTAACGTATTTACGGTGCCTCTTTTTTTATAAAAATAATTCCCTGAAAAACCTCGTTTAATCTCGTTTCTTCGTTTGATGGTCGTTTTTAATACCTCCAATGGTGACTAAAAATGATATTTTTATATTTAGGTCATCCTAAAAGCACATTGCTTTTGAAAAATTCCAAAACGCATGAAAAGATAAAAATAGCATAAAAAGAAAAAAAGAAAATTTTATAAAATTGAACCACGATTTCCATTGTCCACCAAAACAAGAAAGCGGACTCGCTTTTCACACTAAAAATCATGAAAAGCTAAAAATAGAGTGAAAAGTATATTTTTCCAAAATTGAACCATAGCTTCTTTGAGACTCATAGATTAAGGATCCACCCCTGTTTTTTGCACAAAAACAATGAAAAGCACAAAAAGCATGAAAAGGCTAAAAAAACTTTTTTTTTCAAAATTGAACCAAACGTCTGCTTGACCTATTGAAACACGAAAATGACCTTGCTTTTCACTTTAGAATCTTAAAACGCTATCAAACAAGCATTCTAAACCAAAATATGACAAAACAAATATTGGAATCCATTTTTCTTATTTTTAAAAGAGACCCAAAAATCGGGGATCTTACATCCTTCCACACTTGAAAAATTTTAGGTGTCATCACCTCGACATGAGATCTGGATAATTTAGTATCATTATATCATCACGTTCCCCAGTAGCATCTTCTTGATGATATATTGACCATTTGACAAGGTGTTTAAGAATGGTCCAGTTACGAAGATGTTTAGTTCTACTTTGAAGAATAGCTTCATGGTCAACTTCAAAAGTTCCATCGATGGAAGTAGACAATAGAAAATCAGCAAGAGTGTGATTTGGATCAAGTGCATACCTCTTGAGTAAGTTAGCATGAAAAAAATCATGTACCTTGATATGTGGTGGTAACAAAAGTCTGTAAACTTGATTATTGATTCTTTCTATGATGACAAAAGGTCCACAATATCTGGCACTAAGCTTCTTACATTTACCCATTGATAAACAGCTACGTTAGGTTTCACTCTTAAAAATATCATATCTCCTTCTTCAAAGAGTCACATAGATTGTTTAGGGTCAGCATAGCTCTTTTGTCTATCTTGAACAGTCTTTATATCCTAGAGGATAAGATACATTTGTAATTGCATTTCATCCACCATATCTTTGGATGCTTGTACCCTTATGAGAGGGTCTGCCCATTTTAATGGAGTGGGACACTCTTTTCCATACAATGCTCAAAAAGGAGACATTCCAATTGAGCGTTAAAATGAGAAATTATATGCAAATTCAACCAAATACAAATATCTGGTCTATTTACTTTATTCATGCATACAATAAGCTCTCAACATATCCTTAATGATTTGGTTGGTTCTCTTTGTTTTTCCATCAGCTTGAGGATGATAAGCAGTACTACTATAGGTGAGAATAACGCTTTTCAAAAAATTGAAGTGAACCTTGAGGTAAGCCATGATCATTGAAAGAGACCTTTCATGAAAAATTGAGCTATATCCTTAGCTATAAATGTTACCTTGATAGAGAATAAATGGGTCAATTTTGTAAGCATATCAAGAACCACAAAATTAAGTCATATCCAAAGATGTAGGTAGTCCTGCAATGAAATGATCCATGGATGTGCATTCCCATTTCATTTGTGGTGCATCAATAGGTTGAAGTTTACCAGGGTATCGAACTCGTTCAACTTTAGTACGTTGACATGTCAAACATTTTGTAACATAGTTCAACTCATCACTCTTTAATCGTGGACAAAATAAACTCTTTCTCAAAATAGCGTAAGTTTTAATGTATCTTGGATATCCTGCAATAGGTATATCGTGAGATGTTTCTAGTGTTTGAAGTTTGATCCCACTATTATTTGGGATACAAAGACGATTGTTGAAATAGAGGTCATGTCTTCAAAATGGAAGCCTTTGATTTTTTTTTTCTTGCTTCTCTGTGTGATTATCCAAGTTCATTATAGACAGAATCTTTGTGTAATATGGATCCTGAGGTAGACCTTCATGAATAAGGTCAATTAAAGGTGTAGTAGAGGTTGTAATAGCCTCTACAGTACTCTTCCTGCTTAAAGCATCAGCCACTAAATTTTTTTGTTCAGGTTTATATTCAATTTCAAAATCATATTTGCATAATAACTCCATCCATCTCTGTTGCCGCATATTAAGATCAGGTTGAGTGTAAATCCACTTGAGTCTTTTATGATATGTATGTAATTCAAATCTCCTGCCAAGAAGATAATGTCCCCCATACTTTAAAATCATGTGTAGGTTAATTCAACTCATGAGTACATAACTTACAAGATTCATAAGCTACCGATAATTCCTTTTTGAGACAGAATACAGCCAATTGCTTGTCCACTTGTATCAGTGAATACAGTGAATGTCTTTGAGAAGTCCGAAATCCATAGTATTGGAGCATTCGCCAAAGCTTCTTTTAGATTCTCAAATCTAGCTTGAGCATGTTCATTCTAAGTAAATACTTTAGCTTTTTTAACACTATTTTGGTACCAAAAAGGACACTTTAGCGTCCTTTTTTCTTGATTTTCAAAAAAACCCCATGTGCTTGAAAGAAAGAATCGATACAATTCCTTTAGAAGAATTTGTACACTAGTAATAGAGTTCTTAAAAATTATCTCCTTACATTTTCGAGCCCACAGGAATAACCAAATTGACTCGTAATTATAGTCGTGAAAATTTGCATTCAAATTTTGCAAAGAATATGCACCATAAGAGTTAAAAAAAATCCAAAGGCCGAGGAGAAAAGTTCAAATTTCTCCTTTATACCAATGCTATGTAATTATGACAATTTTACTCAAAGAAAAAAGTTTACATTTGTGTTTAATTATGCCTAGCTATGTCTGTCAAATATGCCTATTTTAAAAATTGGATCATATACAAACTAAAACACATTATATCCCTACATTAAAGTCTTGATTATGTATGATTATAATTTCTAAGAAATATTATAATTGAAAGAGCGTTGAAGAAACTAAATGAGGTACTTTTTCCTTTGTTGTAACATTGCGCACGCTAGAAATTCTTGATATTTTATATACAAGATAGTGGCGAGAAAACTCCATGTAATACTTGAAAATTTTAACAAAACCAGTAAAATATAGCTAATTATTTCATAACAAGGCATTTGGGGCATTTGAATACTTATTTAGTTGGTTTTTAAGATAAAAAGAGTAGCTCAACTATAAAGCATATCTCATAGAATTTCAAAATCCAAATTTATTTAGAGCATTTATGCTTTCTAAAGTTTCCAAAAACTATGTATATCTTGGTTTAACCCTTAAATTCATCTTAGAACATGAATTTACAAAAAGATAGCATGAATTGTTTCAAAAGAGCTTTGAAACGCTGAAAATTACCTCTTAAACAACATTTTGCAAAAATCAATTTCTCATTTATTACTTATAGTAAAGGATAAATATAGGTTTTTAAATATGATATTTTTCAATCAAAGTGGCATTTGCTATCAATATGGGTTTATAAGTTTGAAAAATGTAATTTCTTTAGAAAGTTGTATAGTTTTTAGGTTTTCTTTACCAAAAACAGCTCAAAATTTACGTGAGTTATTTTTGTAAAGCTTATCATATGTCTTTTTCTATAGTATATACTTGGATGTGGAAAAAAATGGTGTACTTTTTTCAGCTCATAATCTATGCACACAATGAGCAAGAGCCAAAAAATCAATTGTTAGCTTATAGAAATAAATGTCAAGAATTAATGAAAAAGAAGCACATATTAGTGTCCTTGGACATTTGAGCGTCCAATTACAGAACTAGTGGTAATAGTATTAGTCAATGGAGATGCAATCTTAGCATAGACTTCAATGAAAGTACAATACCATCATGTTAAGCCAAGAAAGGCACGTACTTCTTTCATTGATTTGGGTGGCCAAGCTACGACAACTTTGATCTTACTTGGATTAGTAGAAACACTATCCTTGGATACAATAAATTCCAAATGGTCCACTTTGTCAGTGAAGAAGGTACATTTGCTACGCTTAGCATAAAGTTGATTTTGGCGTAGAAGTTCAAGCACTCGTCTCACATGTTGTTATGTTCCTCCTTGCTATTTTAATAAATAAAAATTTCATCAAAGAAAACAAGAGAAAAATCATTTAGGTGTTCCCTAAACACATCATTCATAAGGCGATTGAAAGTTGCAGGAGCATTTGTAAGTCCAAAAGGCATGATTGTAAACTCATAATGTCCAAAGCGAGCATTGAATCATGTATTTTATCTTCCTCCTTAATTAGGATTCGATAATACCCTAACTTAAGATCAATTTTTGTGAAGATAGAATCTCCATGTAATCAATCAAGTAACTCATCAATCCTTGGTACTGCATACTTATTCTTGATTGGTACTTGATTCAATCTACGATAATCAATACAAAGACGTAGAGTACTATCCTTCTTTCAATTAAAAACAATGGGAGTGCTCCATAGAGAAACACTGGATTGAATGAAGCCTTGTTCAAGAAGTTGAGTAATTTTCTCTTTGAGTTTCAAAGACTCAGGAACCAACGTGTTGTATGGTCTAGAGCAACAGGTTGAGCTCCTAGAATAAGCTCTATTACATGATCAACTTCACGCTTGGGTGATAACTGTGAGAGTTCTTTAGGAAATATATCATCAAATTACATTAGCCACTCGGATTTAGGCGTGTTTTACTTTTTCTCTGCAGGGTTAAGATTTACTACATAAATCATCTCATTGATTCTATAGCCCTTCATTAGTTTGGTAAAGTTCACTAGTTGAAGTTTAGGTCTTCACCGCTTCACGATAACTGTAACTTTGAAGTTTCGAACATTTACAAAAGTTAATGAAGCATTTCTACAATGTATGTGAGCATCATTTTCCTTAAGCCAATTCATTTCTAGAATTCCATCATAGACTCATATTGCTAAGACTCTAAAATGAGTTGAAGTATTGTGACCATCCAAAACAAAATTCAAGTGACCCACCATTGAAGTAGAAGACTTAACTTGCCTACCCATAGCTAATTCCACTATGAGGTCATAATCAGGGTGTTCAAGTAGAATAGGGTTTCTAATGCATCTAGGAGATACGAAATAAATAGTACTCCTAGAATAAATCAATAAGATAAAATGGTTACCTTGATACTCTGCTGGGGTTTGAATTATTAAAAATTGTTCATTCACTCCTTGATGTTCAATGGAAACATGAACATATGCATTTTCTTGATTCCCTTCACCTTGAGCTTGTTGGTTTGGGCACTTCCTTGAGGTCTTTGATTTCCTCCTCCTCTTCACGGATGAGGTTGATGGTTGTAGTTATTACCATTATTGTTTTTGTTGTTGTTGGGTGGTCCATTTTGTACAAAAGGTGGGTTTCTTGGTCTAAAGTTTCCCTGATTTTAAGAGGTCTCTGATTTTGGTTGAAGTTCTGCTCTGCTGAGCTGTAGCTAGTTTATATCTAAAATTTTTGAATTTTTGGTTTGGGTTGAGGTTTTTGGGTTCATAATTATCCACCAATCCTGTGAAGCTTTAATTATTGAATGGACAATAACTAGATTGATAGTCAAAATGAAGACAAGTGCAACACAGATGATCTCGCATGGCCTTCATTTGTAATAAATTCTCCCTTCTTTGTTGTGCGTTCCTAGACCTTTGCTCCTCTTCAAGACGAGGTCTTTTATTTCATGGATAGGAACATGCTTTAGTTTTTGCTTTCCACTATTTGATGACTCACGCTCAATGGGTTTATTTTCATCAAGGACATCTGCAAAGTTTGTAAGTCAAAGACTCTAAAGTCTAGTCTTTAAGGATTATGTCATTCTGACACAAATTGTGCCACCTGACCTCCTAAGACATTCATACTAGAGCATATTTGATAAGGATCAAGAAATGTTGATAGTAGTCTCTGGTTCCTTGAGTACAATCAAGAAACTCATTCATACGGTCCAAATAATATACTTTGTTCTGATAATTCTTCTTTAGTTGAGTCTTTAGATAATCCCGAGTTGCTTCATTAGGGTTGACATAGTTATCAGGACAATGGTCTCTCCACCAACGTTTGGCCGTCTTTCCCAATTTGGCCGTTTGGCAATAATAGCCTCGTTTTCCACAGATGAATGAGCCAATCAAAGTAATCATCCATGTGCTCAATCCAATATTCAATAACTTTGTCTACATCTTTTCCTTCTCCACTAAAGTTTTCAGGTTGAGACTTGTGTAGTATAGCATTGATGTCTCTATCAATGATGGTTTGTTGAGGAGGAATTGGTACATTGGCATTTGCAACCATGACATTTCCTCTTGGAGGCATGGTAATTTATTGCACCATATCAACCAAGAATTCTCTTAGTACAATATATCCAATTCTGCTTTAAGTGCCTCTTATAAAAATAAAGCTGACAGTTGAGAAGTAGACAAGAGAGTGGAAGAAAGAATAATCAATAAATTAAAATTGTTTGCATTGCATTGAGTGATGAAGTTATAGCTACTTTTTCAAATGTTGTAGCTTCTGAAGTAGATTCTTGTTCCTTTGTGGTTGCCTTGGCTTGATCTAGTTTCTCTTCAACATGAGAGGTTTCTTATTCTCTTGTCTTTTCTTCAAGACCATAGAGGTACTCTAGTCCCACCAATGGGTTATCAACATGTCAGATCATGGGGGGTATTAGTGCCAAGCTTTCTGGGTTAGGTTGCCAATATTGTTCAAAATCTCCTTGCAATCCTTGTTCTAGATCAAAATCTTCTCTCTCTCTCTCTCTCTCTCTCTCTCTCTCTCTCTCTCTCTCTCACACACACACACACACACACACACACACACACACACACACACACACACACACACACGTTCTACCCTTATATTTACTTACATCTCGAATTTCAAAGTTTAAAGCTTCTGCTTGTGCACTTAGATTTACATCTTCTTTCTTATAATACCACTCTTCTCCTTGAGAGGTATCTATTAATGGTAATGCATGAAAGCAGTTTACATGGGCGTGTTGTTCATTGACATCATCCCTATAGAAATATATGCTTGGATTCACTACCATTGGTGGGTATTCTTGAGAAAAATCCTAAATAGATCTAGGCTACTCATATTCATCAAAACTGATGGTAACATTGTGAGGATTGAACTTAAGGATAGGTCCATAGACTCTACTAAACCAGACTTGAAGTACATAATAGAATCGGTTGCCGTGATTTTGCGGCTTGGTATATCCAAAAGTAAGCATAGGCTAAAATAAAGAACACATCCTTATACTTTGATCTCACCTTCCTGAAACTTTTCCTTGATCCAAAGCTGTGGGTCTACTATGTACCTATTAGGCACTTGGGTTCGGTGTTCAGGTTGTGCTTTGACATATAGTTCCTATTCTACATAGGAGTTTGAAACAAGGTACCCTCTAGCCCCCTTTGAAACTCAAACCACTTCAAATCCCCAACAAACATTGAATCCATCCGCATAGTTGAAAAATACATTTCTTCCAAAGTCACTTGGAAGTTCATCTAGATGGTTAAAAAGATCCATCTAAATACAAGAGAAGGAGAGGGAAGACTTAGTATACAAAATTGAGTCTATGCCCTTTATGCATCAAAATTTGATTTTCTTCATGGTTTCTTGAAGCATTATTGATGCTTTGGGGCTAAATCTCTAAATACTCTTTTAACTCTCATAATCAGGTATTTTCTTAGACCTTCCATGTGAGAATGTGGTCTATAGTTATCCTCTACCTTTTCTTTCCGTATAATAGTTGCAAGTGCTTCAAGCTTCTTGGCAACCTCAAAAATCCTAAACATTTGTGAATGCATTGCCACTCGCACACCAGCAACAAGAAATCAAGCAAGAAAAGTGATCACAACCAACCAACCAAGAAAGCACCTACACCAAACATGCAAGAGGTATGAAATCTTTGGATCTATTTTTTATAATGTGTGTGTGTTTAAGACAATAGGGTAGGGTCGAGGGTTGTGCAAAAGCTTACCTCTTGCTTTTCTCTTGTGGTCCTCTTGTATAGAGCCTTCTTGCGGCCCATCCAATCCTCTCCAATGATTTTTGAGTGATGGAGCTCTCCTCCAAAGATTTATTTTTTGTGTGTGTGTGTGAAGGAGAGAGAGAGAGAGAGGGGTGTGAGCTTTGAGAGGGAGAGAAGCTTGTTGCAAGTGCGATGGTAGGATAAGAGGAAGAGCAAGGTATGTTGTTAAAAATGTGGCATACCTTGCTCTCGTAGTGTAACATTGGAACTCTTAGTGGCCCCATGAGATGAAGATATTTCTATGGAAGGTACTATGCGGGGACTATTCCCACAAAGGTTAAGGTACTTGTTAGAGGGATAGGGTCTAATAGATGCTCTGGGTGCAAACCAGCAAGTGAAGACTCCCTTCACTTGCTCAAAGATTGCCTAGCTATTAGAAACCTGGCTAGCAAGACTTGTAAATGGATACACATATGAAGATTCTCTACTTCAAGAATGACCAAATCCTAGGTGAACATATTGTGAAGAACCAAGCTCTATTAATCTGCATGCGAATTGCCTGTTTCTGCTTCCTTAGACAAGTCTGGAGGTCTAGGAATGCCAAGTCTTTGAAAACGACCCATCATCAGATAGCTTCAGAGAGATCATTCAAGAAAGTAGGAAAGCCATCACGATCTTGGTCACAACTATCTCATGAAATGTAACTCCCAAAATAGCTTATGTCAATCTGAGGGCATTTAGCTCCAAATTATATCTTGTGGCCCCTCAAGGTGCACATCCCATGCTTGAGGGTTATTGTATATTCCCTTCTAGGGAAATATAATACATCCACTCACAATTGTGAGTATGGAAAAGAATAAAATAAAATAAGACACATAGTTCTAGGTATGTTTCAATGGATTACATGTCTAGAGATTGAGAATGTTGAGAGAAGTGTGTATTTATACACACATGCAACATACTCACAAGCCACCCTCAAACGCTCGTTGTAGCCTAGGACACAAAGGATCTTTAGTAAATGAAAGTAAGGTGGTGAGATCAACAACGAAGAAGTCCGAGCACAAAACCAAAGGCACGCACAAACGTCGTATAGAAAACAAGTAAACAAGGACACCATAAGGAAACACGGACACAAAAAGTAAGCAAGGATAAGGGGGGTAAACATGGACGAACTTTTTAATATAGGTTTCAACAAATCACACATGCCTGCATGGTTAGCTCATCGGGCTTCCATTCTTGAGGTGGTGGGTTTGAATCTTAAACCGCCATCAATCATTGATTTTTTTTTTGAATTGTTCCCCGCCTTGAGATCTATGCACTTTAACTCCCACCACCTTGGGGTCATTAAGACTGCATGTCAAATAGTGTTGAGGGAAAATAAACACTTTTTTCCACCAGCTTTAATCCCAATTGGTTTACCTATATTGGGTCTATTTCTTGTTTGTGTCTTTATTTCCCTATTTTCTTTGATTACTCTAGCAAGCCATTATCCCAAGGGAATCAATAAGGGTAGCATACGGTAGGTGAATGTAAGGGAGGAGGCCATAAAAGCAAGGAAAGGTGCATTTTACAAAGCATGGTCCCGTATATAGGGCAAATTAGGGGTGGTTGGTGCATGCAAGTGATGTCTCCTCATGCAAGTGATGTCTCCCAGGCCATTATCTATACAACTCCTTTCTATAGCTATAGCTACTTCTATATATGTAGGATTTGTCCCAACTAAGATTTCAGGCTCACCTTGAAGAAAATTAGAAAAGCTTTATACATTTTAGCCTAAGAACCGCCCACCTTGATTGTGCCATTTTCCTCACTGGCTAGATTTTTTTTTTTTGGTGATCGGTCCCTAGCAAACTAATGTATTCCACCGAATTTTCTTGAGCAAAAAGCTCACATGGACATGAGGGCCTAGAGTGCATAGAAAGTTCTAAGAGCTTTAAGTAGTTATGACTGTAATAGTTGTAAAGTGAAGGTACCAAGGCCCCTTATGAAGTCCAAAACGACTAAAAACAACAGTCACGGAATTGTTGGATTGTTTATAAAGGCTATACGGCACAAAATCCTTGTACCATTGATATGCTCACCCTTTCTCATGACATTAGATCCACCATCATGCTTGTCTTTACCTCTTTAATCCTCCCATCCATAAAGATTTCCCTCTCACTTTGAGCATCTTGAATTGGATTGGAGAAAGTAAGGCCAAAATGTGTCTTCACAAAAAAAAGTTGAACATTAAACAAAAAAGAATTTCTTTAGCTTGAAGATTGTTTTTATAAATAAATGCAAGGCGATAAGAGGTCTATGCGAATAATACAAGAGCTTGTGTATCTGGTGACTATGGTGGAGAGATATGAGCAGTTAGTTGTAGCACAATCCGCTGGGTGTGCTCGACAGTTTGGTAGGTGTATAGTTGAAGCCACTTTTAGAAAAGCTAAACAATTTTGGCCTTGGTAGTTGATTCTCCCATAATCAAAAGTCGAGGCTAAACTAAAACCCTTACTCTATGATTATTGGCTTTTTATGAGAAAGGTCAACGTTTTTAACTATGATATTTAAATATTTTTCTCATTGATTTTGTTTTATGAAAGGAAGGATGATAAACTACCCCTATGGAGGGCTAGAAAATACATTTTCCTAACCGATCAAAATAAGGGGAAACTTGAATTTCTTCCGGTTTTCAGGTCAAAATTTGAAGCTTTTTCCGGTAATTACACTAAAACTTGTGTAAATTTGCCGGTTTTCTTAAAGGCAAGCTCAAAATCTAACCGGGATTTTATAATTTCAACCGGTTCAAATACACTAGACCCCAGTTTTTTTCTAACATTACGGCCCTATGTTAAAGACTGTAAGGATACACTCAATGTCAGCCTCTCATAGCTTTGCCTACCTTCGTTGAGAGTTGGACATTTGTAGGGCTCCCAATATGAGGTATAGACATTGGCACACATGTGTTTAGTAGGATTCCAACTTGAATATTGACTTACCTTGAGAGTTCCATTGGAGGTACTAGGGCACAAGGGGTTTAGGGGTACATAGCGCTTCAAACTTGGGCTTTAAGGGAACACACCAAAGAAAGAATTTTAGGGTTTCTTTGAAGGATACCCTAGAAGATATTAATCAACACAAACTAATCTAGGTGGTGCATTTGGTAGACTATCATACTCAATGTACCATAAAAGACCCATGTTGTATACATTCTCAATTCTATCACCCATGTGTGGCACTCTAATTACATCCCACTGGCATGAGCCAAGACAATTTATTTTGTGGATATCCCACTCCTACTCATTGAATGCCATCTCAGCTTGAGCTGTCTATGTTGCCAACTAAGCTCCACCTTGAGAGAAAACAGGTGGACAATGCAATCATACTTATCGTGTTGTTTGTAACCTTTTCTTTTTCTTGCAAAATGATTTTCTACTATTTTGTAATCTTTACTTTGCCTTGTCTCTCTAGAATCTTTAATATAAGATCCTTCAAAAAGGTGGTAGATTTGTGCTGGCAACTTTTTCTTCAATAATATTACACAACTAATGCATCCGAAAGGGTGAGAAATCCCTTCAAAGTGCCAGTTCTTTGATTTCCTAGAAAAAAAAAACATTTTAGAGATCGTACATTCTAGCAATCAATGTTTGCACATCTATACTATATATAATGGAGCTTAAAATTTTCAAGGAAGGAGAGGGTCTCCACATGTCACTCATTGGTTCACTTCAAAGAAAACCTTACAAAACATTTAATCTGAACTGTAAAAGTGAAGGGTAAGTATTAAGATTTATAATGTAATGCCAACATGCGTTAAGATTCAGGCCCGTGGTATCGGGCTTGATAGATGTTCAAGGTGAAGACTTGCTAGCGAAGACCTTGCTCACTTGTTCATGGAATGGCTGGCAATAAGAGGCATGGGAGGGAAGGTGTGCAAATGGATACAAAGAACATGGAAGATAGGTTTTTTCAAGAAGGATATGTACATTGGTGGAAAACAATTTCAAAGTCCTACTCTTCTAATCTGTACTCAAATTGTCAGAACTTGTTTCTTCAATAATATATGGAAGATCAAGAGCAACTGAGTTTTTGATAGCGACCTCTTGATGGCTGATAGATTGTACAAGGAAGTAAGGAGTTAAAATATGTTATTGATAAAATGCAAAACCCGGATGATTGGCTTAGGGCTTCCCTCGTCATCCGCTCGGATATGGACTGGACTTTTGATAGCAGTACAGTAATTATCTAACCTCAAGTCTCGACATGAGCTTAGAGGCTGATTTGTAAATTTTCTTTAAAGAGATTCTAATACAATCACTCACAATTGAGAGTTTTGAAAAAAAAAAAAGATTTATAATGCAAATGCAAAAGTGAAGGATAAGTTAAAGTTTGCAGTAAATGAGAAGCCTTTTGACAAGTAAAGTCAAAAACTTTTTACTCTAAGTAGAATAAATCTACCATTGTAAATGCACATCATTAAAATAAGATAATTTTAGTTGAGATTTTGTTATTTTTAAAAAACAATTGAAGATATAATTGGGTTAATCTTTTCAAGGGCCTTTTTCAAGATCAATATTGATATTTTTTAAAGAAGTTGTGAAAGTTTTTATTTCTTTACAGAGATTGAGAAAAAGACAAAAGTTCATATATCCATGCATCGACTTGGGGGTTGTTTTGCTTCGAGAACATGTATGCAAATGAAAGGGTTGTTATCCACGTTATTGAGACGAGAGAGAGAGAGAGAGAGAGAGATATTACCATCAAGCTCATAGGGACTCCGTCTCACGGCCAAGGGCACCTTTATCCTTCAAATTTCCAAGATATTATGATTTTCTTGGCATTGTAGTGTATTATTTAAAGGGTGGCTAACATTTTTCACCGATAGAAAACAAAAAATTCCTTGAATTGGATAAAACGCCCATGAAAAACCAACTCTGACATTGGCACTCCAAATGAGGAGAGAGATTTCATAGTTGATGGGCCTTTCACCAGTTCTAGGATATTTTGGCCTTTTTTCTAAAGTTAAAATATGGGCTATGCTTAAAATTTGTAAATTTTATGAATTTTAACAAGCATGGATGTGTATTAAACAAGAATCAATGAGAGAGAGACACACACAGAGAGAGAGAGAGAGAGAGGACAATTTGTGCCCAACAAATGATGCGGTAAGGAGAAGGGGAGAGAGAGGAAGAGATAGCAAAAAGTTTGTGTAGACATAATCTAAAGAGACATTAATGTTTTACACGACAAGTCGTCAGAATTGAACACCTGTGGGGAGAAGGAGAAAGATAAGAAGAAGACAAAGAAGAGAAAAGATATATATCCAACACCTAGGTGAGAGTAAAGCTATTCATCTTTCATATTCTCTCTCTCTCTCTCTCTCTCTCTCTCTCTCTCTCTCAAAACTTATAATTTTTTAGGAACGATCGGATGAGATCTCAAATATCTATTCGATGTCTCAAGTTCAAGACCTGAGAGAGAGAGAGAGAGAGAGAGAGAGAGAGAGAGAGAGAGAGAGAAATCATAGACATCTATACTTTTCTTTAAAGAGATTGAGAAAAAGGAGATCGATGGCCATGTCCACGCATCAACTTGGGGCCATCTCTTCAACCGCAACGCCAATTTGTTAGCTACTCAACCACGATAACAAGGCATATGTATATGCACAAAAACGAGCTCCAGGAAAATTGCTATCCACCCAACACATGGGTGTGTGTGTGTGTGTGTGTGTGTGAGAGAGAGAGAGAGAGAGAGGGAGAGAGAGAGAGGTTTTGGGGGTGTGGCGGGGGGGGGGCAATGAAATTTTGAACTTCATAGTTATCGTATGGGAACAATAGCAAAAGGCTTCAAGATCAATGTATACATATACATATACATGTACACACACACACACATAGGTATATATACATAGACATATATATGTATGTATGTATGTATGTATATATGTGTGTGTGTGTGTGTGTGTGTATGTGTATGTATATAAATAAATAAATTATTTATAAATATATGTGCGTGTGTGTATGTATGTATGTATACATACATATACATATACATATATATATATATATATATATATATATATATATATATATATATAGAGAGAGAGAGAGAGAGAGAGAGAGAGTTTGACATCATAAAAACAATCCTAAGTGCTCTCAAATATCTATCCATAGAGTCTTGAACACAAGCACACACTATGTGTGTAGCTCTTTTTTAACATAAATAATAAGATTGAACTTTTACATTCAAAGGACAGCTGGCTCTAAAGAAAAGGAAATGATAGAACAAAAACAACTCAGTCTTAAAATTATCTTTGTACAATCTATACTAATAAATAATGGAGGAGGGAATTCCGACTCCCCCCCCCCCCCCCCCTCTTCCACGTGGCACGTTCTCTTTGATCCGGCATGTGAACACTGCAGCTCCGGCTTGTGCGAACTGAGAGAGAGAGAGAGAGAGACGTTGCGTGTTTCGGGAGCAGGGTATCGAGTAGGTACAACTCCGACTACACAGAGACACATCGTGGCACGTGCGAACTGAGAAAGAGAGAGAGAGAGAGAGAGAGAGAGAGGTGGTCCTTGTCCGTCCTGGAGTCCTGTGTCCTACCACCTTTGCAGTTTGCACCGCAGACTGTTTCTCTGCCAGCGTTGTCCCTTTCTCTCCCAGTTTCGGGCTACGGGTTTTCCCTCTCATTTGATTGGGAAATCCCAACCTGGGCTGCCCTTAGCACATACGGAGTCAAAAACTACAGAAGTGGCCGCCCCCTGAAGGAAGAGCAACTGCAGGCGTAGAAGCTGTCCCAGAAGCTAACACACACACACACACACACACGCACACGCACACGCGGGGTGTAACAAAGAGCGCGCGACTACTGCATGCGGCTACTAAGCTTAAGAGACCTGCAGTCTACGCTGAGAGAGAAAGCGAGATGTGTGTATGTGTGATTCTCTCTCCAAGTTGACGGCGAATCGGGATGGGTCTTCATGGCCTCCTGAGTCCTCAGCCTGCACGCCGGCATGGTGACAAGACATCAGTCTTTCGGAAAACTCATTTTACCATACACGGAGGGAATTTTAGAAAATTAGGTTTATTTTTTGAGTTTTTCCACTAATTTTCTCTATTTTGGGTGGATTTTCTCCTTTCCCCTTGCCTTCAACCGGCTTGTGTACATTGCAGCTCCGGCCTGTGGGAACTGTGTGTGTGTGTGTGTGTGTGTGTGTGAGTGTGAGAGAGAGAGAGAGAGAGAGAGAGAGAGAGACGTTGCGTGTTTCGGGAGCAGGGTATCGAGCACGTACAACTCCGGCTACATAGAGACACACCGTGGCACATGCGAACTGAGAATATGAGAGAGAGAGAGAGAGAATGAGAGAATGAGGTGCTCGTGGTCCGTCCTGGAGTCCTGAGTCCTACCACCTTTGCAGTTTGCACAACATACTGTTTCTCTGCCAGCGCTGTCCCTTTCTCTCCTAGTTTCGGGCTGCGGGTTTTCCCTCCTGTTTGACTAGGTAACCCCAACCTCGGCTGCCCTCAGCACGTACGGAGTTAAAAACTACAGAAGTGGCCTCCCTTGAAGGAGGAGCAGTTGCAGGCGTAGAAGCTGCCCCAGAAGCTCACACACACACACACACGCACATGCGGGGTGTAAAAGAGAGCGCGCGACTGTTGCATGCGGCTACTGAGCTTAAGAGACCTGCATTCTGCACGATGAGAGAGAAAGTGAGATGTGTGTATGTGTGATTCTCTCTCCAAGTTGACGGTGAATCACGATGGGTCTTCATGGCCTCCTGAGTCCTTAGCCTGCACGCCAGCATGGTGACGAGGCATCAGTCTTCCGAAAAATTGATTTTACCATACATAGAGGGAATTTGAGAAAATTAGGTTTATTTTTTGAGTTTTTAGACTAATTTTCTCTATTTTGGGTGGATTTTCTCCTTTTCCCCTTGCCTTCAACCGGCATCTGTACTAATAGATAATGGGGGAGGGAATTTCGGCTCCCCCCCGCCACGTGGCACGCTATCTTTGATCCGGCCTGTGTATACTGCAGCTCCGGCCTGTGCGAACTGTGAGAGAGAGAGAGAGAGAGAGAGAGAGAGAGAGAGAGAGAGAGAGACGTTGGCTGTTTTGGGAGCAGGGTATCGAGCAGGTACAGCTCCGGCTACACAGAGACACACTGTGGCACTTGCAAACTGAGAATGAGAGAGAGAGAGAGAGAGAGAGAGAGAGAGAGAGAGAGAGAGAGAGAGAGAGAGAGAGATGTTGATTGTTTTGGGGAGCAGGGTATGGAGCAGGCACAGCTCAGGCTCAGCGTGACACGCAAGCAATAGCACAGGCCCGCGAGAGAGAGAGAGAGAGAGAGAGAGAGAGAGAGAGAGAGAGAGAGAGAGAGAGAGCAAGACTGCTCTTTGTGTCGCAGTGTTCAGGAAAAATGTGTCTCAGCTTAATCATGCCGTTTTCAATTTCCAAAATGCCGGGGGAGCGCAGGGGGAAAAGGAGAAATTCCGCTCCAAAATAGAGAAAAATAGTGTAAAAAATACTAATAGATAATGGGGGAGGGAATTCCGGCTCCCCCGCCACGTGGCACGTTCTCTTTGATCTGGCCTGTGTACACTCGGCTCCGGCCTGTGCGAACTGAGAGAGAGAGAGAGAGAGAGAGAGAGAGAGAGAGAGAGAGAGAGAGAGAGAGAGAGAGAGAGAGAGACGTTGCCTGTTTTGGGAGCAGGGTATCGAGCAGGTATAGCTCCGGCTACACAGAGACACACCGTGGCACGTGCGAATTGAGAATGAGAGAGAGAGAGAGAGAGAGAGAGAGAGAGAGAGAGAGAGAGAGAGAGAGAGAGAGAGAGAGAGAGAGAGAGAGAGAGAGAGAGAGAGAGAGAGAGAGAGAGAGAGCGGTGCTCGTGGTCCGACCTGGATTCCTGAGTTCTACCACCTTTGCAGTTTGCACAACAGATTGTTTCTCTGCCAGCGCTGTCTCTTTCTCTCCCAGTTTCGGGCTGCGGGTTTTCCCTCCCGTTTGACTAGGTAACCCCAACCTCAGCTGCCCTCAGCACATACGGAGTTAAAAACTACAGAAGTGGCCGCCCTTGAAGGAGGAGCAACTGGCAGGCATAGAAGCTTCCCCTGAAGCTCTCTCTCTCACACACACACACACACATGCACACGCACACGCGGGGTGTAACAAAGAGCGCGCGACTGCTGCATGCGGCTACTGAGCTGAAGAGACCTGCAGTCTGCACGTTGAGAGAGAAATCGAGATGTGTGTATGTGTGATTCTCTATCCAAGTTGATGGTGAATTGCGATGGGTCCTCATGGCCTCCTGAGTCCTCAGCCTGCACGCCGGCATGGTGACGAGGCATCAGTCTTTGGGAAAATTCATTATAACATACATAGAGGGAATTTTTAGAAAATTAGGTTTATTTTTTGAGTTTTTCCACTAATTTTCTCTATTTTGGGTGGATTTTCACCTTTTCCCCTTGCCTTCAACCGGCATCTGTACTAATAGATAATGGCGGAGGGAATGTGGTGTGTTCTCTTTGATCTGGCCTGTGTACACTGCAGCTCCAGCCTGTGCGAACTGTGCGAACTGTGTGTGTGTGTGTGTGTGTGTGAGAGAGAGAGAGAGAGAGAGAGAGAGAGAGAGAGAGAGAGAGAGAGAGAGAGAGAGAGAGAGAGAGAGAGAGAGAGAGAGAGAGAGAGAGAGAGAGAGAGAGAGAGAGAGAGAGAGAGAGATGTTGACTGTTTCGAGAGCAAGGTATCGAGCAGGCACAGCTCCGGCTCAGCGTGACACACAGGCAATAGCACAGGCCCGAGAGAGAGAGAGAGAGAGAGAGAGAGAGAGAGAGAGAGAGAGAGAGAGAGAGAGAGAGAGAGAGAGAGAGAGAGAGAGAGGGAGCGAGACTCCTCTTTGTGTCGTAGTGTTCACAAAAAATGTGTCTCAGCTTAATCATGCCGTTTTCAATTTCCGAAATGTTGGGGTTCGTAGGGGGAAAAGGAGAAATTCCGCTCCAAAATACAGAAAAATAGAAAAACCTAAAAAAGTAACCTAATTTTCTAAATTTTCCTCTTGGAAAATTCAAGGAAAGGAATTTTGTATGTTGGGGAAAATGACTTTTCCCGAACACTGCTGTGTCGGCAACAAATAGCTAGTGCCTGCGAGCGAATGCTCTGTGTGTGTGTGTGTGTGTGTGTGTGTGTGTGTGTGTGTGTGTGTGTGTGTGAGAGAGAGAGAGAGAGAGAGAGAGAGAGAGAGAGAGAGAGAGAGTCGGTGGCATCCTTGGCTTCAACACGAGTGGGTCGAGCTCAATCAAATATTTTCCGGCATGCTCCAGGCCATGCACATCACACCCAATAAAGTCAGCTAAGCCAACATTACATTAGTATAACCTTTGGCTAATGTCTGCATACCAGCCTTCTGTGTGCTGAAAGAGCCTGTCGGACGGAATCACTTGCCGATGGGGAGAGAGAGAGAGAGAGAGAGAGAGAGAGAGAGAGAGAGAGAGAGAGAGAGAGAGAGAGAGAGAGAGAGAGGAGAGAGAGAGAGAGACGCCTTAATTTTTACCGACGCTCAGTGCTGCCGCCTACGAGGGGCCTGTCAAGCAGCGTGATGAGCGCCCACCTTATCGAGAGAGAGAGAGAGAGAGAGAGAGAGAGAGAGAGAGAGAGAGAGAGAGAGAGAGAGAGAGAGAGAGAGAGAGAGAGAGAGAGAGAGAGAGAGAGAGAGAGAGAGAGAGAGAGAGAGAGAGAGACGCCTTAATTTTTACCAACGCTCAGTGCTGCCGCCTACGAGGGGCCTGTCAAGCAGCGTGATGAGCGCCCACCTTATCGCGAGAGAGAGAGAGAGAGAGAGAGAGAGAGAGAGAGAGAGAGAGAGAGAGAGAGAGAGAGAGATAGATTTTATTATCGTCCTCAGAGGTCAAATATGACCTATGGGACCAAAGTTACATGTGATGTAGTATGTGTATGGCTGATGAGTGACTCTCGATGCTCCAAAATTGTAGTGACGAGAGTCGCAATGGAGAGCCCACACTTTGGCTGGGAGAGGAAAGTGTGTAGGTCTAAGTTATGGCTGAAAATGTGAGAGAAGCAAGTTCGGATGTGATCAAAAGCTGAGCACTCTAGTAGTGTGTGGTACTCAGACTCTCGAACTTGCAGTGAGCATAATGTGCACAATCGATTTGACTCTTCTCCATTGCCCCAACGCCCTATCTCGCATCGAAGGAAATGGGAGCTAAGCCGAATTGTTGCGATAGTCCGTATCGCGGACAAGGGAATAGGCTCAGGCATGTAAGTTTGAGTACGGTTTCCTCTCTCAGCGAAGAACATGGTTTTGTAGTTGGGGGCAATATAGGTGGTGTAATGTATGAAGTGTGACCCACCGGATTTCTCCCAAGCCGTAATACATTGGCGTTGTAGAAAAGCTTCATTCACTTGAGAGTCAATTGAAGCATCATGTAGCAAGTGTAATGCATCCCATCTCCCAAACCACTTCTTTATGTCTTGCATCCATCCCGTGCTCAAGATCTTGCTTTTATGCGTCTTTTGAACTTTTTTGCTTGCTTCCCATGCAATTGTAGGAAGTCGATGTGAGGGGTTTTGACGCATCTTTATCATGTACTCCACAACCCTTTCCATGCCCATAACCTCAATTGGAAGAGATCACGACTCAAGAAGTAGGAGCATATATGGTGTTTGTGTCTTAACTTGGAGAAAGTTTGTAAGAAAACGCTTTTGGACATTCTCAAACTCGTTCCAAGTAGACTTTGAGATGCTCCCGCCCCACACTTCAACTCCATAAAGAAGAACCGGCGTCACCAATGGATCAAAAAGATACTTCTTGAGAACCCAACACTTGATGTTTCCTGCATTACACATGTTCTCAAATGCATAATATGCTCTCTTTCCCGCTTCCAAACGACGCATAGCACATTCATGCCACTTGTGATTGGATGGAACCTCAAGGCCAAGGTACTTAAAGCTCTCAACAACTTCAAGTGTCTCGTTGTTGTACACAATGCATGGCTTCTCCTTATGGTTGGTTTTCACAAGCATAACCTTTGTTTTGGATTCATTTACAATCATCCCACTATGCAAGCAAAAGTTCTCTAGGACAACCATAAGCTTTTGTGCATCTTCTAAAGTGTGTGCTAGAAGCACTACATCATCCGCATACAACAAAAGCATGATTATCGCATTGAAAATAGTGACCTCTTCAATGCCTTCTTCTTGCATAAAGTCAAGTACCATTTGTTCCAATTGATCGATGCATAGACCAAAGAGAGTTGGTGACAATGGACATCCTTGTTTAACCCCAATAGTGCTTACAAAAATTTCTGAAATTTCTCTTCCCATGCGCAATTGACAAATCACCTTCTCATAGATTCGAGAAACCGCAAGCATAAACTCACTTGGCACTTGGAGTTCTTCCATCCTTCTCCACAAATTGTTACGTGGAATCATATCAAAGGCTTTCTTAAAGTCCACAAAACAACAATACAATCGCTTGCCTTTCAACCAACTTTCCTCCATGAGAACACGAAGAGTGACAAGATGATCAATGGAGCTATGGCATCGACGAAAACCCGCTTGTCCCTTTGCACGCTTGTCATTCTCTTCAGCCCAATCACTCAATTTCATCTCCATTATGCACCCAAACAACTTTTCCATAAGAGACCCAATCATTATAGTCCGGTAGTTGCTTACATTCTTTACATCCCCTCCTTTATGCAAAGGCTTAACCCAATTAGTACTCCAATCATAAGGCATACCATGTTGAAGTGCAAGGTTGAACATATCACACATCCACTCATGGGTAAAATCTCCCGTCCATTTGATCATCTCCGGCTTGATACCTTGAAGATCTCCCGCTTTGCGAGTGGCCAACTTTTCAAGCCCACCGCATACATCCTCAATAGTAAAAAAAGACGGCATACATGGGAGTGAACCATAAAATGGCATTTTTTCAGTATTTGCTTGCTCATATAATTGCCTACAATGTGTGTACATATCCACTAGACTCAAGTTACCAAAATTCTCAACCCGCTTGCCTCTCAAGTTTCTCCAAAATCTTCCACATGCATGTGCCTTTTCTTGGACTTGAAATTCTTGTTGCTTTACTTCCCATCTTCTTCTCTTCTTTTGAATCAATGCCTTGTATGTATGCAAATGACTTTGATAGTTGTCTTTGTCCATAGTTGCATCAAGCTTTATCAAGGACTTTCGAGCATCTTGACATTCTTTATCAAACCACCTTTTACGTGATCTATCTTTGTTGATACCATGGAGATGCTTTATGGAAAAGCATTCTTCCGCACAAGAACAAATAGCTTTCTTGAAAGATTCCCATTTAGTTTCCAATGGTGCATCACATTGAAGCTTTGTCATCCATAATTTTTGCTCAACCATTTCAATGTACATCGGTGCCCGTTTGAAATCCATACATAGTGATAACTTCTCTTTCCTTTGGCTGAGATTATCATGCTTAGTTGCTTCTCCACATGAAAGGTCAATACATAAGGTGCGATGGTCGGATTCCGGGGTCCATTGACCAAACATAAAACTCTTTATGCGATACATGATGGCTTCAGAGAGTAGCATATAGTCAATCACACTATCCCCATTATGTCTCCTACATGTAAATCCATTGGTTCCACTCCACAAAGATACACCATTGGCAATGAGCATACCCGTGCTATTACACATGTGTAAAAGTAACTTTCCATAGTGATCCGGCTCTTTCTCATCCATTGAAGTACGATCATATAAGTGAACTTCCTCCAACTCCCTTGAAATGTATGGCATATCAAATTGTTGAGTATCATGTTGCAATGTTTTTGTGCGAGCATTCATATCCCCAAATACAATAACATCACCTTCACCTTTGAAATAAGAAATGTCCTCTTCCAAATCAAAAAATGGTTGATCTCTATCCATGCAAGCATAAAAGGGAGAATCATGATGAGGAATGTAGCAACCGGCTACAAAAATGGGTGCTCTTTTTGGTGTCATAATTTTCAGCCATACATAACGTTTGTACTTGTCATCTTTCACAATTGATACAAAATCTTCCAATCCTTTCTTAACCATACATGCTAACCCTCCTTGTCCTCTTCGTTGCTTGAGATTCTTTGACCACATCAATGAATGTACATTGTAATCCTCCAAGCCGTTAATTCTTTGTGTATCATGCTCCCAAGTTTCAACAAGAAGTACAACATCGGCTTTGCTTGTTAGTTCATCAATGCCAACCCCCGCATTCCATGGGTATCCATTACAATTCCAAAAGCATATTTTCAATTGTAACTCGGTCTCATAGGTCACGCATCCCTATTTGCTTGAGAGACTTGCCTCCTCCTTGGGCACATTTTCTTCATGAGAGATCTCCTTGTTTTTATTATTCTTTTCCTCATATGCCTTGCGACGCATATTTTGTTGCTTAATAGTGCGATCTTCACATACAAAACATTTTGTATCCCTCAAATAGATCCAACTATTATCAAGGATAATCTTTCACTTGGTCTCATCCGGCATGGTGCATACAATTGGCCGTTCTCCTGAGCGAGGAGCTCCTTGCTTCCCCACTCTATGTGCTCCATAGACCATAACTCCGGACATGCCAAAGTGGGTTTTGAAGAAATCTTCAATAACAATGGCAAGAGAAGGAGGTGTCTCTAACTTCTCTTCGGGAATTCCACGAATAACAATGTTCTTGGAACGTCGCTTCCGTTCCTTCAACTCCTCCACATCCACATTCTCAACATTCTTTGTTTGAACCATAGCTTGCATGAGTGAGGAATTATAAACCACATTGCTACCACATACATCAGCCCAAGACTTGTTTGTGCATACATTTTTCATGTCGCATACATCCCGGATCATAGTGTCAAATTTCTCCTCTTTCAATACATGGCCATGGTCATGCTCTACTTTGCTCATCCGCTCCTTCAAAGCATTCAAGTCCACAAGAGAGCGTTTACATTCCTTGACTTCCTCTTCAAGTTACATCAAACGTGTTGTTTGCATCTCAAGTGTCCTCTTGAGATTCTCATTCTCAACCACAAGTACCCTTAGTGTGCCATTCTCCATTGCAAGTGCTCGTAAGTCTTCGCCTTGTTTGTTTATGATCTCTTGCAATGATACCAAGTACGCCATGATCATGGTTTCCGATGTCGTTGGTTGGGTGGTTGTGTTGCTATCTCCACACTTAGGAGATTTTGGATCATTTTCCACAATGGTTGTGGACCTTGTTGAAGAAGAAGAACCTTTGCGAGTGCCGGAAGACATTGTATGTAAAATAGGAGATGAGAATCAATTTTGTTGACCCTGTTCACTTGGGAAATGCTGCTACAGAAACGCCTTCCATAACTCTGAAAATTTCTGTCTTTACATCAATGCGTAGAGGACTTCGTGCTCTTCGATTGAGGCTATAGATCACCTAATTTTCTCCCCCCCCCCCCGACACATGGCAGCACAACATTCATCCGGCAGACTCAGAGGCGGGTTGAGTGCACAGTAGAGAGAGAGAGAGAGAGAGAGAGAGAGAGAGAGAGAGAGAGAGAGAGAGAGAGAGAGAGAGAGAGAGAGAGAGAGAGAGAGAGAGAGAGAGAGAGAGAGAGCAAACTCAATGTAGCCTGCACTTGCGCGCTCGAAAAGAGAGAGACAGGTCACAGGGATTGCCTGTACCTGCGTGCTCGTGAGAGAGAGAGAGAGAGAGAGAGAGAGAGAGAGAGAGAGAGAGAGAGAGAGAGAGAGAGAGAGAGAGAGAGAGAGAGAGGCGGCCGACTATTGACAACTCAGCTTCGGGGTACTGCTCTCTGAGCGCGGAGAGAGAGAGAGAGAGAGAGAGAGAGAGAGAGAGAGAGAGAGAGAGAGAGAGAGAGAGAGAGAGAGAGAGAGAGAGAGAGAGAGAGAGAGAGAGAGAGAGAGAGAGAGAGAGAGGAGGCCATGCCGCCGCCGAAGGCGGCGCCATTTTACTAGTGTTTATAAGAATGAAGCGTTATTCGAGTATACATATATCAGAAGTACTTTCCTCGCAGTGGGTGTAAGTGTAATCATGTGTAGACAACTATTTTAAGCCAAAAAAACTTCCAAGATAAGATAGATTCCTTACCTGCATCCATCCAAAAAAAACAACAGATATGTTAGCTTTGGATGTGTTTTACAAGTATCAATGGACTATACCAGCTGTTATCCATGTCCATCTTACAACTTTTTTAACTTACAAGCTTAGTCCAAAGTATTTATGTGTTCCATATATATTAAAAAATGTTTTATTACCCCAAGCTTTATATTTTAGCATAAATGTTATTGTGATTATTAGAAGGTCATAACCCCTTCTAATCCAAGTGTCTTATCCCCCCCATCAACATCTTTATCAGTTTTTTTTTGTTTTTTCCTTTGTCAGATTAGTGAAGCTCCAATGAATCCATAAAAGAAGCCTTTAAAAAATCCATTAATAGTTCAAGAATATCAAAATTGTTTTCGTTTATGTAGGACAAATACAGTTTATGCCCATTAGGGTTCATGGAATCCAAACCTTCCCAAGTTTGTATGTCTCTTACATTAATTATACATCTCTTAGCAAACCAAGTGGCAGAGAACCCTTGCAGTATCCAGCCAGACCGAATGTCAAACCATGAAGTAAAAGGAATGGATGCCTTTATGGGTTTTTTTTCAAACTATACCCGACCATGTGAATGCAAGAAAATGTATTGTATCATCTCATCAAAACAACCAGTAACGAACAAGTCCAGCATTAGTATGGATCCGGGGCATACCCCCAGAAAAAACCCAACAGCTATATATATATAAATAAATAAAATCCAACATTAGTAAGCAGTCGAGCCAAACCCCAATATTCAATTAGACCCAGTATTTTGCGCGAGCTGTAACTACTAAGTCCAAAACCCGTAAACAACCGGGGTAATCTCCCCATCCCAAAAGATTTTTTTGAACAGTATGCACCATCATTACGTCAGACAACCATAAACAGAGTATTGTATTGTCAGGCCAAGCAACAACAATCATTATAACATACCCCAATAGTTTTCATTCTAACCAATGAACAATTTACGCAGAGCAACGGAAAATCAAAGTTTTATCAAGTCAAGCGGCAACAACCATTATGCCACACCCCAATATTTAAGGAGCACCTTTAATCAAACCAATGAACTGTATTACGCAGAGCTACTCAGAACCGAAACCCAGTTGCGGTACCATAGCTTGCCAACAAATGTTTAAACCATTTAACCTTTTGTCACATATTGTCAAGTATAGCCAACCCATATAGTGGGTCTTACCAGGCTTAAGCGATAGTGATCAAGATACCAGAGCCCTGTTGTTTACATTATCCTAAGACAAGCAAAAAGGAAATAAAACCATAATATCAAACTCAGTAATCAGTGGCCAACTTGTTTCGGTTGATTTGCAAGCTCCATGTTTGGTACATGTGAGAGATACCCCTCCCCAAGGGTCTATGCACAAAATATACAATTTACATCTTTATACAAATTTATATGTGAGAGATACCCCTCCCCAAGGGTCTATGCACAAAATATACAATTTACATCTTTATACAAATTTCAATATACATCAGAGTTGTGGAAGCATTTGCATAGGGGAGGAGTTTTCAGCGCTCGACCAAGCATGGATTTTAGGCAATGAGTCGAACTACATTCAGAGGTACCTAGCGACTAATGCTACCCCTAAATGGGTGTTATGAATGAAAGCATACTGAAGAAAAATATAACATTGTGGAGGGTGAATATATGTGTACACCGCGTTGTGGAAAGAGAGAGAGAATATAGTGGAGGGTGAAATAGAGTGCACAGTGATGTGAGAGAATGACAATAGAGAATCTTTAAATGCCCCATCTAAATGAAACAAGCAACCATCTATTAATGGAATGACAAAATTTGGGTATACCATAACATCAAAATTTTATGACAAAATAACTAGCAAAGCACCAGACCCTATGTAGGGATCGATCCATCCACCCATCCACATCCGCTCTACTATGGACATAGAGAATTTTCACTTCGTTGGGAGCAAGCCAGAACACCTCCAACCTACCTGAGCTAGACATAGGCTAAGGCCGCTTCGCCTCTCATCATGAACCCGAGCTCTGAAAGGATCCAAAGTACTAGTAGATGGTAGGGTATCAACACCAACCATACCAGTTAAGGTGCTACGCCTCATCGATGCCCAACACTGGGTGTTTAGGCCAAGCCAAGGCAAAATCCCCGACGCGTTAGCCATGTAGGTCATTCAACCCCCGATGCACTAACCATGTAACAAAAAAGAAGAAGACCTAGGAAACACTCTCGATCCAGCAAATCCCCAGGTCAACGACCCTTTAGTCTAAGGCTAAGCGATGTAGGTGATCCTAGTCCTGTAGCGACGCTGCCATGATAAACATAACACATGAGTCCAATCACAATAGCACTTTCCATATGCGCAAACAATCTATTCCACTAGAAGTTAGAATGTATAGGGTCTCTATCCTTACACGTCTACCAATAACCATCTAGATCACTTCAGGATCCAATCCCAAAAAACCATAGACCATAAACCATAATCCAATCACATCACACGGGTGAGCACTCCACCCAATTCGAGTGAGGCACGACCAATTCTGCATAACCACTTTAGAACATAACATGGCTACAATTAATTCGGCAAAATAACAAAATCCAAAAAAAAAACCATAAGCCACACCAGCTTCCACCATAGAATCACAACCATAATAATCCATGAGGGAATCTCAGCCCTTAACCATACATCATATTCACACTGAACCAACTCCCACCCTTGGAGTTTGACATAACCCCTGCAATCAATCGGAGTCCACACACATGTGACTCTTAAGACGTGATTCTTTCATGCATAAAAAGATTCCAACCAGCAACTAACCATGATATAAAAATCCAATTTTGACAACATCCAACCATGCAAAGTTGATGCATCACGTCTGCACTTCACCTCCCTAGCACATAGAGCTAGTTTTGACCTAGAAAGGTGGAAAGCAATCATAACCATGCATATGAGGCATCCATGTCAATCCATGAGTTCCCATACATCGTATGATAACATTCTATCACCATAAACATGATGAAAAACAGCTCTGACCTTTAGGTCAACCATAAACCATAACTTCACACATCTGCAAAAAATAACTTTTTGGCATTTTCGTGAGCGTGCATAATATGCAAATGAAAGTATTTGACCTCAAAACAATGCATCAAGCTCAGCTCCATAATATAGACTATCACTCTATCACATCACTTTACCCATATGGTACTTATACAACAAACGGTAACCCAAAAAGAAAGCCACTTTAATCATATTTGCCTATGCGGTTCACATTAGTTTGTGGGCATCTAATAACTGAAATCAACCCATAAATTATACATAAACGGCTCGGTTAAGTCACGACGTCATATGGTACTCCCCCTTGGTAGCACCCATACAGGTGTAGGTTAAACCGATTATATAACGATTAATAATTCACATTCTTGAGGTGATAACGAATACCTAAATACATTTATCATCAAGTTTCATCAAGCTTTTGAATTGATTTAGTGGGTTTGCTTATGCGGTGAATCTATATAATGGTTCTCCAAGGAGCCCGGAGTCAATAAATTGGTTGTGTAGTGGGCAACAAGCTGTTTTTTGACCATATCGCTTAGCTCATGCATGTTTTTCATATGACACCAAAGAGAGAAAATGTTCTAAATGATGTGTTTTATCTATGGTATAAAGGGTTCAGGTTGATTTATAACGGTCTGTGATTTATGATCAAAACAGTGTTCCACATGAAACGAAAAGCGCTTTTTATGCATGCACGTGATCATAAACGCATCATGTGCATAAATCAGTGTGTTAAACATGATGAAATAATCATGGGACAATTTCATACATACCCAATTAATCCATACATACACTCGTATATGAAAAAACAATCATCGAGAGGGTGACTACTTAGAAAAGCGACATAGAGAGAGAGAGAGAGAGAGAGAGAGAGAGAGAGAGAGAGAGAGATGATTGTTATGGAGTTTAGATATTCTCACCGTGCTTTAGAATCAATTAGGGGATGTCCAAAGGCATCTTGCTTTGCCGCAAGAGAGCGGTGATAAGAGTTACGTAGAGGTATCCGCCACGAAAGCTTCCGAAGAGCGCGTACACCGGGAAACAAGAGAGAAGATAGTTAAGCAAGTAGAGAGAGAGTATTCTGAGAGAGAGAGAGAGAGAGAGAGAGAGAGAGAGAGAGAGAGAGAAGATCTTATGGATATGGTGATGAAGAACTTGCACCACTCCATATAATAGATACGTATAGCCTTGCGGTAGTAGACGCAATAGACGGCACTGAAAACTGAGGTTTCTGCCAATTTATAGGTTTCCCAACTGCCTGGAGTGTGCCCCAAGATGAAGGTAGCACTAGATTTGCAGCTAGGAATAGCTTCTTGCTTTTGGGAACTTTCCTAAAAGCATTCCTTTGCTTTTGGTGGTCAACTTTCCTACTTACCATTCAATTTTTACAGCAAAATTGGCCAATTGAACAGTATATGGCCAACTAATGGAAACCGTAGCTAGAGTATGCCTCATCGTAATGTTCTGACATAATTATGAAATTCTCGTAATGCCTTGACGTATTTACGATATCACTTTTTATAAAAATAATTCCTTTAAAATTTTCGTTTGGTTCCTTTTTTGCTCTAGGTGATCATTTTTAAATCGGATGGAGACTAAAATTAATATTTTTATGTTTAGATCATCCTAAAAAGCACATTGCATTTCAAAATTGTTGAAAAATTAAGCGAGAAAAACTTACTTGCAATAGGAAAAAGGAATAAGAAACAAGGGGAGGAGAGGGGAGAGACCCAAACATGATAAACACTAAACGTGTTTCCCTAGATTAAGCTCATCAGTAGTGTTTATCTTTTGCAAGGGTTGGGGGTTTATATAAAAAAGGAAGGTAGGATGTTTACAAACAAGAAGGGTACAATGGGAGGATTAAGAGGAGGGTGAAAGGGCATCTAGGTACACAACAATAAATAGAGTCCTTCTTTGGTACCAAGGTGCAAAATTTGAGGGAGTAATCTATCTAAAAAAGAGAGGCTAGAGGGACAAGGTACAAGGTGTAAAATTGTGAGGGAAATACATTTAAGAGGGTAAAGGAAAGAGGGAGCTAGGGATCCTGAATAAATAATGGTGGCTCAAAAAAGAAGAGAAGTATACAACATTCTTTCGAAAAGAGGTGTTTCATGTTTAAAGAGGCTAGAATCTTTTCAACATTGGGTGCGGGTGCATTGAGCCAACACACAAGAGGTTTGGGGAGGTGCGAAAATTCTGGTGTGTTGCTAAGGTAAAGAGAGAGAGGTTTATTAATGGAGAGAGATAGATGGAGGTTGCGCATAAAGGGTGAGAAGGGTATTTTGACCACCATGGGGGAGAGTTTGGGTTTGGTTTTATTGGTTATGTGGGAATCTCTTTCATTGTAGGAGATAAAGGTAAAGCAAGCTCAAAGGAGATCTTGGGGGTAACCTCTCCCTCTTAGTCTCTAAAAAAATTTGGAGCGAATGTCAAGGAAGCCTTCTAGAGAGCTCTCTCTAATGATATATCTTTTAAATTCTAAGATGATAAAGGCGAGTTTTTGGTGGGTGGGGTGCCAGGATTGCCAAGGTATGTAGCTATAAGAGTTGAGGTTTTTTGGAAAGCAGTGAGAATCTAGAATCCCTGAAAGAGAGAAGGAGGATCCTTTGAAGAAATGTAAGTTGAGGATGGAGGCTTCCAAAGTGGAGATGACAGGGGTAATTTTGATATGCTCTTGAAGTGGAGCACCATAAAGTTTAAGGATTTTCTCAAGATTTGGAAGAGAATCATTCCAAATACCAAAGGCATCATCTATGAACCATTTGAAGTAGAGGAGTGAGGGATGGGAAGGAAGGTTGATTTTTTCTTCTAAGTAACAAAGAAAGAGGCAGGCATAGACTACAACAAAGTTTGAACCCATGGAAATTTCTTTGATTTTGTGCCAAAAATCACCATTGAAGGAGAGGTAGTAATGGTTAAGAACAAGTGAGGCTAGGTAGAGGATGACATTAGATTTGGGGGAGGGAAAGTGATCTTGGATAGAGGAGGAGAGAGCAAGAAGACCTTGCTCAATGGGAATGCTAGGGTAGAGAGATTCAACATCAAAGGTGAAAAGGTGAACATTGGAAGGAAGGGTAAGGGTGGAAAGATCTTTAATGAGGGAAAAAGAAAATTTAAGGTGTTGTTTTTTAGTGAGCAGGATAGGTAGAAGTTGGAAATGTAGCCATTGAGAGGCATGTTCTAACATGTAACCTTTATATGAGCAAATGGGACGTCCTACCAGAGAAGGTTTGTGGATTTTAGGCAAGAGGAAAAAGGGACAAGGCTTAGAGTTTGAAGGGGGTGGTGAAAGGATGAAATCACGTTCCTTAGAGGAAAGGAATGAGCAATTGGTAAGAATAGAGGAGAGGAGAGAGAAGACAAAAGAGAGAGGAGCTAAGGAGATAGGGGAGTAGGTAGAGGAATCTAGGAGATGCCTGGAAGCTTGTTCTAGATACCAAGATTTAGATAAGATTACGGGACCTAGATTTTTGTCGGCAGGTTTAATGATGATGGAGGGATCATTTTTTAGAGAAACAATAGTTTTTTAAAAAAAGGAGGAAAAGAGAAGCAAGACGAGGTTAAAGAAACCTCCCAAAGAGTGTTAAGGTGTGACGAGAGAGAGAGAGCGGAAAATATCTTTGAGGTTAGGCGAGGGAGAAAGGGAGTACCAAGAGGAATTGGGAAGAGAGAAGGGAGAGGGAGAAGAAGGGGTGACATTCTTAAAAAAGATCTTGAGTTGGTAGTTTCTTTCTAAGCTAGAGAAGGAGTGTAGGACGGAGAAGACAAGGGAAGGGAAAGGGGGCGGGGCGGAATATATTTAAGGTCTAGGCCCAAGAGTTTCATTTCAAAAGGAGAGAGAGCACGGTGTCGAGAAATTTGCGGTCTTGCCAGGAAAGCACCGGGCTTATGGCTGTGAGAGTTTGTGAGAGAACTCAACAAAAACTATATGAAGGAGTTAAACCATAGATGCCATGAAGAATAGGGTTTGGAAAGAAGTGCAATCAAAGAAGACTCACTCTTTCTCTCTTGCATTCACACACACAAAGAAAGAACTCAAAAGAGAATGTCAAAACAATACGAAGATGAAAACATCAAGGCTATGGTCATATCGTATCATGGGTAATATGAAAAGGTTAATGGATGAGTTAATGGCATTCAATCTTGGCTGGCCAAATAGGCTACGAATTGTTCTTTGGAATTGTAGTTTTGTGCTTACCATAATATATATATTTTGTCTAGTGATTGGGATTAATTGTGTGTACAAATCCTCTTGGTTCATAGCAAGATAACTACGCTTACGTCAAAAGAAAAGTTATAGTCTATGAGAGGTAGAATGATGGGATCCGGTGATAGAAGTATTTCATTGAGCCTTTCTGGGCCAAAGAGAAACACTATACGTTGTTGAAAGTGTATTTTACGACTAATCCATACGTTAATTCTAATAGATCGTACAGAGTGAAAGCGATAGAAATGATCATCATGTGGATTATTCATCTAGGATAGTATGTGAGAAATGTAGATATGAGAGAAGTGAAGAGATGAGAAGTTTCCCTCCCAAGCCCTATTTTTGCCCGTAGGCAATAAGGATACTGCGGGGAGAGATGTACCTGTAGCAAAGAAGTTTTGGTCAATCTTTACATCACCTATTGTTACCTTCACACCTGGATATGCTGCATACAATTCACCGGATGAATTGTTTGCCACTTTTACCATCTAGCCATGATCTGTGTCCATCGGCCATTTGCACTTGTTGTAGAGACTCTTTGACATTATGTTTATTTCTGAACCATGGTCAATCAAGGCAACAAATGGCTCTTCAAGATCACCTACCTTGACCAAAGTTTCTGTAGTAGCCCTTGCCCAATGACTTTGTGAATAGTAACTCCTAGGAATATCTTCAACTTCTTCATCATCATTTGAGAAATACACTTGCTTCACTCTCCCACTAGATTGGTAGCATCCTACCATAGCTCCATCATTCTCCTTATTTTGCAGTTGCATCCCTTGTGTCTTTGAGGTTTCCCCTTCAACCTGTGGATGAGACACTTCAGCAAGGGTTTGCCTCTTTCTCTTGATGATGTCAATGATCTCCTCATGGAATTCACGCTTTGCAATGCCAAGAACTTCTCCCAGAGTAAACTCAATCTTGCTATTCAAGATCCTTTCCTCCAAGACTTTCTTTAAATCTGTAGCAACCTCAATATCAGATTGTAGTTTATAAGTTGGGCCTTTTGTCTTACCTTTCGTTGGCTCTTTCTTCTTTCGTGTTGTAGACTCCTCCATGAGTACTTCAGGTGGAGATGCTCCTTGTGTTGAGGGTGTTTGAGAAGGCATTGAGTCGCTTCTTCCCCCACTTCTAGAAGCTCTTTTTGATGGTCCTTCATCAGCATTCTCACGTCTGCGCTTCTCTTCTACAATTGCTTCATTTTGTTGGCATTTTGTAATGTAGGCATGCACTGACAATGAGTCCACTGGATCATTCCATCCTGTTTCTAGACGTATGCAATCACCTGCTTCATGTAGAATCTCTTTGATAAGCTTTCCCTTTTTAGCTAATTGCATGACATTTGGCCAAATTTGACCATGATGGTCACTCACCTCTTCATCACAAAAATGTTCAATTTTTACTCCATAAGTAGCTACCTCAACTGAAGAGGTGGCATGCTTGGTTGCCATATCTTCAACTAAGGTTTGCATTCCCCCCTTCCCAAAGTTAGTTCTCAAGGGTAGACCTGTCTCTCTTAAGTGGATTTTACCATCCTTAAAAAAGACAACATCTTTTGACAAAGCATCACTAAAATCATCACAATCCCTTCTTACATGGTCTGTACTATCACACCAAATACATCTATTAACAAACCCTTCTTTGGGCTGTTGTCTTTGCCTAGGAAGTGGCCCTGATGGTTGGCCTTTTTCTTCAAGCTTTGCAAACTTCACCTTCAAGTCACGCATTCCCTTCACAAGCTCATCTAGCATGGACTCATCAAACTTAGGAGCGATAAAAGTAGGCTTTACCATTTTGTCAGAAGTTGAGGTGGAAGGACTTGTAGTGTTTACTACCATCTTGTCCCTTCTTCTTTGTCGTTTGGCAAGCAGTGAAACAGCACCTTCAACCTCATTCCAGTCGGTCTTTAGTCCTTGCTCAACATCTTTATCTTCAAGAAGAAGCTCCAAATTTTCTTGAAACTCTTTACCTGCAGCTTGTAAGAAAAGATCTGTCTTCTCTGCATCTAGTGTGGCCCTTTCTGTCCTAGTGAGTTGTGCATAGCGCCGCTCAAATTCCCTAAGTAGCTCTGTTATTGATAGTCCTTGCTTTGGCTTGACTACCCATTCTAAGAATGTCCTTTTGGTCACTCTCTCAGAGTCCTCCATGAAATATTCCTCCTTTAAAGCTACTTTGAGTTCTTCCCAATTTCTCCCATGCCCATCTTTAATTGCCCTAACATGCTCCCTAATTTCTGGAGCAACAACTAGCTCAAATCTTTGAATCATCTCACCTTCTGACACGCGATGCAGCTCCATCTCCTTCACATACTCGCGTAAGTACTTGGTTACATCTTTGCCATTGAACTGATCCATTCTGTTGATGACCGCTTGTATGGCCTTCGTTGCTGAAATCTCCCTTCTTTCAGTAGCATGTTGTTGTTGCATGAACATTGCAAATGCTTGAAACATTTGCATTGTTGTTGGGTCAAAATGCATACCCTGTTGCTCAACATGATCACCCATGGTTACCCACAAACTCTCACCCTAGCAGTTTCGCGTCAGGTTCACCAAAAATATGTCAAGAAATTTGCGGTCTTGCCAGGAAAGCACCGGGCTTATGGCTGTGAGAGTTTGTGACAGAACTCAACAAAAACTATATGAAGGAGTTAAACCATAGATGCCATGAAGAATAGGGTTTGGAAAGAAGTGCAATCAAAGAAGACTCACTCTTTCTCTCTTGCATTCACACACACAAAGAAAGAACGCAAAAGAGAATGTCAAAACAATACGAAGATGAAAACATCAAGGCTATGGTCATATCGTATCATGGGTAATATGAAAGGGTTAATGGATGAGTTAATGGCATTCAATCTTGGCTGACCAAATAGGCTACGAATTGTTCTTTGGAATTGTAGTTTTGTGCTTACCATAATATAGATATTTTGTCTAGTGATTGGGATTAATTGTGTGTACAAATCCTCTTGGTTCATAGCAAGATAACTACGCTTACATCAAAAGAAAAATTATAGTCTATGAGAGGTAGTATGATGGGATCCGGTGATAGAAGTATTTCATTGAGCCTTTCAGGGCCAAAGAGAAACACTATACGTTGTTGAAAGTGTATTTTACGGCTAATCCATACGTTAATTCTAATAGATTGTACAGAGTGAAAGCGATAGAAATGATCATCATGTGGGTTATTCATCTAGGATAGTATGTGAGAAATGTAGATATGAGATAAGTGAAGAGATGAGAAGTTTCCCTCCCAAGCCCTATTCTTGCCCGTAGGCAATAAGGATACTGCGGGGAGAGATGTACCTGTAGCAAAGAGAACCTAGAGAGGATGAATTACTAAGAATGAGAGGGATAGGTTTGGTTAAGGAGATGAGATTAGATACATATATATATGTTGGATTAGAGATGAAAATGAAAACAACAAGAAATCAAGAAAACATCAATGTAGAACACATCTTACTTGAAACCCTTCGGCACCATTATTGATGGGAGAGAGAAGAAGAGGGGAGAATTCAACGTTGATTGATACGCCAAGTACAACACCTTCTTTGATTAGAGTTGATCCTCCAAGGATGGCGTACAAGAATGGCTAGTTTTCCTCTAGGAGAAAGTGTAGGCTTGGGCTTATGTTAATGGGGCTAAGTACAATTAGGCATTACTACTCACTCCCTCAAGAATTCCTCTCATCAATGGCTTGAATGCTTGAGTCCTTTTCAAGGAAGAAGAGGTCCCCTTTTATAGGTGAAGGGAACCCCCAAGGGTTTACACAAGAAGAGAGGAGCCAGTGTGAATAGGAATTGGAAAAGTTGGAAATGAGCTGTCCCTGCATGATGTGGGCAGACTAGGGTCCAGTCTTTTGATCATATCTCCTCAACCGTGGCTCCAAATAAAAAAGTAAAAATATGGGCAAAAACTTCAGCTCATTAGCTACGATTTTTATTTTAAAATCGTTTTCCAATTCGGATTGGAACCTTGTGTAAAAAATTCATCAAAATAGGGTCCATTTATGGCAGCAAAAGTCTTCATGTGGTCCCCTTAGCATAGACTTTTATTTGATTCCAATGGACACCTCATGCCATATGAAAGCATGACATTGCTCCTTGACAAAGTTTTGTAATCATGCTTGCAATAATGCATTAAAATAAGTGTATCTTTGAAATCATGCCACCTAGTGTCCCACTAGGATTTGATTCCCTCCTAGTAGCTATTTAAAAAGAAATATAAGAAAAATATGAAAAATACATAGAATATATATAGATTGGAAATTACCCTAGATATAGGATCTAGATAGGGTGTGAGATAATAATGAGATGGTAGAAAGGAAGAATCAATGCTTTTTGCCCCAAGTTAAAGAGGTGGAGCTATTGACACTTTTCCCATAGTATTTTTTGATGGTAAAGTAAGAATACATTACCCTTGAGATAAATAATAAGATGAGATAGAAAGCTTATTTTTATACTTACATATGCATATGTAAATTATAGGAAATATAATTATGTATCTAAAACGTTACAAGATAACTCTTGTAGCATGTGTTCCCACTATGTACATGTCACAGCACGACAACGGTTTGAAAGGTTGTGGCAATCAAGGTTAGTAACTTTGTTATCTAAAGCATAGACACTTTGATTTCCCAAAATGAGAACTTTAAAAAGAGAGTGATTAGTGACAGGCAACCAATATTTAAATCTACGCTTAGCAAAACCACAACGACAGAAAGTGGGAGAGTACAGAGAGGAAAAGGGAGGAGGGGTCCAAAAAAGCAGAAAGAGGGGTGGCTTAGAAAAACGAAAATGGACCCAAGAAGTAGGGTGCTCAAAGACTACTTCCTCCTCCATTACAAGTTTTTTGAAAACCTAGGGTTTTTAGGAAGGCTAGAAATTGAAAGGGGCGGTTTATCAAGAGGTAACATGGTGAGAGAGCGGTGGTTATGGAAAGGATGGGTATGGGGATACTGGGGAGATTTGCTATTGAAGCTCCACATTGACTATGCTTTCACAATGAAACCATTGGAAAAGTCCCAGAAAGCGATTGAAAGAGTGGAGGCACTCTAGAATTCCATTGGCTGTCATAGTGGAAATGTCTCTATCGTTGCTTCAAAGAACACAGGGGAGGCCCATGAAATTGCTCAACAAGTGTCAATGAGTGGACAAAAAGCTAGATACTTTTTGAAGAGAGTTTCTCAAGGAAACCCAGGTTGATATGCTGCTCAAAACAGCTCCAACCAGCAGGCAGGTAACCTTTGGGATCTTTGGAAGGAGTTATGCAAAGCTACTACTGAGAATGATTCAAATCGTTGGGGGAAAGACACTGCCTCGAGGACAGAGAGATCTCTCCACAGCACCTGATCGAGAGCCAAAGGAAGAGGATGAATTAGAACAAGCTGCAGATTTAGACCCTAAGCATGTAGACAGGTGCAAGTCAAAGTTTTTCGAGAAGCCTAAATGCCGCCAGCCAGCAAATGTGCAAGTGCCCCCAAGACAACCTCAACGGTGTCAAAAATAGCAAGGGCATTTGCAGAAATCCGGCACTACCAAAAGACTACAGACTTTTTAATTTGACGTGCCCCCTTTGCTCGCACAGTGAAGGAGGTGCTTCAAAACTATGGAAATCAGTATAGAATGCAAGCAATAGCGCTACAGGCTATTCAAGAAGCTGCAGAGGCCCACATCATTTCGGTGTTGGAAGATACCAACCTATGTGCCATTCATGCAAAGCGAGTGATAATACAGCCAAAATATATGCATCTTGCACCTCAATTGCGACGAGATTTCGAGCATTAGCCGAAGTTACCCCTCTTTTTGTATTTCACACCCTTATCTTTGTAATGAGATGACTTTGCAATGACAAAATGATTAACAATCGTTTCTATTGTGTCTATTATCCATGTGTTTTGAGTTTATTGCTTTTGAACATGAAAAGTTAAATATAAATCACATATTAACTTTTTTGGTATCCTATGGGGAAGACAAACCTAGAAAGTGCAAAAAAAATGGTGGCCACAATGGCACGCAAATGGCCCATCCATCAGTTTTGGATGACCTATTTGTGCGTCCTTGTGGCCACCATTTTTTTTGCACTTTCTAGATTTGTTTACCCCATAGGATACCAAAAACGTTAACATATAGTGAAACCCAAGTGTTTATGCAACATTAAACTAGATTTTTCAACTGTCCAATGTAATTGGGCCTTTTGGTGCAGGGAACTATTAGGTAGAGCTGAAGGAGGTGATAGTGTGCTTGAAAACTTAAATTCTGAGTTGATCTCACCTTTTCTAGTGTCCTTGAGTGCAAACATAGGCTCCATATGCAAAACAAAGGGCATGCAAATTGGCCATCCAAAATTGATGGATAGGCCATTTGCGCGCCCTTGTGTCCACCCTTCTTTTTGCACTTGGTAGACTTGTCTACCACCCATGATACTTAAAAAATATAGATTACAACACAATTTTCAAAATTGACAGATCACATCTAGAAGAATGTACAAGATAGAGAGACAATTCAAAATATCTTTTATTACTTCCAAAAAGTTGGTTTTACATCCTACATTTGAGGAGTTCATAATTTTCTTGACCATTTCCTGGCACCTCTCTTGCGTGTAAGGAAACTCCCTAGTTAAGAGGGACTGCACTATGGCCTTTGGGTCAATTGAGACAATGGAAGTACGTATCCCTATATGGGCAAGAACTTTACCAAGAAAGCCAGTGCCAAATGCTATGCATACAAGGGATCTACGCACTAGGAACACAAGATGTGCAGTTTGAGCAATGGTGCACAAACACAAAACCTTGCTCAAAGCGTTCAATGACCACGTCATAAAATGGCCTTGGGGAGTAAATTCATTATGGAAAATGGAAACATCACCAGGGGGGAGTTGTCCTAGGTAATGCACAAGGGAATATTGAGGTCCAAAGCTCGTCGTCCGCCTGCCACCCGTCTTTGCTGCAAAATCATCAACCTCCACGACGTCCTGTCATAAACCAATCAAGGTTGAGAAAAAAGACAATGAAGGATAAAAAAATAACATGAAAATTAGAAAAGATTTTACCTCTTGCTCCTTGTTGTCCTCCTCCTTGTTGCCCTTTCCATCCAAGTCAATGCTCCCATGCATCGCAACTACAAGCTTTGGATCATCAGATGGGGGATTGCGTAGTGTTATAGGCATCCTAGAGGCCTCAACCTTGGCTTGTGTGTCTTGGAATTCTTCCTCAACCACATGCAATTGCTCTGCTGCCAGGACCTCCACACACCCAATTGCAATAGTGTCAGCAACAGAGTCCCTAAGTGGAAAGAGATTGCTTTCAAGGGCATTTTGCGTATTGTCTAAGGGAAATTTGGTGTTGTTGCATAACGCGCTCAAGCATTCATCCATGTGCAGGCCAAATGCTTTCTCCAAATCATGCATAAACACATACTCCTCCCCATCCACTACCACTGAGGAGAAGTGGATTATTTCCACCTCTGGGATAGTGGAACTATAATGTCACTAGGGCTAGCCACAACGATGGATTTCTCTACCACCTCCTCGAGCCCCTTAGGGTACTCGAGCTGAAGTGTCTGTCCTTCTGCTGCAAGGCTCATGGGGTCAACCATCTACTCCTTGGTTTCCTTTATGAAGGACCCAACCTGAAGGTGTGGTAGGCAGAGCTCCTTCATATCAAATCCTCGCTCACCAAGAAGATGAATGTTGCCAGCCAAGAAAGGTACTCCACCCCCAACTTGTGCTTCTTGAATGTTGACACCCCTGGGGCTTGCTTGTCCAAGAAATGGCCTGCATCGGTGGCAATTTCTTAGAACCATCGCAACCACTTGGAGAATGGGCCATCACCTTTGTGTATGTAGTGCAAAAGATCTCAAGGCACCAAGATCCCTGCATGTGGGAAGATAGCTACAGAATATTTTATGATGTGCTCCTCCATGATCACAGAAATATTGGCAAATGCATCCATGTGAAGGGCAATTGTGGCGTCAAGGTGAGGGAGACGAGTAAAGAAGGTGTGGAGGTCCAAATTCCCTTTGTATTTGGTGTCCTCGAGAAAGAGGATGAAGCGTGACAAAGGGGTGGATGTGGTTGCAGATGCAGAGGCTGTGGAGGCATCCATGTCTAGCCTAGGGTGCAGATAGAGAGTGGACGAGCTCAAGAGTTGCGAAAGTGAAAAGTGTGAATGAGTTGTGTGGTCCCCCTTTTATAATGGTCCCTTTTTTAAAGACATTTTTCCACAAAAAAAGCACTTTCACCAAAAAATGATCGCTCATCTCAATGCAAAAAATTATATTCGAAGACATGATTTGCCGAAGCAAATCATGTTGATTACATCGAGGATTGTTTTCAAAATTGCAAGAGTTACAAAGTTATAAGAGAGATAGCATAGTTCCATCCATGCCCCAATCCTCCTCGACCTTCAATTTGTCTTCCATTCTCTTCCCAATCTACGGACATTCATTACAATAAGCATCCAATGATCGACAAACTATGATATATTGAAAATGTGGTGGAAGGATTTTCACCTTGTGACCTTGTAAACGAAATTGTGCTTGTTGAAGGGGCTCAAAACCCATAATAACCAAATATTCTCGCACATTACTGAGAGCCCAATGCTTGTTCACTTGGACTGCCTCCAAAGAATCGTTGGGCATCCTCACTGCAATGTTAAATCTTGCAATAGTGCCGTCTACAGTTTGTAAGGGAGTCCACACTCCAAGCTTGCACATCCAATGATTATAGTGGAATCGTACATACAAGGAGGTGTGGGATTTTAAATAGCACATTCCAATACTTGAATCTCCAACCTTAGAACAGTAACGGTCCCCATTGTGCATGCCCTCCACAAAACCCAGTCCTCTTCTAAAAGCCTTCCTAATTCCTCATAATGCACATCTTTACCATACAAGCATTGTGGTAGTCTCCACAAATCCAAACTCTTTAGAAATGTACACAAAACAATGAATAGACAAACACCAACTCAAGCCCACAGACCTAGAAGCTTTAGAGTATTTCAAAGAGTTTTGGACATCTATTATCATCTTTTGCTTGAAAGATGCTACTAACCACAAATCTGGCACCGGCCATTCCATACTTAATAAGAAAACTTTGATGGGTTCAAGCGTTCCAAACTCTTGTGTAGAAGTAGGCACAATATAGGAGTGAGAATAGAAGAAAATTCTTCTTTGAACCAGTTTGGTTGGGCAAAGATGTGCGAACACTGTTGCGGGTCAATATATGCATGCATAGTATCGAATGTACCAGAGAGACTATGTAGTGACTGCTCCTCCACCAATGTGGATGGAAATATGACTATAAATGCATGGAAAATCTTAAGTATGAATCCATATTAACATTACATTGTGGTTTCACACCTAGCTTTGTATTCTCAAAACATGTACTTACAATGTGTTGGAAATCGAGGTGGTTGTTGCAATTGCATGCTTAAAATTGAGAAAACATGTTGCACACTGGCTACGGTCCCCTTGTCTTTGCGGTTCTTGAAGCCAAGGAGCTTTCCTTTACAATGATGATCCAAGTTTGCACGATTCTACACATGATGAGAACCAATAGCAGATGGTTGCATGTATACCTAAGCACCTTTGGTGAACTCTTGTGGCACCCACTCATCATCTATACCTCATGTGTTGTGGCATGCAAGTGATATGACCTCATCCTTGGCCGCCTTTGTGAAGTAGAGCTGGCCATGGTTGAACAAAGAAAATTAGGAGGAGGAGCAGGACCTTGCTTGTTGCTACAATGTAGGTGGGATAAAGTGATAGGAGAAGGTGGTTAACCCTTGCTTGGTGTGGCAATGGAAGGTGGTAGGGGAGGAGAGAGGAGCTTCCTTGCTGCAGCAATGGAGATGGTTTAGAGAGAGAAAATATTGGAGTAGAGAGTGAGTGTGATGGTTGCAACCAAGGAGGGATTGGAAAAGGGGTTCTAGAGAGAGAAAAACACTTTTTGCCTAAGGAATACTTTTGGGGGGGGCTCTTGAAAGTTTAAAAAAAAAATTCAATTTTTTTAAAAAAGATTGAATTTTAGGGTTTTTGGATGCACGTTTTGACTTTTTGAGGTCAAAAAATGCTATTTTGACCATAAAATAGGTTTAGGGGGGTTTTAAGAAGATAAGAATTGAGTTGTGAAAATTTCAAAATTTTGGGATTTTTTCAAAACTGGATCAAAAAGGAGGGAAGTTCGAGGTTCCATATGGCCCAACACCCGGCCCCCCAACTCCACCTTCTCACTAGGTAATAGGCCATTAAGAAGTGTAAGACTACTTTGTCCCCCTACATTTTTGAGGGCATAGAGTGTGTCCACCACCCTCTTCTCATTGGCTGGACTCTAATTAACCTTAATCCCAAAGGACCCCTAGAGGGTTCATATTTTTTCTAATATGTTACACACCACTATTCTTGCACACATGCCATGCACCTATTTGTCAAAATCTTAATCACCTCCATAATCTCATGGCAAATAAAGAGGCCCTTCTAGACCCCATCCTCTTTCTAATTACAAGAGACTAGAACAAATATGTATTCATATATACTGGAAAAGTGCAACTAGCACTCAATAAAACTACAAGAAATCTCAATGATGCTTAGAGAAAATGCCTAGTGATGATTACAAAGGGTTAGATCTAAACTACAAAATGACCAACCCTCAAAATGAAGTAATGGGTCCTATTTATAGGTACACATATTGGGCTTTGATTAACTATACAATGTATAATTACAATGGTAAAAATATTTGATAATTTCTAGATTCAAAAATTGCACTAACACCTGAATAAGACCTGTTTTCCACCGTCCACATTTCTCCTCTCCTTTCTTTGAATTTTGGTGTATTCTAAAATTCCAGATAATTTGCTCATGTCTCACATTGCCCAGACTATGGATCTGATTTTGTTCTACCCAAAGTGATGATCTAATCCTATTCAAAGTGTTGAGCCAAGTCAATTGAGATCCGTTCACTGACCAAATTGCTAGTCTTAGCAAATGCAATTCTTACTAGACCAGATTGTTGACTTGATTCTTTGCCATACAACATTTTGGGAAGATATCTCTCCAATATTGGGCCCTTTTGAAGCTTCCCAAATGTCTGATGTTGAGTAGATTTTTTGAATTTTTTGATATGTGTAATGATTCTCCCAGTGCTAACACAACCAGGTGTTGATGTGATCTTGATTTTTGATGTGAAAAAGTGCTAATTCTCAAGATGCGAACACCTAGTTGATGTTGATTTTCATTTCTAACACAACCTGATGTTGATACCTGATCGGATGTCTAAATATTAGCAAACCTTATAGTCGGAGAGCTCCTAGGTGGTCTGTGATGATCATATGTTTGACTCTTGAGATGACCAAATCGCGTCGCTTCTAGATGACAACCATTTTGACTTGGCCGGCTCACAACAAGTAGATGTCTAAAACAACTAGATGATATCACCCCAATATCTACTGCCACATGATATTTGACAAATGCTAATTCCAACCAAATCATGTCTGATAGATACCATTTGGCATGCTTTTGAAATGTCTAGCACTATGTCGACCAGATCGGTTCCCATTTAGCCAACGATAAGAAGATGTTTGATGACAACCAATTGATGATCCGATGCCAACCAGATTTATGATTTGATCATTGATGCTAACGTTGGTGCTGATTTCTCCCCCTCAAATCAAATTCTTATGTGGTTGCTCTTGGAATGGAAGCTTCATCACTAGGCTCTTGTAGACTGTTGATCTTGATGACCATGTCCTCCAAAAGCCCCTCTATTTTCTTGATGCTAATGTTGGTACTAATTTCTCCCCCTCAACTCAAGCTCTTATGTGGTTGCTATTGGAATGGAAGCTTCATCACTAGGCTCTTGTAGACTGTTGATCTTGATGACCATGTCCTCCAAAAGCCCCTTTATTTTCTTAAATACAATAGCCTTTTGTACAAAGGATTCCCAAAGACCATTTGCTAATTTTTTTATGTACGACATTTCAGACTCGGGATTGTTATCATGCTCTCTTGCTTTAGAATGAAGGTTAGACTTGTTTGTAGTCTCAATTCAAACTACAGTCTTTGCATGGAGATCTTTTTGGCAGTGTTCAGTGGTTGAATGTCCTAGACCAAAATGCTCACTCTGACATGGAGTTATGTATTTCACAGCTACAACCAAGAGACTCCTCTCACAATATAGCCAAGCTCAAAGGTAACAACCAGCTAGCTACTTTCAGAAAAAGATAGCCATGGAATGCCTGGATCCCACTGGATGCATCTAGATACTTCCAACACTCTGGCAGCCAAAAGTTGGGGTCAGATGCTGGCTCATCTTCATACAAATTTTGAGCTACCAACTTGTTGGTTATCTTTATTGCTATGAAAACTTCTTGGGTCCTATTCATCAATATCACATTTGCATCGTTTTTTTCTATGGGAAATATGTTCATTGATGCAAGCATCCATTCATCTTCTTTGTCCCATACTTCTTGCAAAGCTCCTATGTTCTAATAGCTTTCTTCTAGATCCTACTATTGTTGGTCTTCACCAGGATACGCCTATTGGGACCTTGAATGGTTAATGTCTAGTTGGCATAGTCATGAATGGGCCTCACATTCATGAGCCACGATCAACCCAATAGAATATTATATGCTCCTTGCACATGTAGCACTAGAAAACTGTTTTTTTCTTGATATGTTCATCCTTTACCCCCGACATCCAATATGACACCTAATAATGGCCTTCATTCCTTCCTTATCTTATGATCATAGAGATGATTGGTAGTTTATCATCTTTTATGGCAGACAGGACCATGGCCATTGCGTTATTTGCTTTCTTCCACTTTGTAACATTTAATGGTCTAAAAACTTATGTGTAGCGGAAATTAGCATGAACATAGTGGGCATTTCATTAGAATAGATTCCTAATGAGAATTACAAGAGTGCTTGGGTGGAGAGAGCAACAAAAAGCATAACACCTAGTTAGATAGAATCAACAATACTTTCAAAAGAGAGAGAAATTAAGCTATTGACAACAGTTGAGGACCGGATTTACATGGAGCCGGTCCCCCCTCCAAAAGGCTTTGTATTATGGTTTCTCCCATCAAGAGAGACATTGTACAATACAATTCTTTGTGTTCCTTCAAGACTAGCTAGTGCAATGAAGATCAAAGCTTCATGCACTAAGCAAAACACTTAGTAAACACAACTTTAATTATCCCCGTTCTCAGACCCAAGACCTAACACACCTTCGAAGATGGTGAGAGCTAGCAGGGTATGAGAGTAGATTGAGAGGAAGAAGGAGTATCTTACGAGAAATATGTACATCTCCTCACATAATCACTCATATTAGCATATCTTTAGCTTAGTAATTAGCTTGGTAGAGGAGATGAGCATGCATTGAAGCTTGGCTCTTGGTTGGATTTGCATCCACGAGCCAAGAGTGTGTCGATGTAGGCTTCTGTCTCACAAGCTTGGAGTAGGTGATGAGCTCTCCATTAAAGCTTGGGAAGAGATAGTCTTCTCTTTCTTCACACATGAGATTGTGTGAGTGTGTGTGTGATAATGCCTTGCAAAAATCAGTCCCCCTCTCTCTCTTTGGCAAGCCCTCTTGCTAATTGCTCTTGCAGGCTCCCCATTGGACCTCCCCAAGTCAAGCCAATGGCTATTAAGCAGCATAAGTGATAGCCTTCTGACATGTGTCCACCTTTCCCCTTTTGTGAGAGCTTTAGGTAATTTAATAATTAAACTAAACTCCCATTGGACCCCTTTGCCTCCTGGCCAATAGGAATCAGGCAAGCCATTGGGCTCCTGAATGCTCATTGGACCCCTTGGGAGACTGTCCAATAGTCTTCTAGGAGACTTAATTCTCATTGGCTCTTTTATTAAGTGGTCTTTAATTAATTAAACTATATTTACTCTAGCCTAATTCTCGTTGGTCCACCTCCAAGGCCATCCAATAGGAATTGGCCACACCTTGTGGGCATCTGGGCTAGAGAGCTGACATGTGTCCCTAATTCCCTTTGTGTAAAGGGAGCCTGTGTGTGTGTGTGAATTTCTCTCTCATCCCCTAGAAGAAGGGCTCGCCCCCTCCCATGTAGGGATATGCAAAGACTTTTCAGTTACACACAAAGAATCCAATTTCCCCTAGGGTTGACCTTTGGACACAACCTTTGAATTTTGGAACCTTAGCATTTTGGAAGTCTTAATGGGTTGAACCTTAGGGTCTTTTTAGCCCATTGTTGCACATGGCTCTTTTGCAGATGGCCCCCCCTTTGGATCCCTATTTTCCCTCCTTTGGATCCCTACTGTGGCCGGTCTACTAGCTTAACCAATATTCTAGCTTTTTCTCCCCGGGCACTTCCCCACATTAAATGATCAGTTTAATATGAGAAAATCATTTAGGAGAATTAGATATTGATTATTATGACATTACCTCTCTCTTGAAATCATAGTCGTCCTCGACTATGGTGTAGAGAAGATAAAGCATATTCATGAGTCCTTTTCTTAGCGGGTAGAGGATCCCTATGTTACCCTACGACATCATTCCACAATGGATGACTAGTCCATTTGGCACTTGAGAGCTTGAGGCTGCCGCAAGCATGTCTGCACATTAGTCCTATCAGTCTTCCATAGTAGAGTGACAAGCTCTACTTGGTGTTTGGGAGACGTCGTCTCCGCAAACTTGATCTAAGCATGCGTACTACTTCATTTTTGTGCACAATAAAGAAAAAGAGAGTCTTATAAGACAAAAAACTTTGTTCATTTTTAACATTTTGTACATTTGCTTACTCTTGGGAAGCATTGTAAGCATTGACAAGGTTTAGGTTATCCTTTAATTGTATGCCTTGCATCCATCCAGCATCTTCAAAAGGATAATTTTTAAACTTAATAAGATATCGTTGGATAGTCTTACCGCCTCTTAATACCTTGTCTTCATGTCGGAGAATGGACTCGGGCTGCAGCACCTCCTCTTGGTCCTCGATCTCTGGTGGGTCTTCAATAGTTGGTTCTTGAGGTGGCTCTCCTTTGTAAGGCTTTAATAGGCTCACATGGAAAGCATTGTGTATGAGCCAATGATTGGGCAACTTGAGTTGATAGGCCATCTCATTGATTGGCCTAAGAATTTGGAAGGGACCATAGTACCTTTTTGCTAGTTTAGCATAGTACTTTTGGTGGCCCGTAGGATTCTTGCCCGTCGTGTGCCTTAATCGAGCCTTGGGAAACTTTAACAAGACCCAATCGTTTTCTTTAAAGACTTGGGATCTTCTGTGCTTGTCAGTAGCAGCCTTTTGCCTTTGCTGTGAGATAGAGATAGCATCCTTAATCTTTTGAAAACATTCTTGTAGGTCTCGGCTATACTCATCTGCAGCGAAGATCTTCCCATTTACTTTAAGTAGCAAGGGACTTTTTTATCTTCCCTCGATTACCTCAAAATGTGCTTTTCCCGTGGAAGTATGTACAGTGTTGTTGTAAGCATACTCCACTAAGGGTAAGTACTTCTCCCATTGGGATCTTTGATCTACTTCCGTTACATAGGCTTTTAGTAGATCGAGAATGGTTAGGTTAGCTATTTCACTTTGGCCATCCGTTTGTGGATGATAGGCCGAACAGAAGTTTAGCCTTGTCCCTAAATTCTCAAAGAGACCCTTCCAGAAATTACTAGTCATTCTAGGATCTCTATCCGACACTATGGACATTGGCAAGCCATGGTACTTGAAAATTTGTGAAATGAAGAGGGTTGCCATTTGATGGGCTTTGATAGTCTTTTTGACAGGTATAAAATGAGCTTGTTTACTGAACCTGTCTACTATCGTCCATTTTCCCATATTCCCATGGATAGACTTAGGGAATCCAAAGATAAAATCAATGGATATGCTCTCCCATGGTGAATTAGGGATTGGCAAGGGTTGAAGCAATCCAAGTTGCTTCCCTCTATCAAATTTTGTCTTTTGGCATACCACACATTTAGAAACATACTCATGTATGTTTACTTTCATGGTAGGCCAATAGAAGTATGTTTCAATTTCTTTTAAGGTAGAATGAATCCCCCTATGCCCGGGGGCATAAGGTGGAGCATGAGATTCATACATTACTTTCTCACATAGTGAGTTAGTAACACATAGTCTATTGCCATAGACAAGATAACCATCTTGTAAAGTAAATGGTTCTTCTTTCTTCCCTAATGCAAGGGCTGAAATCACATCTTTAAAATCGGGATCAATAGCGTACTCATCTATCATTGAAGATAGATCATTGTGAGTTGCTATGGAAACCGCATTCACTCGCGGCCGTCTTGAGAGTGCATCAGCTACTTGATTATGCTTGCCACCAATGTGAGCAATATGAAAATGAAATTGCGAAAGGAAATTTGCCCACCTCATTTGTTTGTCGGAGAGCTTGGTCTACGTCATGAAGTACTTAAGACTTTGGTGATCTGTTCGCAGAATGAAAGGAGTCCCCAATAAATAGTGCTTCCATGAGTCTAAGGCATGTAGAACTGCAAGGAGTTCCTTTTCATATATGCCTAGAGCTTGCTCAACAGGGTCGAGCCTTTGACTCTCATGGCGTGCCCTTCTTGGAGCAAAATAGCTCCAAGGCAATCACCACAAGCATCACATTGGACCTCAAATGGTTTTGAGAGATCTGGTAGTGTAAGCACAGTTTGAGAGATAAGCTTTTCTTTAAGCTTTTTGAAAGCATTGTTCTCCTTAGCAGACCATGTGTACCTAACGCTTTTCTTTGTTAGGTCATGTAATGGTCGCGCAATTTGTGAGAACTTTTCTATGAAGCATCTATAGTATGCGCACATACCCATAAAGCTTCTTAGTTCATGAAGATTCCTTGGTTTAGGCCATCCTTTTATTACCTCTAACTTTGATGGATCCATTTGGATGCCATCTTGAGAGATAATGTGACCTAAATAATGAATCTCTTGCAAGAAAAATTCACTTTTCTTTCGATTAACATAAAGTTTATTCTTTCTTAAAACTTGAGATATTACCTGGAGGTGTTGCTTGTGTTCGTCTAATGAATTAGAGTAGATGATAATATCATCAAAGAACACTCCAATGAAGGTTCGATGAGGCCTGAACATCTTCTCCATCAAGCGGTTGAATGTGGCTGGTGCATTGGTCAAGCCAAAAGGCATGACAATGTATTCGTAAAGACCAAAGGTGGTGCGAAATGCGGTCTTTACAATGTCTTGATCAACTATCCTTATTTGATGATAGCCACTTTTTAGGTCAATCCTACTGAACAAGGTCGATCCTTGTAGCTTATCAAATAGGTCTTCTACCCGTGGAACGGGAAACCTATTCTTGATACTGATCCTATTTAGTGCTCTATAGTCAACACACATACGATATGTGCCGTCTTTCTTTTGCACTAATAGCACAGGTGAGCAAAATGGAGATGAGCTAGGCCTAATCATGCCCTTCTCAACTAACTCATGCACTTGCCGCATAATCTCCTCTTGTTGATCTTGAGAAACTCTATAAGGAGGTTTGTTAGGCAGTGAACTTCCCGGAAGAAGTTCAATTGCATGGTGATCATTACCTCATTTAGGCGGTAGCTCACAAGGGATGTCATCAATAAACATCTTGATACCCCTTGAGAAAATTGGATAACTCTAATTCGTTTTGGTTTCTTTTATTTTCTTTTGCTAAAGCATTAGGTTCATTTTGAGAATCTTTAACAAAAATCATGTACACGGAAATAGAGCTCTTTATTGACTTGTTGAAAGTTGGTGTATGTACAATGGGGATAGTGTTACCCATTTCCTTAGCATCTATATACATGTCTTTTTCCCTGAACTTAAAGGAGATTCTCCTTTCAAGAAATTTAACATCGGCAACCAGGCGATCAAACCATGGTGCCCCTAGGATTACATCCTCATGCTTGAGAGGAGAGATAAAGAAGTCTTCTTTGTCCACATAGCCTTGGACATGAAGCCTCAATTTCCCGATTAAGGGAGTGACTGAAGCTTCTTGCCCCTTGAAGGGCAGTGTCTGCGGGTAGGACATCTCCCATCTCGTAGGATTGTATGCCTAGCTTGGTGGCCAACTCTATAGATATAAACTTGTGAGTAGAACCAGGGTCAAAGAGAATAAAAGCATCATGTTCTCTTATCTTTCCCCAAGCATGGCATAGAGGAGATCCTTTGTGATGAGTTTGGTGAGTCTCCTCCTCTTGGATTTCAACCAAGGAAGCTCTAGGAGGATCTTGGCAGTTGTTCTTTTGGGGACAAGCGCGGTACGCATGCCCTTGTTCGCCGCACTTGAAACACCGGTTATCCTTGCGATAACGCTCAAGCTCTTCAGGATAGAGTTTGTTCTTAGCTTTGTAAACTCCCTTCTCTTTAGCTTTGTTGGAGTTTCCCTTAGGAGACTTTTGGACATTGTCCTTCCCCTTAGGCTCATTGGAACCCTTGTTTTCTGGGGGCTTATTATTTCTTTTAGCCCCAGTTTGGAAATTGATTCGAGAGGCCACCATAGTATGGTGTATTACCGCCGATATGGTACGTGGCCTTTGGGAGTTGACATACTCCGCCATTTCTTCGGTTAAGCTCACACAAAATTGTTGCTTTTGCTCTCCAAAATCCAACTTTTTAAAGACAGTGGCTTTGAGTTGTAGGTCCCAAAACTTGTCTACATATTTGTGGATGGATTCATTGGGAGAGAGCTTTAAGCTTCGCCATTCGGTGAGTACTTTGTCTTTGGCATCGATGGCCAAAAATTGCTTCATAATGGAAGATCTTAAAGCTTTCCATGTTCGTGGAGCTTCACCGTTGGCTCGTAGGCTAGACCACCATTGCCTGGCGGACTTTTGAAAGTGCATAGCTACATGGTGTAGCTTATAGGACTCCGTGAAGCCCTCATCTCCAAACGCCGCATCGAATTGCTGGATAAAAGCCAAGACTTTGTCCATAGCACCAAAGGTACCATCATAGGTAAGGAAAGATATGATCTTCCCTCCCTCTTTGAATTTCTTCAACTTGGACGACCTCTTCCATGCGGCATAGGATTTCCTATGGCCTCTTCTTTTTGATGGTTCAAAGGTTGCACCATCACTTTCTTCAGAAGGTGAAGGATTTGAAGAAGGTGGAGAAGAGGGTGACGTCTTTCTCTCCTTTTTCTTATCTTGATCTTCGTCGTCTTCACCATCACTTTCATAAGAGGAAGAGGATGAAGAAGATGGAGAAGAGGGTGTCCTCTTTCTTGCCTTTTTCTTCTCTTGCTTTTTATCATCCCTCTTTGAATTATGATGTGGAGAAGAGTGCCATGGTCTTCTCCGCTTTGGTGGTGATGGAGAGCGTTTAGCCCACCGTCTTTGTGGAGCCATCTCCGCCGAGGTGGCGGGAGACTCACTTCTTTCTCGTTCCTTCGATGGAGGCTCTTGAGTTCTCCTTTGGGAAGGAGATGCATCATCAAGAAGTACATTCTTGAGCCCTTCATAGGGATTCTCTTCTTCTTCCCGAATCGGAGAGGGGCCTCTTTTGGTAGTCTCACAAGGAAGCTTCCTAGGTGTTCTCTTGTCATGGTGATGAGCTTGGAGAATCCCGTGAGCACGGAGCTGCCGTTGCACTTCACTTTGGAGAGATAGATTGCCCATGGCTTGTTGAAGCCTAGAAACAAGATAGTTAACAAGCATTGAAGCATCATTAGTAGCTTGCTCATGAGCAAAATCAAAGTTATCAACATTAATTTCACTCTCTTTACTATTGTCAGCCATTCTAACAATTTTTAGGTGTAAACTTTTTAGGTGTACTTTGGCACTTCAAGCCCTAGTTGCTACTCCTCTTTACCCCTTTAGAAAAAGCACTCAAGCTACTGTACCTGCAGCTCGAATACCATTAATTGCAAGGAATAGAAGAGAGGGTCTTTCGACACCAAAACAGCACCGGCTCCTATCAAGCTTCTAATAGCTCAATAGTGGTTAAGCCGTAGGCAAGCCCCGTAGGACTCCACTATTAAGACCATAGCTCTCGATGGTGATGCCCCGTTAACTGCATGAAGCCAGGCGCACTGCAAGGCTAAAAATTCCCTATTCTACTTACTCATAGGCAATTAATAATACCAACAATTTATAGCTAGCTTGAGGACCTCCCTTCTTGAGCAAGAAAAGAGAAACCTTGTGCTATGATACCAATGTAACATTTAATGGTCTAAAAACTTATGTGTAGCCGAAATTAGCATAAACATAGTGGGCATTTCATTAGAATAGATTCCTAATGAGAATTACAAGAGTGCTTGGGTGGAGAGAGCAACAAAAATCATAACACCTAGTTAGATAGCATCAACAATACTTTCAAAAGAGAGAGAAATTAACCTATTGACAACAATTGAGGACCGGATTATCATGGAGCCGGTCCCCCCTCCAAAAGGCTTTGTATTATGGTTTCTCCCATCAAGAGAGACATTGTACAATACAAATCTTTGTGTTCCTTCAAGACTAGCTAGTGCAATGAAGATGAAAGCTTCATACACTAAGCAAAACACTTAGTAAACACAACTTTAATTATCCCCGTTCTCAGACCCAAGACCTCACACACCTTCGAAGATGATGAGAGCTAGCAAGGTATGAGAGTAGATTGAGAGAAAGAAGGAGTATCTTACGAGAAAGATGTACATCTCCTCACATAATTACTCATATTATCATAGTTTTAGCTTAGTAATTACCTTGGTAGAGGAGATGAGCATGCATTGAATCTTGGCTCTTGGTTGGATTTGCATCCACAAGCCAAGAGTGTGTCGATGTATGCTTCTGTCTCACAAGCTTGGAGTAGGTGATGAGCTCTCCATTAAAGCTTGGGAAGACATAGTCTTCTCTTTATTCACACATGAGATTGTGTGAGTGTGTGTGTGATAATGCCTTGCAAAAATCAGCCCCCTCTCTCTCTTGGGTGAGCCCTCTTGCTAATTGCTCTTGCAGGCTCCCCATTGGACCTCCCCAAGTCAAGCCAATGGCTATTAAGCAGCATAAGTGATAGCCTTCTGACATGTGTCCCCCTTTCCCCTTTTGTGAGAGATTTAGGTAATTTAATAATTAAACTAAACTCTCATTGGACCCCTTTGCCTCCTGGCCAATAGGAATCAGGCAAGCCATTGGGCTCCTGAATGCTCATTGGACCCCTTGGGAGACTGTCCAATAGTCTTCTAGGAGACTTAATTCTCATTGTCTCTTTAATTAAGTGTTTTTAAATTAATTAAACTAGATTTACTCTAGCCTAATTCTCATTGGTCCACCTCCAAGGCCATCCAATAGGAATTGGGCACACCTTGTGGGCATCTGGGCCAGGGAGCTGACATGTGTCCCTAATTCCCTTTGTGTAAAGGGAGCCTGTGTGTGTGTGTGTGTGTGTGTGTGTGTGTGTGTGTGTGTGTGTGTGTGTGTGTGTGTGTGTGTGTGTGTGTGTGTGTGTGTGTGTGTGTGTGTGTGTGTGTGTGTGTGTGTGTGTGTGTGTGTGTGTGTGACTTTCTCTCTCATCCCCTAGAAGAAGGGCTCGCCCCCTCCCATGTAGGGATATGCAAAGACTTTTTAGTTACACACAAAGCATCCAATTTCCCCTAGGGTTGACCTTTGGACACAACCTTTGAATTTTGGAACCATAGCATTTTGAAAGTCTTAATGGGCTGAACCTTAGGGTCTTTTTAGCCCATTTTTGCACATGGCTCTTTTGCAGATGGCCCCCCCTTTGGATCCCTATTTTCCCTCCTTTGGATCCCTACTGTGGTCGGTCTGCTAGCTTAACCAATATTCTAGCTTTTTCTCCCCTGGCACTTCCCCACATTAAATGATCACTTTAATATGAGAAAATCATTTAGGAGAATTAGATATTAATTATTATGACACACTTCATTTTGATAAATTTTGCAGCCTCTAGTAGAGTCAGCCTCATATAATCTTTTATGGTAGACAGGACCATGGTCATTGCATAAGCTACTTTCTTCCTCTTCATTTTGATAAATTTTGTAGCCTCTAGTAGAGTTCGCCTCATGTCATCTAACTCAACATTAAACTTTTGAATTTTCTTGCATACCTTGAAATAAATTCATTATTTTTCATTACTAGAGCTAATTGTTTGAAACTGGAAGTCCTTTCTTTCTGCTCTCACAGTGCCATGCCTCATCTGGCCTCTTGTGTCTATTGACTGATTGACTCCTTGGTCCCATTACAAGAATTGGCCTCGTTATCTCTAGTACCAGATGTTCCATTTGACTGTGGCACCTCCGAGTTTGCTAGTTCAATATTTGATACATCCTTTCCCTTCTTCAAATGATGCATTTTGATTTTCAAGTTGTTCCATAAATGGCCAAATGCCTTACAATAAGTACATTGAAAGCAGTCATTAGACCTATGATCTTTTGATTTGCATTTCAAACACATAGTATCTACCTTGTCGATTGAAGCTCTGATCTTGGACGTTTCTGCAATATGTTTAGACATCATCTCAATCTTTTTCATCCATGATCCTTTTTTCTTGGTTTTGAACTGATCATCTGACGCACTATCAGAAGAACTAGACCTAAAGTTTGTCTCTCACTCCTCAATCCACGTCTCACTATCACTCGAGTCTCTCCGCCCTTTGTGGCCCCTCTCTTTCTTGGCATGTTGCTCTAGCTTCAATGCTCTTTGCACTAGATTATTGAACTCGTTTGTCAGTGCTGGTACTTCTTGAAACTGAGATTATATTGTTTTCTCAAAAGAGGCTTGTTTAGTTGCGTAGTGAGCTATTTCATTTTCTCAACATAGCTTCTGATGGAGATCTTACCCTGCTTAATCTTATCCAGTTGACATAAGATATCTTCATCACCTCCATTGTTGGTATACTCCAAAAAACATTCCTTGATTAGCTTTTTGTACATTCTAGGCTTATTGGCTAGGTAGTGGTAATACCACTTTCTTTGCTGTGTCCTTCTCAACGTTTGTGGAAAGTATTCTCCTCACTCATCCTCATGGATTTTCTTCAACTTAGCATATTGTTCGAATGCTTGTATGTGACCATTGGGATCATATTTCCTTCCACCCATGAATATATGAAAAGCAATCTTCAGATCATTGGAGCGCTCAACATGTCTCATTTTGTAATGGTGTAATTCATGATCCATGTGTCTAGATTTCTCCTTTTGGTTTTATTTTTGCTCTATGGTGCAATGCTTGCTATAATGATTAGTATTCATATCCCACTTATCGTTGTATTGATCATCTCTTTCTGTGACTCTGTCTATCTCATTCTTCCTTTTAGATTTTTTGTGTTGACTCCATTTGTTCCCATCACTTCCATCTGCTCATCTTTCCCTTTTCCCTTATCTCATTTTTGAGACCGGTGTGAGTGAGAACGGCTCTCAGCTCTCAGTGAATGTCTTCTCCTCAACTAAGGTGAGTGTTGGGAAACCCCAAGTCCCTTAGTCTCCCTCTGGTCAAGGTTAGTATCTATGTCATTCTTGAGGTCAGGTTCAACGTTAGAGCCTCACACCGACTCCTCAACCATATTGCACATGTGATCTTTCTTCTTCATGAAGAATGTGGTCGGTCTCCTACGTCTTCATGATCTTTGGGGTGGCATTGTGAACTTCAACTAACTCCAATCTCCAACTAGGAGACATGTTCCCTGTTGTGAAGAGCTTGAGACCACCAATGTGATCACCAAAATGGAATGAGCTAGTTACTTCTAGCAACTATTCTAGGTCACAAACTTGGAGTTAATAAGATCATGTCATATATAAAACAAGGTTTATGACTTCTAATAGCACACAAACTAGATATTGACTCAAATGGAAATTGCAAGAAAAGATACTAAAATTGATATATATTCATATACTAAAAAAGCATAACTGGCACCAAATAGACTTACAAGAAAGCTTATAGATGCTTATAGAAAATTCTTGGTGATTACAAAGGGTATGAAATGACCAACCCTAAAAATAAAGTAATGGGCCCTATTTATAGGTACTCAAACTTGGCTCTGACTGAGTGTACATTATAGAATTACAGTGGTAAATCTCTTCGATAACTACCACTCAATAACTACAAAATCTGACAACTACACTAACATCCAACTAAGCCCTATTCCCACCATCCACCACTCTCTCCTCCCTCTTTCTCCCTTCTTCTTTTTTTTTGGGTAAGAGGGTGCATGAGACACCCCCTCAACACAAAAAAAAGAAGATATAAGGGGTATCCTCTTAACATATATTTTTTAAAAAAGAGAAGAGGTATCCTCTTTGTTTTTCAAAACTCTCTCAATGAGAGAGGGAAATTATATTAAAACAACCCTACTACAAATGCACCATGCTCAATTGGAGCCATGAACAAAAAAATAAAGATAGTTCATAAGTCCATAGAGATGGGTTTTTTACAGGGAAGCCCCTAACCCATACAATACATTAGAGCTTACACGCTTGCAACTTACGAGGCTTCCTCAAGGTGCCACCATGCCAAGCAGTTCTGCCACCCCGGTCGAGCATGCCTAAGGGAGCTTCCACAGCCAAACATACTAATTGCTCATAAGTACACAGAGTCGAGATTTTTACAGGGAAGCCCCTAACCCATACAGCTTAGCAATATCAACCACAATTGGCACTTACACAACCATCCTAAAGTTGCCACCAAGCCCAACCAATATGCCACCCCAATCTAGCTTGCCTCAAGGAGCTTCCTCAACCAAAGACACCAAGCCTCAGAGGTCAAGGCCAAACTGCAACCATCTGTCCACCAGGGAATGTGCCACAGCCATCGAACAACCCCTAGACCAGTCCAAAAGTAGAGCAGTACCTCCTGACCAAAATTCACAAACTCCTCCACATGAGTCTTCACCCTGCCATCTTGCAATCAGAAAGTCAAAAGCAAATCACCCGACCACATGTGTACACCACCAGCCACTTCCATGCAGCAATGAGGCATGGATCTCATTTTCAAGATATTACAAACCCTACCTCGTAGACCTACAAATGCCCATGGAGAGAGAAGAAGGGCCACCTTTGATGAGTCCCCCTGTCAAGAGGGAAGTTGTGTGCTCCATCCCAAGGGCCCCAACCTTCCGAGGGATGTCGTCGAGCATCTGTGCATTGCACCACACCAAGTGCAGTGACGATTTTCTTCCTGGAGGAGGGGGGGGGGGGGGTTACCTTGTGACCCATAGTTCCAAAAATGGAGGTTTTGCCAATGCCAAGGGGGAGCCCAAGGCTGCTTAGCTAAGGTTCCACCCTAGAGATATCCTCTTTGGAAATAGCCTATCCCCACTCCACTCTTGCTCCCCACCTGCACAAAGGGATGAAACCCTAGAGGTATCCTCTCTTCTTTTTTTGTAAAACTCACAATTGTGAGTGACTGTATTAGAATTTCATAGAGAAAATTACAGATCACCCTCAACGAGCCTTGAGGTACTGAAATTACATCAAATTCAACAAAGTATCAAGAGCATTGTCAAGGGTGAATGACACAGGTCCCCCTGATCCAGTCATACGAGTTTTGACCTTTACCTATCACATACATAAGCTCCTAACTTTCTTTACAATCACAAAGAAGCTAGCCACTGATAGCGGGAAAAAGAGCAGTGCAATCGGGTGGCCTCTGTACTCGTGCACACTCCACAAACCACGCCTCATGCAAACAAGCAAAGAACAAAACAAAGGGGGCACCACCCTAAATTAAGAGGTTTAGGGACCTCACACATAGTGCACATAGGCTAGTGAGACTTCTGGCACTATGATGGCATCAAAACATATGGCAAAACACATAGAAACGAAGCTTAGGGACCTTATGTAGCATATATTGATAGCCGTTTTTCGGCTCTTTGTAATTGCCACAGTGAGTTACCTCACCCTACCAAAATCACCCAAACACTGTGGCTATTCCTACCATTTCACTGTACATAGGCGTGCGTGAGTCACGGGACTTTTCCCATATCTTCTTAAAAAACCCTCAATTAGCTAGTCATTGGGCTAGTTGAGCCAAAAAAATAAAAAATATAAAAAATATAAGTATATTATGGCCCATGCGTATGTAAATATTTCTTTGTATATAGGGCCTAAATAAAAGATTTTTTCATAATTATTATGGTATTTATTTAAATATTTCTACCTATGGTGTGTTATTTATGCTATGTACATTGACTCACCATCACCATATTTTTTCTTATTAGCTTATGGACTATCAGCTATGGACTTGAATGGTAAAGAGCACTCCAGGAAGGTAAACGGATATCGCTTGAAGCCCTATTTGAGTCGCCTTCTACCAAAGGATCTACCAAAGATTTGTCCAAGGGCCGCTGTCTCATGTAAGTATTGTTACATGAAGCATGAGTGTAACTCTAGCCAAAATTCTGAGGGGCCAAACAATAAAGATCTCGTCAAGGACTCTGAAGCACTCTCTTTGGAAAAGATGCTCTATGATGGTACATGAATATACCATCATCTAGGGGGAGGGCTAATGATAGCCGTTTTTCGGCTCTTTGTAATTGCCACAGTGAGTTACCTCACCCTACCAAAATCACCCAAACACTGTGGCTATCCCTACCATTTCACTGTACATAGGCGTGCGTGAGTCACGGGACTTTTCCCATATCTTCTTAAAAAACCCTCAATTAGCTAGTCATTGGGCTAGTTGAGCCAAAAATATAAAAAATATAAAAAATATAAGTATATTATGGCCCATGCGTATGTAAATATTTCTTTGTATATAGGGCCTAAATAAAAGATTTTTTCATAATTATTATGGTATTTATTTAAATATTTCTACCTATGGTGTGTTATTTATGATATGTACATTGACTCACCATCACCATATTTTTTCTTATCATTTTGCATACTCTTTATTCCATATAAAAAGAATTTCATGCAAGCTTCTCCTATTTTTAGTGTAACTCCATCCCAACAAAAATCCAAAAAAACTAGTTCTATTTATGTGTATATTTTTTTCACTATTGTGATTTTTTCCTTCCTACATATATTCTCTATTACTCTCATAAATTAGACCACCAAAAATATTCATCTTTTTATGGTAGACTTATAATGAGAGAGATTTATTTTGACCCCTTTATATTTTTCCACCTATATTATTTATATTTGACATGTACATATTTTTTAGACCCCTCAATATTTGATTTTCTTAGTTGTACTATTCACTTATATCATGATCTCAACAATATCTTCAATTATAGACCTACCAAATAAGTTCAAGGGTAGGTGGCATGCATACATGCACTATGGAGGGCTCACTCTTGGAGGTATTCAAAAGAATCATCCAAAGAAGGACCCCACAAGGACCTTGTGCAGTGGAAAAAAACGGTCGGTTTTGCTGAATTTTTAAAGTTCACTTGCTCTCCGAATTTGAAAAGGTGATACAAACAAAAGTTGTAGCTCGTGGGCTGAACTTTTGCCTCAACTTTTTTCATATTTTTTTGAGCTATGAGCTGTGAGCTATGATTTTATTAGTGGACCCCAATTTTCCCATGTTATGCAGCCACACTCTCTCTTCCACTTTATCATTTTCCTCTTTCACACACACTTCTCCACTCATCATCCCCACCTCTCTCACCACTCCTCTCTGCACCCTACTCACCTTCTTCTCAACCTTGAAGAATAAGAGAAACCATGGTGAACTCATACCTCCCACACACAATTCCATTCCAAAATTGACCACCTAGTCTCATTTTTCCTCTTCCAAATTACCCATATCTATAAAAAAACCACAAAATTCAGCCTCTTCTCTTAAAAGACAGCATCATGGTGGTTGATTACTCAGCTTCAATTACCTTGTCTCTCAAGGAAGGTCAAGAGTGGAGAAAAAATGTACCGTCAAAGCTAGTGGACCGTCAACAAGCGTCAAAATTGGCCCTACTCAAGACACTTGGAGCATCAACCTTGTAAGAAATCCACCTTTTCTTACCTCTTAAGAGTTTTTCTTCCTTATTTGTATCCTACATGGATACTCCCATTGTAAATATCCAATTCCATTTGTAAATTAATACTAACTCTACTAACACTAACCCACTATGAAAAGTCCTATCACCTCCATTTCTCTCCTCTCTCTTTCCCCACCAACTTCTTGATAATTCCAAGCAAAAGAAATTAGATAAATTGCTGAAAATCTAACCCAACCATGGTTAAAGGAGTAACCCTAGCCTTCAAAATTGCTATAAAAGGAGGGTGTAGCTAGCACAAAAAGGGGGAGCCATAAGCAAGAGCACTATGCTATAGCTTGAGAAGCCAAGCTCAACCTCTCTAGAAGGAGCTCTTGAGTGGAAGCTCATTGTCTTATGCATGTGCATGTGTTGTAATAGGGGATTAGCAAGGGAACTCTATGCCATTGTAAGAGAGAGAGTGATCACTCAATTGAGAGTAGGAAATCTATCATTTCTCCTACTAGTGTAAGCCCAACATTTGCTGAATCAAGGAGGGTGGATTTGGACTAAGTTTGGATACTTTGTCTCCCTTCCAACGTGAAGTAATGGACAACAATGATGCGTAAGTGTCTTGGTGTTTTTTATTAAGTTCTTGATAGCTTGTCTCTGGTGTTGTCATCAATCTAGCCATAAATCCCACATACTATAAGAGGGCGACATGGTGGAGAGGACTCCCCTGGCTTTAAGACAGTGATTGGGGTGGCTTTTCTTGTGATGTGTGGTGGTGAAATTTACGCAAGCTATGTTGAACAAATACTAATCTCACTTTGATTTGTCATGACAGATTTGTAAGAAGGTATTAATGCAACAAGCACCCCCTCCCCCTTTCTCTCTCTTTCTTAAATATATAATTGTGTTTGCTTGATCATTGCCGATACGTTTCAAAGCAGCCCGAGCACTATCTCTCTCTCCTCTCTCTCTCTCCTCTCTCTCTCTCTCTCTCTCTCTCTCTCTCTCTCTCTCTCTCTCTCTCTCTCTCGTGTTTTAGTGTGTGAGAGTGTTCCATTGGTGTTAGGGTTAGTGTAAATTCCTTGCTTGTTTGTGGGTTGCTCTAACGATTCTCCTCTTTTGCGTCCTAGTTCGCTCTTAAACTAGGTGGTGCCCCTTGTGTAGTTGGGATTTGGCTGTGGGTTTGTTGTTTTGGTTTGTGTTGTGTTGTGCCCCAGCCCCATTGAGCAGCACGGGAGCCTTGAAGGGTGTCTAGAGGTTGCTCTTCTTGTTGCCTGCCCCGGACCGCCTCAATATATACACAAGACATCAGCTTAACAATACAACGGCATCTGATCATACATAACAAGGATATAGAGAAGCAAGCCAAGGATGGCATAATCCCTTGTCAAAAACAATCAACCCAGCAAGTAGGTATGATCCTACTAGCAACACATCAATACCTTAGAGAATGATGGCGAGGATGGTGGCCATGGAGCATGAGAGAAGACTCCTTATTTAGGTTTTAGGGCTAGTAATGTATCATACTAGAGGGAGAGAGAGAGAGAGGGAGAGAGAGTAGAGCTCCATCCATAGCTCCTCGTTGTGAGCAGTGTCGTCATAGCTTCGTTGCTTGGTGAAGTGGGTGAAGTGTTTTTTTTGAGTGAGAGAAGGCCTCCTTATATAGGTTTCTGAGAGGGTTGAGGATTAGGGATAAACATGCTTAAATCCGCTGATTGGGGTTACTTTTTGCTTAGGGTGATATTCTCTAGAGTGATGTGAGAGGGGAGGGTAAATGCTGATTTTTCTGATTGTGACACATGGGGATAAGGCCTTGACCAGCATTTAAGAGCAGGTAGGTGGCTGTTGAAACTGGAGGTTCTGCACATGTCAGGGGGGGACCTGCTGGGTCCTCCTGAATATCAAATTCTCAAAAAATCCTCAACCATGGCTTCTTTTGGCATGTGTTCTTTGTAAAAATCAGCATGTCTCTTTTCAACCCAAAAGTCTTTATCCCTGTTGACTCACCTTTACCATAAGATTTTCCCTTTTTCTCCTCCTGTAACTGCATTGTTGATGCTCAATCACTGCTTCTAGTAACAGTGAACAGTTACCTACCAAATACTTATGGTGCAGTAAAAAAAATTTACCATGGGTAAAAAAAGTTACTGTAGGTAAAAAGTGATTTGTATTTACCATGTAGGTGAAAAATATTTACTGTAGGTAAAAAAATATTTACTGTGGTAAAAAATATTTACTGTCGGTAAAAAAGTGAAAACGGAGTATGCTGTGCTGTGAGTCCACACGAACATCCTCGTGTAAATTTCACTAGAAATTCACACCTAGAATGGGCTATTCTGTAAGATATAGGTTGTAGGCATGCATAAGAGCTCGTTCCCACGTATCTTCTGTCCATGGCACTTTTTACTCTTTGGTGCTTGTGAAGTAGATTTTTCTTCTCTTTCGAGATCCCTTGGACTAGAGTATCCTCATCTCCCCAGCAACTGACTGTGCCTTTATTGCATCTTCAGAAGGGGTCCTAAAAACCATGCATCATATAGCCCTCCCCCTTAAGCTAGAGGTATTTGATGCCTCTAGCTGTAGGTTGTGCTACAATAGGGTTCTCTTGAATACTTACCCACCTGGTACCAATTGAATTTGCCATGTAACTACTTTCTTGGCTGATGCACCATGTTTAGTCCTTTCTGATGAATAATTGTATCCATCCATGACTAACAACTGGTCTCCTAGACCCTTGAAAGCCATACTCCATCCATTGTCAATATCCGCTTTCACTGGTAGCATTCTCTTTTTTTCTTTTTTTTCTTCTCTTTTTTTCCTTTTTTTTTTCTTTTCTCTCTTTTTTTTTTTACCCAACCCCTCGTTGAGCATTCATGCTCAACCATAGTATTATTTAGGTAAAAGATGACTCTATAGAGAGAATTATATAACATAGAGCTATAGACTGTATAAGAAAAAATGATAGTATAGTGGCTATATAGATAGGATAGAGATAGAGAAAAAAGCACCTGCTAGTGCATCACCCTCCAGGGTCAAATGGAAAGCTCAAAGCTCCCCCACGCATGGTGTAGAATCCACCTGGATCAAAAGTAAAGCATTGCTCATTGCCATCAACCTGTAAAACATGTATATCCAAGCCTTCCTTTGCACTTGTAGGCCAATAGACAGGCCACCCTTCCAGCTCTTTATAGCATGGAGCTTTGTCACCCTGCATCCATAATCCTTCGTGTCCACTATAAGCATACTTGCCATCACTTGAGAAACCTGAATCATAAGCAGCTATCCTACCATCTGCTACAGAACCCTCCATGGTATAGTCCACTTCAAAAAAACCTCGCCATTGACAAAAAATATATGTAAAGCAACCTCCAATAACACATGTATCCATAGCATCACATAACATAGCAAGACCCTGCCATTTGCCTCCACTTGCTGCATAGCCAAGCAAACCTGATCATTTTTCAAACCTGTATCCAAACCCTCTGTAAACGTCTCCACAACCATCTCTTTATACTCAGAAACATGACCTACTAGAGCTTCAACCTGTGAAAATACCTCATCACCAACAAGGTTGACGGCACCTTCCTTTAATTGGATATGGTGTTGGGTTACCGTCACTCCTTTAATGTGCTCATAATCAATTATAAAGAGGCCAGCATGCTTCTTTAGTACCTGCAAATAGGGTTCTCTCTCTTCTTCTAGTAGGTCCTTAGCTAGCATCTCCTCTAAGCCTGTGGCTTGTTCCTTGTTTAGAGAGTCTTGACCACCTTCTCCTTCTGGGTTTGGCAATATTATACCCCTGACTTCCAAAGAGCTAGCATCCTCCTCAGATGATTCATCCTCAGATGAAGAGCAGCTGCTTGTGCTCCATTCATCCATAGAAGTCTCCATCTCTAGGTCTTATTGTCTACCCTGCTTCATGTCATACACAATTTTTTGTTGCTTGCCGCCTACCTTATGATTTGGTTGCAACTCAAGGGAACCTGTCTCCCAATCTTGCATAGCTTTCATAGCCATAGGCCAAGGTCTTCCAAGGATTAGCGGATAGCCCTCCCCCTTAGTTGGGATCACATAAGCATCAATTGAGATTGCCACACCAAAAGCTGAAACCTTCACTCCATTAACCTTTCCCACACAAGCCACCCTTACATTATTTGCCATCTTAGCTTGTAAGGAAGTTTGCTTGTTTACTTCCAAACCCAGCCTGTGCATTAATTTCTCTATCATAACAAAAATCTCGGCTCCACCATCTACGTACACATTGGAGACTCGCTGACTCTTAATCTCTGCATCAATGACTGGCACGATATCCTTCATGCCTCTTGCACTAATAGACCCAACTGACTTTGCCTTAGCCCTCCTGGTGCTGATCATCTTAGACCAGTTTCTACGCATCTTTGGGGAAAGGTGGAGGAGTTGCTGCCATGAAATCTTTGGTCCTTGCTTACTCACATCTGCTACCAGGTCGTAAGGTATGGATCCTACCCCAAGTGGAAAGTCTTCTACTCCTATGTGCCTCCTTGACCTACTCTTCCTTTTCTTGTCTCCTATCACTTGGGAGGAACCCTCATTCCCTTTATCCGGCTCTGAAGCTTCCATTTCATCAGTTCTTTGTCTCCTAACTCTCTTTATTGGCATGGCAACAACTTCCTCCATTTTTTCTTTCCCTTTATCCTTACCATTGTCAAGACTTATGACAGAGACAGCCCTGTCCTCCCCTCCCAATGGTAGTGGAGGGATCTCTGCTGGTGCTTGTGGTGGTGGAGGAGGGGGTCTCAATATTTGGATTGGTGGAGCCACGTGTGCATTTTGTCCATTTAGTGGCCTAGCTCGAGGAGGAGTGACTTGCTGGCGAGGAGGCCGTCTTTGATTACCATTTCCTTTATAGCGTCGTGGATGGGGGCAATAATACATGCCGTGACCTACCTCTGCACAGTTGTAGCAAATGTACTCACGTGCTTGCCTTTGTCCTTCTTGTCTATTTGGTTCATTTCCTGGCTGGGGAGCCCTTACACCTTGAACCAGATTGATGGACAGGCTCTCTAGTTGATTGGTGATTTGTTGAAGTAATTCTTGTTGAGAGGACTCTTGGTCTATTGCTCCTGTCCCTTCTACTACCCTTGCCGTAGGTTGAGCTAGCGGTGGAGGCTCCATTCCCCCTTGTAGTTGAGCTTGGAATTTTAACTTCCTATCCTTCTCCCTTGCATAAGTCATAGCTTTATCAAAGATATCTGGGAATTTACCTTTTACTTTTTCTCGAAGGATGGGGTAAAGCCCTGCCAGGAAACAGTCCTTCTTTAGGCATTCTGGTGCCCTTTCTCCTTCACCTAGTGATGCACACCATTTCTCCCACAGGTTGGAAAACTTTCCTTCATAGCTTCTATAGTCATTGGGTGATGTTTGGCGTAGCTCTAAGAGCTGTCTCCATATCTCCTCTGGAGGCTCATGGCGGTGAAATTCTTCGATGAAGGCCATCTTTAAGGACTCCCAGTCTCTTCTTTCTTCAGGTGCCAAAGTTTGATACCATAATTTTGCACCTTCCCTCAAGACCAAAGGAAAGGCCCTTAAATTAGTAGCTTCGTCATCCCTTCCCGATACCAGAAAGGCCATTTCCAAATTATCCAAAAAGTCTGGAGCAACCTCCCTAGGCTTACCATAAAAATTAGGGAAGGCCATAAGTGAGAGAGTAAACAATTACACAAACAGCTCCAATTTATTTTAAAATAGAGTATGGTAATTACAATTTGGAGCTTTAGCACAACTTAGCTCAAAATAGGATGAAGATCAACACATCAAAGGAATGGTAATAGTCTAGTAAGGGTAGAATGACAGGATGAGGAGAGCGCACGATTTCCCCAAGTCTCTCAGCTCCAAACAACAGGGCTATTCTTTGCTGATAAAAGATTTTTCTATCAATACAAATATTCACACGGATATGATGCACAAAATGGAAAGGAAACATGCGGGGATCATCATTCTCATTATTGGCATCCATACTTACACACAAGACCCTAGCTTAGTTGCACCACCTTGGGACCAATGAGCCTGATCAGCCATAGAAGGTCAGCACCTCGGATCACTTCGACTCTTCCTGATGCATCTGTGAAGACGTAAGGCGTGATGCCAACACTTTGTACAATGCTGAGCCTTTTAGCAAGCAACAATTGGATTCTATTACCATAATCAGCATGACGAATGAAAGTGACACCATTAATGTGCAGCACATCATCAACTAAGATAGTTTCCTTAGATTGAGATAACTTCTTGAAAATTAGCAGCAAAGGTACGGCAGGGAGGCTTTTCACCCGGTCTCCAAAGCACTTTGGACAATATCCAAAGTGATCTTCACGCGGACAGGAGGTTGTTGGCTTGGGATTGGTGGTGTCTGGATTCACAAAGTGCACTGGGAGCACTCGCATACGGGCGGCAATCTTGTAGGCAAGCCTTCGCCTCTTTGCTTCAGGAGGATTTAGGGGTGAGAGTCGTGGTTGCAAGTTGGAGGTTGAAGTTGGTTGCTCACTAGCCTTTTTCTTGCCTGTAGTGGTCATGTAATCCCTTATTAATGAGATTAAGCCAAATGTTACCTTACGCTTGAGCACGCGCTGCGCCCTTGGGCCACTTACGTGTAGAGGTGATCTTCCTCCTCTTAGTCGGCTCCTCAGGAAAGAGAGGTCTGGTGATGCTTTCTCTTCCCTTAATGTGTGTCACAGTACCTTCGTGTATGTTGATGTAGAATATTTCAAGCTCGTGTGCGTTGGAGGTTTCTGGAGCACTCATAGGTTGAGAGGAGAGGTATATCAAGCTCTTCTTCTCACTCTCCTTCGTTGGCGACGATCATGAACAAGGCATGTAGAAGAACTTACTTCTTGAATTTCAATGACACTGCAACCTGGTAACAAGACCTCGATGAAAGCTTTTAAGGCCTCTAAAGCCTCCTCCTCTTCTGTTCTCCAATTTGCAAACTCCTCACGCCATTCGTCCATGTTGTAGATTGCACATCTTCATTGCTTGTGGACTGAAGGTCTGTGTAGCCCTCCTCAGTGGGGGCACCAAAATGATAGTGGGAAAAAGAGCAGTGCAATCGGGTGGCCTCTGTACTCGTGCACACTCCACAAACCACGCCTCATGCAAACAAGCAAAGAACAAAACAAAGGGGGCACCACCCTAAATTAAGAGGTTTAGGGACCTCACACATAGTGCACATAGGCAAGTGAGACTTCTGGCATTATGATGGCATCAAAACATATGGCAAAACACATAGAAACGAAGCTTAGGGACCTTATGTAGCATATATATACACAAGACATCAGCTTAACAATACAACGGCATCTGATCATACATAACAAGGATATAGAGAAGCAAGCCAAGGATGGCATAATCCCTTGTCAAAAACAATCAACCCAGCAAGTAGGTATGATCCTACTAGCAACACATCAATACCTTAGAGAATGATGGTGAGGATGGTGGCCATGCAGCATGAGAGAAGACTCCTTATTTAGGTTTTAGGGCTAGTAATGTATCATACTAGAGGGAGAGAGAGAGAGGGAGAGAGAGTAGAGCTCCATCCATAGCTCCTCGTTGTGAGCAGTGTCGTCATAGCTTCGTTGCTTGGTGAAGTGGGTGAAGTGTTTTTTTTGAGTGAGAGAAGGCCTCCTTATATAGGTTTCTGAGAGGGTTGAGGATTAGGGATAAACATTCTTAAATCCGCTGATTGGGGTTACTTTTTGCTTAGGGTGGTCAACAGATTGAGGTCACCTGATATGTCACCATCAAGATATTCTCTAGAGTGATGTGAGAGGGGAGGGTAAATGCTGATTTTTCTGATTGTGACACATGGGGATAAGGCCTTGACCAGCATTTAAGAGCAGGTAGGTGGCTGTTGAAACTGGAGGTTCTGCACATGTCAGGGGGGGACCTGCTGGGTCCTCCTGAATATCAAATTCTCAAAAAATCCTCAACCATGGCTTCTTTTGGCATGTGTTCTTTGTAAAAATCAGCATGTCTCTTTTCAACCCAAAAGTCTTTATCCCTGTTGACTCACCTTTACCATAAGATTTTCCCTTTTTCTCCTCCTGTAACTGCATTGTTGATGCTCAATCACTGCTTCTAGTAACAGTGAACAGTTACCTACCAAATACTTATGGTGCAGTAAAAAAAATTTACCATGGGTAAAAAAAGTTACTGTAGGTAAAAAGTGATTTGTATTTACCATGTAGGTGAAAAATATTTACTGTAGGTAAAAAAATATTTACTGTGGTAAAAAATATTTACTGTCGGTAAAAAAAGTGAAAACGGAGTATGCTGTGCTGTGAGTCCACACGAACATCCTCGTGTAAATTTCACTAGAAATTCACACCTAGAATGGGCTATTCTGTAAGATATAGGTTGTAGGCATGCATAAGAGCTCGTTCCCACGTATCTTCTGTCCATGGCACTTTTTACTCTTTGGTGCTTGTGAAGTAGATTTTTCTTCTCTTTCGAAATCCCTTGGACTAGAGTATCCTCATCTCCCCAACAACTGACTGTGCCTTTATTGCATCTTCAGAAGGGATCCTAAAAACCATGCATCACCACAAAAAGGTTGTTTATGAAAGACACGATAATTTGTGACCTTCCAGATATTATAAAAGAAGAAAAATCTAACAATTTGAGTACACACAAGAAGGACAGGACTTTGAAATTGTTTCCCCCCTAGACACAGATCCTTCTTGAAGAAGCCTATCTTCCACGTTCTTTGTATCCACTTTCACACCTTCCCCGCCATTCCTCTAATAGTCGAACAATCCATGAAAAGGTTTCAAGGTCTTTGCTAGCCCCTTGGAACCTTGAGCACCTATCAGATCCTATTCCCTGTGCCTGAATCTTGATGCATGTTGGAAAAGCCCCCCATAACACCTTCCACAAAGACACCTTCATATACTGGGGCCACAGTGGCCCCCAAATGTTCATTGTGACCATGGCTCAACAGGCTTTTAACCATTGTTTTTTCATAGTTTGTTCAAGGGGGTGAACCAATCATCCTTGTGCATGAGTTCTTGATAGATGTTTTTGGTGTGAGGTTTAAAGAAAAGGCTACTCTTGGGCCATTTCCAAGCTTTCCACTCAAAAGTGGAGTCCTAAATCGGCATCAGACCGTTGTTCAAACCTTCAATCGCTCTGCATACAAGCCCCTTTTCCATGCCAGCTGGTCAGCTAGAGAGTCAGAAGATTTCCAGTGCTTGCTGTTTTGATCCCAAAAATGGATCAATCGCTGGAGTCCTTTATTGTTCAACCATCTAGCAATTTCCCTCCAATAAGAGTTTAGACTAACTCCATCTACTTTTGTCAGCCAAAGGGACCAATGTGAGGTGGATTTCTAAAAATACCTGATTAATTCCCCCCATTCTAGAACCCGTACCTCTCTAATGCACTTTTGCACCAGCTCCCCCGTTGTGCCACCCATTTTCATACTAGACCCAATCTGAGACTAATAGTTTTTTGTGCACCTCAATTCCTTTCCATTGACCACCTTCAGAGAAAAGCTTTGACTTGTTAATCATGTCCTTGGTCATGATAGCCTAGGCATGTTCTTATTTAGCTATAGAGACCACAAACTTGGCACATAGAGCCTCAACATGGACAATAGGGCTGATGATTCTGAGGCCACCTTGGGTAATTGGATGAGCTATAGTTTCCCACTTTGCCCACTGCCATGTTGATGAGGCTTTACTGCTATTTTTCCATAAGAAAATTTTCAAAAATCTTCCAGTTATCTTTTGTGATCTTCATCGGAGGCAAGCCCATAAGTTTTTTGTGAAGTAAGATGATCAACCTCCTCTTTGAGATGCTTCACATTCTCTTCATGGGCCTTTTTCACCCAAGGGCCCGAGCTTTTGATCGCTTTCTGGACACTCCAAGACAAGTTAGTGCCTTTACACAGAGCTTTCTTCTTGAGCCTTCTAAACAAAGGTCTTGGAATAATTGTGCCCCCGTGACCAGCAGCTTCTTACTTCCACTATGGGTCTTCCCATCCCCTTTGGCTTTTCTGAGTTCCAAGTGTAAGGGAAGATGGTGTGACAGGCTCTTTGTTGTCAGCACCTTCATCTCAAGTAGCGATAAGATCCAATCAGCTTGGTGAGAGCGGTAGCATCTGTCAATTCGGGACGCCGTGCGAGCATACTAGAGGCTTGTGTATGTGAAGCCCGATGCATTGTTCCTAGGGACCCATCTCCCACAGGTCCATCAAAGCCCATTTCTCAGAGAGACCGAGCCATTTATTTCTTTTAGAGCCTATTTTATCCTTGCTAATCTCCATCATTTTAAAGTCTCCTATCAAAAGCCACTCACCTTCTAAAGGGAAGTCCCTAAGCTGCATCCATAATTTGGCCCTATACTTGGAACTACAGGGACCATAGATGTTCACTATGGTGATAAGTTGATCAATCTAGATTACTCTCACTCCTAAGACTCTCCCACAGGGGTGATGAGAACCACTTTGGGCTCCAGGTCCTTGTCAACAACAGAGATGATTCCATTGAACCCATCCACTCCCTCTCCATAAAATATGAACTTTGACTCCACAACATGTTTTCTTTTACTGATGGTATCCAGATGGTGCTCCTGTATGGCCCATCATTTAAACATCATTGTCCTTCCTAACTTCTTGCCAAAAAAGGGTGTGCTTCTTCTGGGTCTTAAGTGCTTTCACATTCCATGATTGCAAAGCCAAAGCTTCCATCATTGGTAAAGAGGGAAAAATTCCTCCACATCTGACCTGAGCCCTATTTCTGCATCTCTAACTCTAGGATAGTCAGGGGGATCTCTTGCAACCCGGTGTTCCATCACCTCCACTGCTTCTAAGGGATTATAAGGCGGAAGGGTACCAGTCCCCCCCTTTGGGGGGGGGGGGGGGGGGGAGTTAACTTTCCCTTTGAATGCTCCATCGACGTTCCATGATGTGGATTCCCTTGCCATTGACTTCACCCTTTTGCACCTCTTTAGTCTTGGGACTTGGACAGCCAAAGCAGTTGAAACAACCATAAGTTTAGGTGAAGAAGCATGAAAAACAATTGCATTATCCTTGCATGGGCCTTTGGGACTTTGCTTTTCTTTTCCACGGGATTCTCCTATAGTTGGGAGGCACCATTATTGTACATCATAGCCTCTTTTTCCTCCACTCCCCCTATCACTGTGTTGCACTCCATTTGTTTCTCCTTCTCTTCTCTAACTGCTTGGTTGCCGGGCCTCGCATTTGAGTTCTACATTGAAGGCTTGTTCTTCTCATTAAATTTCATAGGGAAATCTTTAGCAAAGTTCTTGAAATTGTTACACTCAAAACATGTACCAAAGTAAGTTCCAAAATTAAGCGAAATCATAATAATATTAGCTCCAATATTGATCGCCACACCCTTGGGAGGTGACTTAGAGATATCCCAGCCTATACAAACTTTGTTCGAGGATATGCCAAGCCCCCTCTTGCTAGGAACAAACAACAGGTCTTCTAATTAACTAGAGAGCAGCCTGATGTTATCCCACAGCCAGCTAGGAAGCCCCACAAACTCAACCTAGACAGGATGTATACCCCAAAGGGATTCTACTGAGCGAAACACTGGTTCCCATGGCACCACACACAGTGGTCTTGTTAAATAATAGGGGGACTTTATCCAAAATCTTTGTCATGTTAGAGCTCTCCTTAAATGTAGTGCTTCCAATAGCCCCTATGTCTCCAAGAATTTGTGGCCCTTGAACCCATTGGATCAACTCGAATCTATTAGGGACTCTCCCACTAGATCCAAACACGAGCCTAAGCTTGGCTTGTGTGGCTAGTTGCTTTTTAACAAGTTATGGTGGGATTGCGATAGTGATGGCCTATGTTCCCTTCACTTGCTGTGGCACACTCTTCTTAGAGTGCTAAATGCTTGATCCGCTAGCCTTTCTTCAAACTTCCCAACCATTGCATTTAGCTTGTGAACAGGTTCTGTTGCCACCATTAGGGTCATGTCCAAGCTGTCTATTTATTTCTCTTACCTCCTGTTCAAGCCGATCTTTAGCATTCTTTAGATTCTATTGGCTTGCCTCACATAATATCTCGGCAGGTGTGGATCTAGCACATTCTTTGGAATTAGGACTCTTAACAATGCTTTTGCGAATGAGATACCTGGTCTGATAGCAGTAGAAGAGGTTGATCCCTTGTTCACCTCCGTACAAATCGGCCCCTGGGGCACGCCCGCTTTGAGGGCCCCTAACTCAAAGTTGATCTTTTGTGTAGAATGGATATGTGCTTTTCCTTTATCTTTAGCACCAAGGACTGACTCCTCCAAGAGAGTGTTATTGGCCATCAGTGTTGGATCCCTTACCTGAGCTGCATCCTTCATAATGGAATCTTACAAGGGTCGCGGGGCCAAGTCTTCCCCTTCATCCATTGGAGCACCTTCATCCTTCAATGGCATTTGCCTAGCTGCTAACATTTTGGAGAACTTGATGATGTCTTCATTTCTCTCTCTCTCTCTCTCTCTCTCTCTCTCTCTCTCTCTCTCTCTCTCTCTCTCTCTCTCTCTCACACACACACACACACACACACACACACACACACACACATAGAGGTATTGTGATTGTTTCTAAAATATTAAAAATCCCATCCCCCTCTCCCTCTTTGAGAAAGTATGCAAGCACGTAAGCACTTGTGTTTAGGAATCAAGACTGATTGGCTACATTTTTTAAGTGGACTGTATATTTCTTCCCCCTCCTCCTCCTCCTCCTCCTCTCTCTCTCTCTCTCTCTCTCTCTCTCTCTCTCTCTCTCTCTCTCTCTCTTTGAGCTCTCTCTCTCTTTCTCTCTTTGAGGTCATTGTGATTGTTTCTACAATATTGAAAATGCCACCCCCCTCTCCCTCCTTGAGAAAGTATGAAAGCTTCTAAGCACTTGTGTTCAAGAATCAAGACTCATTGCCTTTATTTTTTAGGTCTCATGTGTATTTCTTCCTCTTTATCTTCCTCTCGTGTGTGTGTGTGTGTGTGTGTGTGTGTGTGTGTGATTTAAGCTATGCAATAGGTCAACTCCTTGCCACCTAAGCTAAAATATTGAGAGTCTAGACTAGCTAGCTAGCTAGTCTCAACCCGGGTCAACATGGAGTAAAGCAAGGAAAAACAATTTAAAAAATGCTCTATTGCAAAATCTATTTGTACTTTTGTGTGCATCTTAGTGGGGAGGAAATGTGCATTACAGATATACCAAAAAAGTTAAGGCCGTTTCGACTACAAAGGGTAGGTGCAAGAAGGTCTCAAGGGCTTGTGCACACACACACACACACACACACACAGAGAGAGAGAGAGAGAGAGAGAGAGAGAGAGAGAGAGAGAGAGAGAGAGAGAGAGGCGTTTCAACCAGTCAAGGGAGACACACATGGGGCCGCCACTCTTTATTGATACATTGGATTGTGAGCATCCTCTCTTGTTGGCACTATGGACGGGTAGATGGGAAGGGTTACATGTGGACATGCCAAGTGTTTATGAAACTTTTAATGTCATTACAGAAGTTATATAATATTCTTACATTATAGAAATAATCCCAAACATTTTAAAAAAATTTAAGCATTTAAAATAATTGGAATGAAACAGAGATCACACGAATAAGTTGATCTCTCTCTCTCTCTCTCTCTCTCTCTCTCTCTCTCTCTCTCTCTCTCTCTCTCTCTCTCTCTCTCTCTCAGTGCAGCTGTTTTTTGACCTAGTAGACAGCAGTCCACTCTTTTGATCATAACTTCTTCATCCGAACTCCGATTTGGGTGATCTATAGCCTCAATCGAAGAGCATGAAGTCCTCTACGCATTGATGTAAAGACAGAAATTTTCAGAGTTATGGAAGGCATTTCTGTAGCAGCATTTCCAAAGTGAACAAGTTCAACAAAATTGATTCTCATCTCCTATTTTACATACAATGTCTTCCGGCACTCACAAGGGTTCTTCTTCTTCAACAAGGTCCACAACCATTGTGGAAAATGATCCAAAATCTCCTAAGTGTGGAGATAGAAACACAACCACCCAACCAACGACATCGGAAACCATGATCATGGTGTACTTGGTATCATTGCAAGAGACCGTAAACAAACAAGGCGAAGACTTACGAGCACTTGCAATGGAGAATGGCACACTAAGGGTACTTGTGGTTGAGAATGAGAATCTCAAGAGAACACTTGAGATGCAAACAACACGTTTGATGCAACTTGAAGAGGAAGTCAAGGAATGTAAACGCTCTCTTGTGGACTTGAATGCTTTGAAGGAGCGGATGAGCAAAGTAGAGCATGACCATGTATTGAAAGAGGAGAAATTTGACACTATGAGCCGGGATGTATGCGACATGAAAAATGTATGCACAAACAAGTCTTGGGCTGATGTATGTGGTAGCAATGTGGTTTCTAATTCCTCACTCATGCAAGCTATGGTTCAAACAAAGAATGTTGAGAATGTAGATGTGGAGGAGTTGAAGGAACGGGAGCGACGTTCCAAGAACATTGTTATTCGTGGAATTCCCGAAGAGAAGTTAGAGACACCTCCTTCTCTTGCCATTGTTATTGAAGATTTCTTCAAAACCCACTTTGGCATGTCCGGAGTTATGGTCTATGGAGCACATAGCGTGGGGAAGCAAGGAGCTCCTCGCTCGGGAGAACGGCCAATTGTATGCACCATGCCGGATGAGACCAAGCGAGAGATTATCCTTGATAATAGTTGGATCTATTTGAGGAATACAAAATGTTTTGTATGTGAAGATCGCACTATTGAGAAACAAAATATGCGTCGCAAGGCATATGAGGAAAAGAATAATAAAAACAAGGAAATCTCTCATGAAGAAAATGTGCCCAAGGAGGAGGCAAGTCTCTCAAGAAAATAGGGATGCGTAACCTATGAGACCGAGTTACAATTGAAAATATGCTTTTGGAATTGTAATGGATACCCATGGAATGCGGGGGTTGGCATTGATGAACTAACAAGCAAAGCCGATGTTGTACTTCTTGTTGAAACTTGGGAGCATGATACACAAAGGATTAACGGCTTGGAGGATTACAATGTACATTCATTGATGTGGTCAAAGAATCTCAAGCAACGAAGAGGACAAGGAGGGTTAGCATGTATGGTTAAGAAAGGATTGGAAGATTTTGTATCAATTGTGAAAGATGACAAGTACAAACGTTATGTATGGCTGAAAATTATGACACCAAAAAGAGCACCCATTTTTGTAGCCAGTTGCTACATTCCTCATCATGATTCTCCCTTTTATGCTTGCATGGATAGAGATCAACCATTTTCTGATTTGGAAGAGGACATTGCTTATTTCAAAGGTGAAGGTGATGTTATTGTATTTGGGGATATGAATGCTCGCACAAAAACATTGCAACATGATACTCAACAATTTGATATGCCATACATTTCAAGGGAGTTGGAGGAAGTTCACTTGTATGATCGTACTTCAATGGATGAGAAAGAGCCGGATCACTATGGAAAGTTACTTTTACACATGTGTAATAGCACGGGTATGCTCATTGCCATTGGTGTATCTTTGTGGAGTGGAACCAATGGATTTACATGTAGAAGACATAATGGGGATAGTGTGATTGACTATATGCTACTCTCTGAAGCCATCATGTATCGCATAAAGAGTTTTATGTTTGGTCAATGGACCCCGGAATCCGACCATCGCACCTTATGTATTGACCTTTCATGTGGAGAAGCAACTAAGCATGATAATCTCAGCCAAAGGAAAGAGAAGTTATCACTGTGTATGGATTTCAAACGGGCACCAATGTACATTGAAATGGTTGAGCAAAAATTATGGATGACAAAGCTTCAATGTGATGCACCATTGGAAACTAAATGGGAAGCTTTCAAGAAAGCTATTTGTTCTTGTGCGGAAGAATGCTTTGCCATAAAGCATCCCCATGGTATCAACAAAGATAGATCACGCAAAAGGTGGTTTGATAAAGAATGTCAAGATGCTCGAAAGTCCTTGATAAAGCCTGATGCAACTATGGACAAAGACAACTATCAAAGTCATTTGCATACATACAAGGCATTGATTCAAAAGAAGAGAAGAAGATGGGAAGTAAAGCAACAAGAATTTCAAGTCCAAGAAAAGGCACATGCATGTGGAAGATTTTGGAGAAACTTGAGAGGCAAGCGGGTTGAGAATTTTGGTAACTTGAGTCTAGTGGATATGTACACACATTGTAGGCAATTATATGAGTAAGAAAATACTGAAAAATTACCATTTTATGGTTCACTCCCATGTATGCCGTCTTTTTTTACTATTGAGGATGTATGCGGTGGGCTTGAAAAGTTGGCCACTCGCAAAGCGGGAGATCTTCAAGGTATCAAGCCGGAGATGATCAAATGGACGGGAGATTTTATCCATGAGTGGATGTGTGATATGTTCAACCTTGCACTTCAACATGGTATGCCTTATGATTGGAGTACTAATTGGGTTAAGCCTTTGCATAAAGGAGGGGATGTAAAGAATGTAAGCAACTACCGGACTATAATGATTGGGTCTCTTATGGCAAAGTTATTTGGGTGCATAATGGAGATGAAATTGAGTGATTGGGCTGAAGAGAATGACAAGCGTGCAAAGGGACAAGCAGGTTTTCGTCGATGCCATAGCACCATTGATCATCTTGTCACTCTTCGTGTTCTCATGGAGGAAAGTCGGTTGAAAGGCAAGCGATTGTATTGTTGTTTTGTGGACTTTAAGAAAGCCTTTGATATGATTCCACGTAACAATTTGTGGAGAAGGATGGAAGAACTCCAAGTGCCAAGTGAGTTTATGCTTGCGGTTTCTCGAATCTATGAGAAGGTGATTTGTCAATTGCGCATGGGAAGAGAAATTTCAAAAATTTTTGTAAGCACTATTGGGGTTAAACAAGGATGTCCATTGTCACCAACTCTCTTTGGTCTATGCATCGATCAATTGGAACAAATGGTACTTGACTTTATGCAAGAAGAAGGCATTGAAGAGGTCACTATTTGCAATGCGGTAATCATGCTTTTGTTGTATGCGGATGATGTAGTGCTTCTAGCACACACTTTAGAAGATGCACAAAAGCTTATGGTTGTCCTTGAGAACTTTTGCTTGCATAGTGGGCTGATTGTAAATGAATCCAAAACAAAGGTTATGCTTGTGAAAACCAACCATAAGGAGAAGCCATGCATTGTGTACAACAACGAGACACTTGAATTTGTTGAGAGCTTTAAGTACCTTGGCCTTGAGGTTCCATCCAATCACAAGTGGCATGAATGTGCTATGCGTCGTTTGAAAGCGGGAAAGAGAGCATATTATGCATTTGAGAACATGTGTAATGCGGGAAACATCAAGTGTTGGGTTCTCAAGAAGTATCTTTTTGATGCATTGGTGACACCGGTTCTTCTTTATGGAGTTGAAGTGTGGGGTGGGAGCATCTCAAAGTCTACTTGGAACGAGTTTGAGAATGTCCAAAAGCGTTTTCTTACAAACTTTCTCCAAGTTAAGACACAAACACCATATATGCTCCTACTTCTTGAGTCGTGATCTCTTCCAATTGAGGTTATGGGCATGGAAAGGGTTGTGGAGTACATGATAAAGATGCATCAAAACCCCTCACATCGGCTTCCTACAATTGCATGGGAAGCAATCAAAAAAGTTCAAAAGACGCGTAAAAGCAAGATCTTGAGCACGGGATGGATGCAAGACATAAAGAAGTGGTTTGGGAGATGGGATGCATTACACTTGCTACATGATGCTTCAATTGACTCTCAAGTGAATGAAGCTTTTCTACAACGCCAATGTATTACGGCTTGGGAGAAATCCGGTGGGTCACGCTTCATACATTACACCACCTATATTGCCCCCAGCTACAAAACCATGTTCTTCGCTGAGAGAGGAAACCGTACTCACACTTACATGCTTGAGCCTATTCCCTTGTCCGCGATACGCACTATCGCAGCAGTTCGGCTTAGCTCCCATTTCCTTCGATGCGAGATAGGGCGTTGGGGCAATGGAGAAGAGTCAAATCGATTGTGCACATTATGCTCACTGCAAGTTCGAGAGTCTGAGTACCACACACTACTAGAGTGCTCAGCTTTTGATCACATCCGAACTTGCTTCTCTCACATTTTCAGCCATAACTTAGACCTACACACTTTCCTCTCCCAGCCAAAGTGTGGGCTCTCCATTGCGACTCTCATCACTACAATTTTGGAGCATCGAGAGTCACTCATCAGCCGTACACATACTACATCACATGTAACTTTGTTCCCATAGGTCATATTTGACCTCCGAGGACGATAATAAAATCTATCTATCTATCTATCTCTCTCTCTCTCTCTCTCTCTCTCTCTCTCTCTCTCTCTCTCTCTCTCTCTCCTCTCTCTCTCTCTCTCTCTCCCTCCCTCTCTCTCTCTCTCACACACACACACATATATACACACACACACACACACTTTGTTACTTGTCTTTATGTTTTCAACACAATAAAAGGCTATATTACCCCCTAATGATGCCATCCTGGCTATGTATCTCCACTATAGCCTTACATCTTTCCTAGCTACACTAAAGTCGGTATCCACTCTGGGATGGAACCCCTATAGGGTTATGATGGTTGCAAGACCTTAGTTGGCTACTAATAACGTGGTTAAAAAATTCTTACTGGGCCTCACCTACCCTGTCTTGAGGCGCAATGGTGGGGCAATACGGGAATGTCATAATTATGTCCGGACATTACGGTGCGGCATAGTCTAGCTACGGTTTCCATTAGTTGGCCAGATACTGTTCAAGTGGCCAATTTTGTTGTAAAAATTGAATGGTAAGCGGAAAAGTTGACCACCAAAAGCAAAGGCATGCTTTTAGGAAAGTTTCCAAAAGCAAGAAGCTATTCCTAGCTGCAAATCTAGCGCTACCTTCAGCTTGGGGCACACTCCGGGCACTTGGGAAACCTATACATTGGTAGACACCTCAGCTTTTAGTGTCGTCTGTTGCGTCTACTACCGCAAGGCTATACGTATCTATTATACAAAGTGGTGCAAGCTCTTCATCACCATCTCCATAAGCTCTTCTCTCGAGAAGAAGAAGAAGAAGAAGAAGAAGAAGAAGAAGAAGAAGGATACTCTCTCTCTACTTGCTTAACTATCTTCTCTCTCGTTTCATGGTGTACACGCTCTCCAGAAGCTTTCGTGGCAGATACCTCTACGTAGCTCTTATCACCGCTCTCTTGCCGCAAAGCAAGATGCCTTTTGGCATCCCCTAATCAATTCTAAAGCACGGTGAGAAGCTTTAAACTCCATAGTCATCATCTCTCTCTCTCTCTCTCTCTCTCTCTCTCTCTCTCTCTCTCTCTCTCTCTCTCTCTCTCTCTCTCCCTCTCCGTTTCGTTTTTCTGAGTAGTCACCCTCTCAATGAATGTTTTTTGTATACGAGTGTATATATGGATGAACTGAGTACGTATGAAGTTGCCCCATGACCATTTCATCATGTTTAACATGCTGATTTATGCACATGATGCATTTATGATCATGTGCGTGCCTAAAAAGCGCTTTTTGTTTCACGTCATTGAGACGGTAGGAACATTGTTTTGATCATAAATCATAGACCGTTATGAATCATCCGAAACCCTTTATTCCATAGATAAAACAAATCATTTAGAACATTTTTTCTCTTTGGTGTCTTATGAAAAACACGCATGAGCTAAGAGATATGGTCAAAAAATAGCTTGCTGCCCACTACACAACCAATTTGTTTGACTCCATGCTCCTTGGAGAACCATTATATAGATTCACCGGATAAGCTAAACCATTAAAACAATTGAAAATCTTCATGAAACTTGATGATAAATGTATTTAGGTCTTCGTTATCACCTCAAAAATGCGAGTTATTAATCGTTCTATAATCGGTTTTACCTACACGTGTAGGGATGCTACAAAGGGAGAGTACCATATGACGTCGTGAGTTAACTGTGCTGTTTATGTATAATTTATGGGTTGATTTTAGTCATTAGATGTCCACAAACTTATGTGAAGGTATATGGTTAGATATCCCAAACCGCATAGGCAGATATAATTAAAGTGGCTTTCTTTTTGGGTTACGGTTTGTTGTGTAAGTACCATATGGGTAAAGTGATGTGATAGAGTGATAGCCTATATTATGGATCTGAGCTTGATGCATTTTTTTAAGGTCAAATACTTTCATTTGCATGTTATGCACGCTCACGAAAATGCCAAAAAGTCGTTTTTTACATATGTGTGAAGTTATGGTTTATGATTGACCTAAAGGTCGGAGTTATTTTGCATCATGTTTATGGTGATAGAATGTTATCATATGATGTATGGGAACTTATGGATTGATGTGGATGCCTCATATACATGGTTATGATTGCTTTCCACCTTTCTAGGTCAAAACTAGCTCTATGTGCTAGGGAGGTGAAGTGCAGACATGATGCATCAACTTTGCATAGTTGGATGTTGTCAAAATTGGATTTTTATATCATGATTAGTTGTTGGTTGGACTCTTTTTATGCATGAAAGAATCACGTCTTAAGAGTCACATATGTGTGGACTCCGATTGATTGCATGGGTTATGTCAAACTCCAAGTGTGGGAGTTGGTTCAGTGTGATTATGATTTATGGTTAAGGGTTGAGATCCCCTCATGGATTATGGTTGTGATTCTATGGTGGAAGCTAGTGTGTCTTATCATTTTTTTTTGGGATATTGCTATGCTATCGAGATGCTGCCAATTTTTTTGCAACCATGTTATATTCTAAAGTGGTTATGCAGGATTGGTCGTGCCTCACACAAATTGGGTGGAGTTCTCACCCATATGATGTGATTGGATTATGGTTTATGGTTTATGATTTTTGGGATTGGATCATGAAGTGATGTAGATGGTTATTGGTAGACGTGTAAGGGTAGAGACCTTGTACAGTCTAACTGCTTTTGGAATAGATTGTTTGTGCATATGGGAAGTGCTATTGTGATTGGACTCATGTGTTATGTTTCTCATTGTAGCATCGCTACAAGACCAGGATCACCTACATTGCTTAGCCTTAGACGAAAGGGTCGTTGACATGGGACTTTGCTGGATCGGGGTGTTGCCTAGGTCTTCTTCTTTTTTGTTAGGCTCATCTACACGGTCAGTGCGTCAAGGATTGAATGACCTACACGGATAATGCAGCGGGCATTTTGCCTTGGCTTTGCCTAAAAACCCAATGTTGGGCATCAAAGAGGCGTAGTGCTTAAACTGGTATGGTTGGTGTTGATACCCTACCACCTACTGGTACTTGGGGTCCTTTCAGAGCTCGAGTTCATGGTGGGAGGCAAAGCAGCCTCAGCCTATGTCTGGCTCAGGTAGGCTGGAGGTATTCTTGCTCGCTCTTGGAAAAGTGAAATTCTCTATGTCTGTAGTAGAGCGGATGTGGATGGGTGGACCGGTCGATCCCTACACAGGGTCCGGTGCTTTGCTAGTTATTTTGTCATAAAATTTTGATGTTATGCTATACCCAAATTTTTTCATTCCATTAATACATGGTTGCTTGTTTCATTTAGATGGGGTACTTAAAAATTCTCTGTTGTCATTCTCTCACATCACTGTGGACTCTATTTCACCCTCCACTATATTCTCTCTCTCTCTCTTCCTACAACACGGTGTACACATATATTCACCCTCCACAATGTTATATTTTTCTTGAGTACGCTTTCATTCATAACACCAATTCAAGGGTAGCACTAGTCGCTAGGTACCCTCTAGATGCAGCCTGGCTCATGGCCTACACTCCATGCTTGGTCAAGCGGTGAGAACTCCTCTCCTATGCAAATGCTTCCACAACTCTAATGTATATTGAAAATTGTATAAAGGTGTAAATTGTATATTTTGTGCATAGACCCCTGGGGAGGGGTATCTCTCACTTGGTATCAGAGCCAATGCTTAAGGTTATGGGGATAGCCTAAAGTCTAATACTAGTCGGGCTAGTTATACATTGTGCACGCATTCATGCATGATGTTTGAGAAAAGATATTGTATTCATGATGCATCTATAAGTGACATTGGTTTGGTGATACTTGTTTGACTTGTCTTCTTGAGTAGAAGTGTTTGGTTTGAGTTATGGTAAAGTGGTTGAAGTGTTCAAACAACGGCGTTGTAATTTCTTTAAATGTTTGTTTTGTAGTAACAAAATGGCTCCCAGAGTGACGTCTGAATACTTTAGCCAGAGGAATGAGGTTTTGGCCATAGTGTTCAAAAATATGGAGACACGGTTGTCAAAGGATGAACGGGAACTCTTTTACTTAGAAATCGGGACCAAAGTACTTGGCATGCCAGGAATTAGCACAACTTGTTGGAAGAGTGTTGACCGTAGTTACCTTACCCATCACCAAGAACCCTTCCGCCAATTCTTTATCTACATTGACGAAAGTCCAAGGGATTCGTTTGCCAACCTTAGGCTACTTCAACTCAGAATATGGTTAGGCCTAGAAGACATGTTCTACTACTTGGCGAAGCACTCCCAAATGTTAAGGACTGCCAAAGTTACTAAGAATTTTGAAGCTCTTGTAGCTGTCATAGGAAAAGAAAATCTAGAAGATAACTACAGACCACGTTGTCGTGTGGGAGGTCTGAGAGAATACCATGTTATGAGAGTTAAAAGAATATTTAGAGAATTAGCTCCAAGACACCCATAATATTGTAATGAAATCATAAAGATCCAAATTTTGGATGAATAAAAGAAGCGTATACTCAGTTTTAGTTCACTTGTATACTAAGTTTTTTCTTTCTCCTTGTCTTGTTTTAGATGGATCTTCTTAATTGTCTAGATGAACTCTCGGGCGACTTTGCACAAAGAGTCTTTTTCAATTATGCGGTTGGATTCAGTCTCTATTGGGGAATTGAAGTGGTTCAAGTTTCGAAGGGGACTAGAGACTACCTTGTATCAAAAGTCTTTTTCAATTATGGGTTGGATTCAGTCTCCATTGGGGAATTGAAGTGGTTCGAGTTTCGAAGGGGACTATAGACTACCTTGTACCAAACACTTACGTAGCATGGAAGTTATATGTTGAAGCTCAGCCTAAACGTCAAACACAAGTTCCTCATAGGTTTATGACCAGTCCAAAGCTTTGGGTAAAGGAAAAGATCAAAGAAGGCGACGTTAAAGTGCAAGGATATGTTCTTTACCTTAACCTATGTTCTCTTTTGGACATACCGAGTTGACAACTCATACTTAGTAAGAAGGACCTTATGCTAAACCTAAGATACAGCTTTTGTGAGAAGGTCATAATCAAAGTATGGAAGAAGTCAAATAGTAGGAACCGATTCTATTATGTACCTGAGGATTGATTCAATAGAGTCTATGGACCTATTCTCAGATACAATCCTCACAATGTCACCATTACTTTTGATAACTACGAGAGGCCAAGGTGCATTAGTGACTTTGCCCAAGCACAACCAATGGCAGTGAACTCGAGTAGATATTTCTACAAAAATGATGTAAATGAACAACATGCTCATGTAAACTACTTTAATGGATTATCACCCAAGGATGTATCACGAGGGAAAGAATGGTACAAAAAGAAAGACGTGACTTTTAGTGCACAATTTGAAGTTCTAAACTTTTACACACAAGATGTGAACAAATAGAGCATTTCCAAACTAGGGTGGAAGTGCAAAGGCTTGTCACTACCACGTAAAATGGGGAAGAGAAGAAAAGGTTAATGTCTACAGATTTTATTGTACCAAATACCTTCCGAGCTTGGTATCATTATGTTGCAGGGAACCCTGAGTTTAGACCCCTTGAGCATAAACCCTTGTCTGTTGGGAGTATTGAGTGGATATAATCCAAGTTGGGAACGGAGAATGTTGTCACTAATCAAATAATGTACATAAATGATTATGAGCTTACCCTAAGATCGAAAAAGGAAACATGGATGGCTAGAAACATACTTCCTTTAGTAATGGCTACGTGATGCTTTGACATTGTTATGTTTAATGTATGGGGCCGTCAATGAGAAAATAACGACTGACATTCCTTTAGCCCGGCACCTTGGAATTTGTTCTTTGAATTATTTGGAAAGTCACTAATCTACAGTCCTCACCATATAAAAATTTTACACAATGTCCACAATAGACCTCAGTGCCTTGAAAATTGTGCAAATATACACAGCTCAGCTGGATGGGGCACACTGGATGTGTTTTCGAAAGAATCTTCTTACTTTTATGACTACTTCAGGTACAGGAAGGCGATTGTTCACACCAAAATGGGGATATCTGTAACAAACAAATCCCTTACTGAAGAATGGTATGACTAGCACGCCAATGAAGAGATGTTCCAACCAAAGATCACAAAGGATTATTGGAATCACCCATCCAATATACTCAAGGAATGGGACAACTATGATTTATTGGTGGAAGGATGACACAATGGATATTACTAGGTGCATTATGTCAGAGCCATTAGGATTTATTAGAAGCTTTCAAAACACTTGTAGAATTTTCAAAAACCCAAAATTTTGTGATATAGAAATTGAATTCATTTATTCTTTCTCCTATTTCTCTCTCATTTTATCTTCAACTATCTATTCTATTTGGTTTAAGGACTTCGAGCGGATTAGAATATTTTACTAAGTGTAACGTTGGTTGATATGGTGTAGTAAGTTACCATGCCTCCTAGAGGAAATGCTACTGCTGCTAACGCAAACGCACCTATTGTTCCTCAACACACCATCATCAATAGAAACATTGATGCTATGCTTTGCAAGTCTCAACCTGGAAATTTTAGCGGGGAAGGCAAAGATGTATGCAAAGTTCTTGAAGATTGGACTGAGCGCATGGATGACTAATTTGATTTGGCTCATTCGTCAACAGTAAACAAAGCTATTATCGCTAAGTTCAAACTAGAGAAAACAGCCAAGCATTGGTAAAGAGACCATTGCATGGAAAACAATGTTGATCCTAATGCTGCAACTTGGATTATCTTAAGACCCAGCTCAAGAAGAACTATCAGAACAAATCTTATCATTCAGATTGTATGAATGAGTTTCTTGACTATACTCAAGGAACCAAAGATCTGGAATCATACTATCAACGTCTCTTATCCCTTGTCAAGTATGCTCCAGCAGGGATGACTCAAGAGGTCAAGGTAGCTTGATTCATGTCAGGATTACATAATCCTATGAAGACTAGACTCTAGAGTCTTCGTCTTACTAATTTTGCAGATGTCCTTGATGTAGGAAAACCTATCAAAATAGAGTTATCTATTACTAGAAAGAGGAAACCAGAACCTGTTCCTGTTCGTGAAATCAAAAGGCCTCATCTTGAGGAGGAACAAAGGTCTTGAAATCCACAACAAAGAAGAGAGAACTTATTACGTATGAAAGCTAGACAGGATCATTTGTGCTACACTTGTCTTGATCCTGGTCATCAATCCAAGGATTGTCCATTTAAAAGTTCAAGCTTCACAGGATTGTTGCACAATTATGAACATAGAAACTTTAATCCGAATTGGAATTTTGGAAACGACCATCAGCAATTCAGAGGAACTTTAATCAGCAAAACTTTAACCAAAACCAAAGACAACCTCAAAACCAAGGGGATTTTAGACCAGGCAATCCATCTTTTGTTTAAAGTGTACCGCATGTCAACAATAACAACAATGGAAATGTTAACCGTCAACCTCGTCCAAGAGGAGAAAGAAATCAAAGACCTCCAAGAAGACCTCAAGTTAACAGAGCTCAAGGGGCTAGAGGTGAAGGAAACCAAGAAAACGCATATGTTTATGTTGTAATTGAACATTAGGGAGTGAATGAGCAATTTTTAGTGATTCAAACGCCATCAGAATATCAAGGTAACCATTTTACCTTATTGATTGATTCAGGGAGTACACATTCTTTCATATCTCCTAAGTGCATCAAAAACCTCATTTTTCTTGAACACCTTGATACAGACCTTACAATAGAATTAGCTACAGATAGAAAGGTTAGATCTTCTACTTCAATGGGTAACTTGAATTTTGTTTCGGATGGTCATAATACTTCCGCAAACTTTAGAGTCTTACCCATAGGAATCTACGATGGAATTCTAGGAATGTATTGTCTTAAAGCCAATGATGCTAACATACATTGTAAAGACGCTTCATTGACTTTCAAAAATGATCAAAACTCTAGAATTATAGTTATTGGGAAACGGAAAAGCTCAAGCTCAGACTATTGAACTTTACCAAACTTATGAAGAGTCATAGGAAAAATGAAAGGATTTATGCAATAAAGCTTAACCCTAAGGAGAAAAAAATAGATTCACCTAAACTCGAATGGATAACAGAATTTGATGATGTATTTTCCGAAGATCTTTCACAGTTACCACCCGAATATGACGTTGATCATGCAGTAGAGCTTACTCTAGGAGTTCAACCAGTTGCCCATAGACCTTATAAAATGTCATTACCTGAATCTTTGGAACACAAGAAGCAATTAACTCAACTTCTTGAGCAAGGCTTCATTCCACCCAACGTTTCTCCATGGAGTACTCCTGTTCTCTTTAATCGGAAGAAGGATGGTACTCTACGTCTTTGTATTGATTATCGTGGATTGAACCAAGTAACAGTCAAGAATAAGTATGTAATACCAAGGACTGATGAACTACTTGACCGATTACATGGATCTTCTATCTTCACAAAAATTGATCTTAAGTCGCGGTATTACCAAATCCAAATCAAGGAGGACATACCAAAGAGAGGATTTAATACTCGTTTTGGACATTATGAATTTACAGCTATGTCTTTTGGACTTACCAATGCTCCTATAACTTTTAATCGTCTTATGACCGATGTGTTTCAAGAGCATCTTGATGATTTTGTTCTTGTCTTCTTTGATGATATCCTTGTTTACTCAAGAAACAGAGAAGAATATGAACAACATGTGCAACAAGTACTTGAACTTCTCCGTCAAAATCAACTTTATGTCAAACGTAGCAAATTCACCTTCTTCACTGACAAGGTGGAATATTTGGGATTTATTGTATCCAAGGATGGTGTTTCTAAGTAAGATTGAAGCTGCTATATCTTGGCCTACACTGAAATCAGTACGAGAAGTACGTGGCTTTCTTGGTTTGACAGGATTGTATCATACATTTATTCAAGGCTACGCTACGATTGCATCTCCATTGACTAATACGCTTAAGAAGGCTAAAGTGTTTACTTGGAATGAACATGCTCAAGCTAGTTTTGAGAAACTCAAAGAAGCTTTGGTGAATGTTCCAATATTACAACTTCCAAACTTCTCAAAGACATTCACTGTGCTCATTGAAGAAAGTGGACAAGCAATCAGTGGCTTTATGTCTCAAGAAGTAAAAACAGTAGCCTATTAATCTCGTAAGTTACGTATACATGAGTTAAATTATCCTACACATGACTTGGAATTATTGACCGTTGTGCATGCTCTTAAAGTATGGCAACATTATCTTCTTGGAAGGAGATTTGAACTACATACTGGCCATAAAAGCCTGAAATGGATCTACACTCAACCTGACCTTAATATGCGGCAACAAAGATGGATGAAGTTGTCATGCGAATATGATTTTGGAATTGAGTATAAACCTAGGAGAAAAAATCTTGTGGCCAGTGCCTTGAGCAAGAAGAGTACTGTAGCGGCTGTCACAACCTCAACTACTTCTTTAATTGAACTTATTCAAGAAGGTATGACTCAAGACCCGTATTACTTAAAAATCCAGTACTTGATGAACTTAAATAATCGCATAGAGAAGAAAGAAAGGAAAATCAAAGGCTTTCATGTTGAAGGTGATGACCTTTACTTTGGTAACCGTCTTTGTATTCCAAATCAAGTAGGAATAAAACTTCAGATATTATAGGAAGCTCATGATATACCTATAGCAAGACATCCTGGATACATTAAGACTTACTCTACTGTAAGAAAGAGTTTCTTTTGGCCAGGACTAAAGCGTGATGTGTTTAACTATGTTACAAGATGCTTAACATGTCAACATATTAAAGTTGAACGAATCCGATACCCCGGTAAGCTTCAACCTATTGATGCTCCACGAATGAAATGGGAATGCATATCTATGAAATTTATTACAGGACTTCCTACATCTCTGGGATATAACTCTATTTTTGTGGTTGTTGATATGCTTACAAAAATGACCCATTTATTTTCAGTCAAGACAACATTTATGGCTAAGGATATAGCTCAAGTTTTCATGTATCATGGTTTACCTCGCCGGATAATTTATAATCGTGATGTGAAGTTCATCTCTAATTTTTGGAAAGCCATATTCTCAGCTACTATATGAACCCAGTTAGCCTTTAGTATTGCTTATCATCCTCAAACTGATGGACAGAGAGAAAGAACAAATCAAATCATTGAAGACATGTTAAGACCTTATTGTATGCATGAGCAGACTAAATGGACTAGATATTTGTATTTGGTTAAATTTGCATATAATTCATCATTCAAACGCTCAATTGGGATGTCTCATTTTTAAGCATTGTATGGACATGAGTGTCTTACTCCACTCAAATGGACAGACCCTCTCATACGAGTTCAAGCATCCAAAGAAATGTTGGATGAAATGCAACTAAAAATTGATCTTATACAGCAGGATATTAAGACTACTCAAGATAGACAGAAGAGTTATGCTGATCCAAGATGATCTGCCAGACTTTTTGAAGAGGGCGATATGGTATTTTTAAGAGTAAAACCCAAACGTAGTTCTTTATCAATGGATAAGTGTAAGAAGATAAGTGACAGATATTGTGGACCTTTTGTAATCACAGAGCGGATTAATGATCAAGCTAACAAACTCTTGTTACCACCACACATAAAGGTACATGATGTTTTTCACGTCAGCTTACTCAAGAAGTATGTACCTGATCCGCAACATATTCTTGATGATTCTCTATTATCTACCTCTACCGATGGAACTTTTAAAGTATATCCCGAAGTAATACTTCATAGCAGAACCAAGCCTCAGCCTCTACGTAATCAGCCCATTATCGAACACTTTGTTAAATGGTCAACATATTCCCAGGAAGATGCCACTTGAAAACGTGATGATGTAATGAGACTAAATTATCCAAATTTCATGTCGAGATGAGGACACCTCGAGTTTTTCAAGTGTGGGAGGATGTAAGATCCCCAATTTTTGGGTCTCTTCTAAAAATAAGAAAAGTAGCTTTCAATATCTATTTTGCCAATTTTTTTATTTAAGATGCTTGATTGACAGTATTGAAAGGTTCTAAAGTAAAAAGAAAAGCCGTTTCCATGTTCCAGTAGGTTAGATGACCGTTTGGTTCAGTTTGGAAAAAATCCTCTATTTGTAGCTCTTTCATGCTTTTTATGCTTTAAGGTGTTTTTTTGCAAAAAGCAAGGTCGGATCTTTCATCTACGTGTTCCGAGGAAGCTATGGTTCAATTTTGTAAAAATCTGTTTTTTGATTGCTTTTCACACTATTTTTACTTTTTCATGATTTTTAGTGCTTTTTAGTGAAAATCGAATCCGCTTTCTTATTCCAATGGACGAGGGGAACTCGTGGTTCAATTTTAGAAAATTTTGTTTTTTATGCTATTTTTAGCTTTTCGTGCTTTTCAGTGTTTTTGAAAAGCAATGTGCTTTTAAGGATGACCTAAACATAAAAATATTAATTTTAGTCTCCGTTCGATTTAAAAATGATCACCAAAGCAAAAACGAGACCAAACGGGAATGTTATGGGAATTATTTTTATAAAAAGCGATACTATAAATACGCTCGGACAATACGGGAATGTCATAATTATGTCGGGACATTACGGTGCGGCATAGTCTAGCTACGGTTTCCATTAGATGGCCAAATACTGTTCAATTGGTCAATTTTGCTATAAAAATTGAATGGTAAGTGAAAAAGTTGACCACCAAAAACAAAGGCATGCTTTTAAGAAAGGTCCCAAAAACAAGAAGTTATTCCTAGATGTAAATCTAGCGCTACCTTCAGCTTGGGGTACACTCCGGGCATATATTTGGGAAACCTATAAATTGGCAGACACCTCAAGTTTTAGTGTCGTCTATTGCGTCTACTATCACAAGGCTATACGTATCTATTATACGGAGTGGTGTAAGCTCTTCATCACCATCTCCATAAGCTTTTCTCGAAGAAGAAGAAGAAGAAGAAGAAGAAGGATACTCTCTCTCTCTACTGCGTAACTATCTCTATCTCGCTTCACGGTGTACGTGCTCTCCAAAAGCTTTCGTGGTGGATATCTCTACGTAGCTCTTATCACCGCTCTCTTGCGGCAAAGCAAGATGCCTTTCAACATTCCCTAACCGATTCTAAAGCACGGTGAGAAGCTCTAAACTCCATAATCATCATCTCTCTCTCTCTCTCTCTCTCTCTCTCTCTCTCTCTCTATGTCCTTTTTCTCAGTAATCACCCTCTTGATGATTGTTTTTTCATATATAAGTGTATGTATAGATTAACTGAGTACGTATGAAGTTGCACCATGATTATCTCATCATGTTTAACATGCTGATTTATGCACATGATGCGTTTATGATCACGTGCGTGCATAAAAAACGCTTTTCATTTCACGTCATTGAGGATGTAGGAACACTGTTTTGATCATAAATCATAGAACGTTATAAATCAGCCTGAAATCTTTTTACTAAAGATAAAACACAATCATTTAGAACATTTTCTCTCTTTGGTGTCATATGAAAAACACGCACAAGCTAAGAGATATGGTCAAAAAACAGCTTGCTGTCCACTATACAACCAATTTATTTGACTCTAGGCTCCTTGGAGAACCATTATATAAACCCACCGGATAAGCAAACCCACTAAACCAATTGAAAATCTTGATGAAACTTGATGATAAATGTATTTAGGTCTTTGTTACCACCTCGGGAATGCGAGTTATTAATCGTTCTATAATCAGTTTAACCTACACGTGTAGGGGTGTTACCAAGGAGGAGTACCATATGATGTCGTGAGTTAACCGAACCGTTTATGTATGGTTTTGAGGTCAAATACTTTCATTTTCATGTTATGCATGCTCACAAAAATGCCAAAAAGTTGTTTTTTGCATATGTGTGAAGTTATGGTTTATGGTTGACGTAAAGGTCGAAGCTACTTTGCATCATGTTTATGGTGATAGAATGTTATCATATGATGTATGAGAACTCATGGATTGATGTGAATGCCTCATATTCATGGTTATGATTGCTTTTCACCTTTCTAAATCAAAACTTTTAAAAAATTAAGCGAACGAAACTTACTTACAATAGGAAAAAAGAATAAGAAACAAGGGGAGGAGGGGGAGAGACCCAAAGATGATAAACCCCCAACCCTTGAAAAAGATAAACACCTCTAGCAAAACGCGTTTAGTGTTTATCATCTTTAGGTCTCTTCCCCCTCGTCCCCTTGTTTCTTATTCCTTTTTCCTATTGCAAGTAAGTTTCGCTTGCTTAATTTTCTAACAACTTTGTTCTCGGCATTTTTGTCATAGATGTTATAACGTACCACTTAACATCAACCCTCCCATCTTGCTTTTTCCACCACCGCTCCCTCTTCCCGTGACCCAACCACCCCTCTCATTTCAAGAAAAACCCTTCGCTTTCTGAAACCCAACCTTTCCTTTCTTTCGACTTAAGAAAACCTTTAACTTGTTTCTTTGTTTTCCTTGGCTTTTACTAAGCCTATGTCGGTATTACTTCCCAAGAGAAATCCTTTTTTATGTCACCTTGAAGCTTTAGTTTTTTATGTCACCTGGAAGCTTTAGCTTTTTGCTGGCTTTTGATTATTTACCCGTTACAGACCCATCGTCTCTCTGATACTCCTCTCCGCGTCCAACTCTTGCTTAATTGACTATCCACGCACTCGCCTCTCTAGCCTTTGCAATTCGGCTTACACACCTAAAATCCACTTTGTTGGCGCACTGAAATCCGCCCACCTTGTTGGCACACTGTAATCTGCTCAGCCAAGCTTGCTTTTCTTGCGACAACTGTAGCCTTTCTTGCTGTGTCCGAGGGGCTCTCGTCTTTAATGAAGGGCTTCATTTCTCCTTGTGGATACGACTGGTTTCTAAGCTCCTTGCCTCAACAACCTTCAACACGTCTGGCTTCAACGACTACGAAGGTTTCTAATCTCCTAGCTTTGAACTCCCCGGTCTTACTGGCGCTTTTTCACCTCAGCTGCTGCAAGCAAACTCGGGTAACCTTCGTCTGCTCCTCAGCTCCTACAATGTGATGGCGTCAAGTGGTTCACCTCGCAAGCATCACATGGTTCAATCGGGCCATTTTCAATTTGCCTCTGCATTGCAGTGATGCACTGTTATTCTAGTTTTCCTTTTTATTTTACCCCTGCAGTGCAAGTTAAAGTAGACCCAGTCTTATTGGAGAGCAAAGTTTGAGCTGCACTCTCGGCCTCTTTACCTTTACACTTAGGCCTCTTTACCATTATGGCAACCACTTCATTTCTCAACTCCTTCTCCCTTCAAATTTTGATTTTGGGCTTATTATTCTTAGGTATCAAGCTTACAGATTTTAAGACTTCCTTGCTGGGATTGTAAGGATCTTTTAAAAATGCCACTCGTCAATCAACCCTCAGATAGCCTCATGGAATTCTCATCCACCCCTACACTCCTCCAAAGCAACCCTGCACCTACAAATACTCTTTCACCTGGAGCCACCCTCTTCCCCCCATTGGCTAACTCTATTGGTGCCCATTTCCCCCGTTGCTTTATTCGCCTCCCCCTCCCTAACTACGACCTTTGCCTTTCCTACACCCGTTTGTGTCTCCTCTTCTTCAACTATCTTCTCCACTCTCGCAGGTTTTGTTTTGGCATCCGCCTTCAACAACCCATTTGCACTTGTCCCTCAAGCTAACACCCATGTTCTCTCTTCCACCTCAAAAGAAACCCTCTTTGGTTCGGAGGAGCTTCAAGGACTCGCCACCCTAAACCCTAAACCCAAATGAGAAAAATTCTTTCCCAAAAGGCCCCTTTGTTAGCTTGTAAAACCCCACCCTACGCCTCTAGTAAAACCCTTTTTCATGCTCTCCTACCTTTTTTCAAGCTAAGCATAGAGCCCCATTGAACAAGTACCCCCATCAACCCTTCAAAAAGCCTAAAATCACCTCTCCCTCTCCTACCCTCTCTCCCTCCATCCCCTTGCTTGATAAAAATTCCTCCACTACGGGCCTTCTTTCCCCGCCCATCCCACACTTGCTCTTATCAAAAATACGCATGAATGCGTGTAATGTACAAAAATATACATTCGATAGAGGAAATGGAAAGATTGGATTCCAAGCGTGGTCCTTTTGAGCACGGTCTGGGGCACTAAGCATAGGACATCTGACAATAGACGCTTTCCGTCTTTACCTTCATCTCCGACATCAAGACAATCCAGCCCTTGTTCTCCATGCTCTTGCCATGGAAGCATGAAACTGACCTTTGCAGTGCTCTTTTGTGATTTTTGTTCGTTAGGTTTGTACCCTCAAGTGCAAAATGGACAAGGCATGAGAGAAGAAGCCCCTTGTTTTCATCCAAGTAAACACTTTATGGTCTTCAAGTCCCCACCTAAGTGCCACTCCACACCAAAACCATCAATCTCCAACTTTTGACCTGCAATTTGGGAGTGTATTACTTCTGTGATCCATGGAGTCCTCTCAAAAATCCATGAAAGTATTCCATTGGTCTCTTTGGCCACCTCAATAGCACCCAACCACCGAATGTCTTTCTCTAATTGCACGCTAAAAGATGGGGTGGGAGATGGCTCGAGTGAATCCCTTCGCTTGGTTTGCAAAAGGGCCTCATTCATTAGAGTGACACTTAGCCTCTCTAACCTTCCACCTTTCACTATTTGACATTCATTGAGTTTCAGCACAAAAGCGACCTTTGTGCCAAGCACTGCAAAATAAATAGTGCCAAGACCTTATACTTCAAAGTCTATGATAAAAACACAACCAAAAGAAAAAAGTATAGTGTGTCACCGTCTTCAGGTAACTCATAAAATCTGAGCATGGCTTGTTGAAGTCTTCTAAGGTCCACAAAAATATTGTTCCACATTGTGTAAGGGAAGCCCTTCTCTGAAGGTCTTATGGATTGTTTCTTACCTTTTTCCCTTGCCTTTGTTGTGCACAAAGCATAAAGGGAAGTTGGCATTGTGTCCTCAATGTGTAGGTATGTCCCAATGCAGGAGAACACATCTTCATTTGTGGACTTCTTTGCGAGGTTGACCTTGTGCAGAATGGGAAATAGGTTTTCCACAATGCCATGCTCTTTGAGGGCATCCTTTAGGAGTTGGAAAATAGCCTGATAGGCTTTGGTGCTGATTCGAGCCTCATCACAATCTTGTTGCGCGTCATCTTCACTAACCACATTTCTCAATTTATGCATAAGGTCCTTGGTGACTGCATCCTTAATGTGCTTACATCCAGGTGATTGTAAGATAGAAATCACATCCTGGGTATTGAGACATAGTAGTGAGAAGGTTGACTCGATCATCTTGGCTTGTTCCACCGCATGCCTCCTTTATGAAGTTTCTAGCAACCAATAAAAATAAATGCTAGAAAATAGTATGAAGTAAGAATGCATCATGCAAGTAAAGACCAAATCCCCTTGTGGCTATCACTCATCGTTTGCGTGCTCCACCTGAATGTGCAAGAGTTTCAATGGATGAATACATGCGTTTGCATTCCATTGCACCAAGGGGTGTTTCTTTCAAGTATGTGATGGTGTTGACAAGCTTCATAATGTGGGATTCCTTTTCCTGCATTTGTTGTTGAAGACTTTCAATCACCCTCTCCAAAGAGGCAATACTCTCTTGTAATACCACCGTCTTGAGGTGAGGAGCTTGACATTTCACATATGCAAAGAAGCACATGCACCCATACCCAACCACTTGCAATAGCCTAACAATCCTACTTCTCCCCTCCCAAGATATTGAAGAAATGTCCAAAGTCTATCAAAGGATGGATAGAAGTGGATTATATGATCGTAAGGGTACAAATGGCCGTCCACCCAAATTTCAACATTGGTCCCACCACTGGCGTGACATTCCTGTGATGATCTTTGATCACCCTTACATGTAGCCTTTAGTGCAAACGCCATGGGTAAGCAAATATGTATGCTTTTGGTGTGTGGAGTACATGGTGGTGGAATCAAACGATTTGTGATGTCCGTGAGCACCATGGCAGCTGTTGCGTGAGGAAGAAAAGGATGAAAAGATAGAGGGAAACTTTTTTTGAAAAAATGGACTTTCTAGGCTTGTGGTGGGTAAAAAAAAAGGGTCAAAAAATGATTTTTGGATATGTATATATGTTGGGAAGGAGTTTTAAGTAAAAATATTTAAAAATGAGTTTTTTTTTAAAAGTAAAATTTTGACTTCCCTATACTTCCTTCACTTTAAAAAAGCTAGAGAGAGAAAGTAACCCCTTAGGTCCACATCCTACATTTGTCTAAAAAACAGGCTAGAAAAGCCTATCCAAAACTACCTTCTTCAATACCCTTGTCCTTTTAATCCCACACAACATTAGCCTTAATCTCTAAAAAAATAGGATTCCTTACAAGGCCCATGCAAGGTCCATATTTCTTCTAATTGAGAGAGGTGTAAGAGTGGTCAAAGGATGTACTTTTACCCCCAAAAGGTATTAACAATCTTATGATTTTCACCCTTCTATAATGCCTACATATGATGTTCGAGCTAAGCAAGGATCATAGATCTGTGATTTAACACTAAGCTCTTTCAACAAATATGCTACATGATATGGTTTTACCTGTTGGATTTTAAGGTTCATTTTGGGGGAAAATTTGAATTCAAATAGACTAGCCGTTTTTCATGTTTGAATTCCAAAGCTATCTTTTGATTGATTTCTTTATACTAAAGGTTTGACCCCTCTTAAACTGCCAAATACAGAGGCCCTCCTAGACCCCATTCTCTTCCTAATGTCTTTGCATTTCCATTTCATTCTTAATCTAGTTCGTATGCTATCTAAAGTCTGAACCTAGTTTTACATCTGACCTGATCTGATTAACTCCAAGTCTCTAACTTGGAATAGCTATCAGAAGTGACCAATTTATTCCTCTCTCTGTCCACAGGGCATTAAGCCTAATCCCTTGACGTTGACATACTTGGCATTGAACAATCATAGCTCTACATGTTCTTTTGGCAAAGTGAATGTCTCCTTCACATTCCTCACATCAAATGAGTTTCATGACAACGAAACAAGATTTGCTACTCCTCTTCCACATGGTTCTCAAGGACAACAAGGTGCCGCCGTTTTGAGTTCTTCATTCTCGGTCTTCAACTCCTTGACTTGGGCTTGGAGGCAGTTGGATGGGTCTATCCTGGGGGCAACCACAAATGATCGGGTCCTTCTTGGCGGTGAGGGTGCACCAACACTATTTCTTGCCATTGTAACATGTGTAGGGTTTTCTTGGGTTGGGGTACTATCAACAGAGGTGGTTATTAGAGATACTATCAATAGAGGTCATTAGAGCCTTTGACATCATTGTTTTTGGCCGTTTGACCCCAAGTAGGGTTCTCTTGGGTGGGATATTGTCAACTATCATCAACAAAGGCTGTTGGAGGGGCATGGACTATTGTTGTACAAGAATGGATTTGTAGAATAAACTTGGGCTCGAGGGCATGGGTTTGCAGGGGAGGGTTGCTACTACATGAGAATGCATTTGTAGAAGAAGCTTGGGCTCAAGGGCATGATGAGAGAGAGAGAGAGAGAGAGAGAGAGAGAGAGAGAGAGAGAGGGGGGGAAAGGGGGGGGGGGGGGGGGGGGGGGGGGGGGAGAGAGAGAGAAGAGAGGGAGGGAGGGAGGACAGGAGAAAGAGCGAGAGCGGGGGGGGCGGGGAGACACACACACAGAAGACCTAGAGTGAGAGAGAGAGGAGGAGAGGAGGGGGGAAGGAGGGAGAGGGAGAGGAGAGAGAGAGGAGGGAGGGATGGAGCAAGGCGAGTGCGTGCGCACGCGCACACACACACACAGATGAACCTAAGAGTGAGAGAGGGAGGAAGGGATAGGGGTTAGAGAGCAAGAAGGAAAGAGAGAGGGAGGGAGGGTGATTGGAGAAGGAGGTAGAGGAAGAGAGGATGTCTAGAGGAGGAAATGGAGGATGTAGGTAAAGGATAGGGAGGATGTTGGAGGAGACTGAGAAATAGGATAAGGGGAAGAGGAGGAAGCTTATGCATGGTGAGAAGAGGAAGGGGAGCTAGGGAGGTGGTCCCCCAAAAAAAATATTGCCGCTCCATTGAACGCACTCGCGATCTTGACTTGGTGAAGAGATATCATCTTGCTCTAATGGTGATTGAGCTATATTGTCCAAATACAAAAGAGACAATAAAAAAAGTTTAAATAATAAAACTAAATGCAAACACATAGAGTAACATAAATATAAATAGTGTTTAAAGTTTTTATAACTTACCTTGCCAAGGTGAGATCTCAAAATGTGCATGAACACATTAAGACCGTTTTTTTCTCCATAATTGCGCTCCAATGGGGTAGAGTTCTGATTAGTTTTGTCCACTCTTAGAAGCATCTATACAAAACCTAAATACTAGATCAAGCAATCATAAATTGACAAACGTGTTACCATAAAATCACTGCAAAAACATTTACAAGTCACCCTCAAAGCTTGCCCGTCCACCACTTCCCAAGTGATGTGAACCACTCTACTCGCACTCTAATGGCCTCCTTTTGTTGACTCCACCTGTTAGATTTTTTGTGTCCTTTAGCACCCAAGATAACATAACTACTTTCTATCATTTTGAGCCCAAAAGTTATAATTCCAACTTTATGAATACAAATCCCATCAACTCTAAACCTTGTACTTTATTTTATTCATTCAAAAATGTATAGTTAGTAGTATAGGAAATGAGCTTCCAGATTGTAAGTGTTTATTACCCGGATGTGATCTCTAGTCCCACTTTACCCCAAGTTTGAGGCAAATCATCATTTCTAAACCTTGGCTAGAGTATATAATCCAAATTTCATGAAAACTCTTTAACTTTTTAGACAATGAATTATACATCATTGTCTCTAAACATTAGATACTTTTCCTCTACATTTTGGTGTGTGTATCTCTCTTGTGAATAGTCCGTTTGGAGTGATGTCTACTTCTATGTGTCCACCACAAGTGAAAGATCTATGCAACAACGTAAGTCTCTCATGATGGTTCTATGAAATTTTTTTTTGCTAATCCTCCTACTAATTAGACATAACTCAAGATTTAAGCATAAAAATTGCATTCTATCTATTGAAGGGGTATTGGGACACTAAGTCTAAGCTTCTAGGTGCATTTTGAATCAAAACCGGCTAGGTCAAATCTTCCATGCTAATAATAAGTGTCTTTTTTCCAAGTGGTCCAAAAGTGGATTGGAGCAAAAGAAATCCCACCTTGTATAAGTGTGTGTCTCTCTCTCTATATAAATTTATTCTCAATGACATCATTATGTGTTTCATGATACCCATTACGTAAATAGTCTAGTCCTAATATATTATTCATGCCCTCTTATCCATGCCTATTATATCTTGTTTCACTATTTTGGTGGAATATATTCATGTCTCTTCATAACTATGATTTAAACATGATTTTAGTCATGCACTCACAAACACACACTCTCACACATAAGAGATATAATTTTTACACAAAAGACACCATTTACTAAGTATGAAAGGCGAACTTAAGCTCCTAACCCAAAAAGCTCTATATTTTTAAAAAAATCTCTAATTGAAAAGCTCGATCACATATTTATTATCCCCGTGGAAATGCTAAGGCATCTTCTCCTTTAAAAGTTTCAAATTTTCTATACACTGTACTCATGAGAAATATGCGTCCAAGATTTATCCCCAGATTGCCACCAAATAATACTCAAGTGGCAATTTATGTTGTGCAACAATGCTATAAATATTATGTATAGTGGCTCAAAGTATATTGGAATGATTGTGGCACCATAGGAGGTGTCGACAAAGCATGCCCGACTAAGAAGATTCATTCCCATGAGGCCAATCAAGAAGACCCTCCTTGAAAAAGGTGTTAAAGTAATTGCCTGAAGCAAGTCAAGGAGAAACCCATCCATGCTGCGTGCTCGTATAGTAGAGCTGGAAAGAAAGTTGGCATGGTACAAGGCAAGCTATGGGCCTATATTTGAAGAGTATAATGCTCCTCCAAGCGATTCATTTGGCAATTCAAAATTTTGCGTATCTGATTTTCTAGGGGAGCAAGCCCATGATGTAAATTAAATCTCATGACCAATAATGAGCTCTTTTGTATCTTAAATCTCAAGATTTGTAACTAAAACCTCTTTTTGATATGTAAATCTCTATATGTTTGAACAAATGAACATGTCGAATGTTGTTGAAATTGTGTAAGTCTTATTCTCTCTCCCTCTCTCTCTCTCTCTCAATGATAGAAAGAAGATGGAGAGAGAGAGAGAGAGAGAGAGATTGTGAAGCTAAACTCCACACAATTTTCACATTAGTTGTGAATATAGTACAAACTTTATAGCTCATCTGTCCCCTCAATCATAGGCACCATGTCATCAATTTCTTCGACATTTGAACATCCCGGATCAATGCCTTCCGGATTCCATTCCATTTCATTATCGAAGTTGAGCTCAATTTCAAGTTCTTCGTGTGTTTGAAAGCGTCTACAACTTTCTTCAATAGCACGTGTGCTAACTTTGATGGCTTAGGCATAAGTCGCATGTTACAAAATACATACACTAAGTTCATAGCTTGTTTTGGACTTAATCAATTTTGGTTTTTAGTATGCACGAAAGTAAATGAAGGCAAGTTTCTTTCACAGCTACCACTTGAGGTGGCAACAGACAATACTCTCACAACCACATGTTGAGGTTTCCCTTATTCTCCACCATACTCCTTCCACCAAACTGGTGCATTCATCATTTTGATAGCATCTATGTGCCAAGGATCCCCAAACATTCCTTCTCTGCTAGTATAGGCCATCTTCTATGTGTATGACACCTTTCCATCTACATTGCCTAATAGTTTGGCACACACTTTCTTGAAATCACTAATCACTTCATTGCTTGAAGATTGATTGTGCATCTAGAACTTGGAATCGAAGATGAACCCTGCTCCATGTAAAGGATTATGCAGGTGCTCCCATCGTCTTTTGACAAACGACATCATCATGGCTTTCTCCTTCTTTCATACAATGTACAGTCTTTTAATTTGCAAGAGGCTTCATGCATGTACCAGTACACCATCCAAATATAGAGGCTTCTTTGTCCACTAATCATATCAGGCGAGTGAATGGCTCTGTGCCAGTAAAAATTTTATCTATATTTCTCCAAAAAATAGGAGAGTTTACAAGCTGAGCATTTGGAAGTAGCAGGTTCATACTTGGGATATTTATCAAGTGAGATGTCCCATCTTCTATTTGTCATTGTTTCAACAAGGGCTGCTTTAACCCGCCGTAGTGTAGAGAGAATGTAATACGCTGTCGCAAAAAGGGTCACATAAAATATGTAAATTTTTGGTTGGGGACTTTTTTCTAAACAGAGCGTAACAAAATAAATACTCTCTTATAAACTTCACCAATTGTTTTGCATTTAGAAGAGTTTTCTTAATAGAAGGAACTTTTCCAAAGTCCTTCAAGAGCAGATTCAAAGTGTGGGCAGCACATGAAACCCATGTAATCTCTAGAATTCCTTTTCTAGCTACTTTGTAGTTAGATGCATTATTTGTGAAAATGAATGTCACATTTTTAGGCCCCCTTGCTCTTTTGATCAAATGCTCATGCTCTTTTAGGGATGTGTCTGTCGCTTTAAGAAAGAGTGTCGCTTTAAGAAAGATGGATCCTCTTGAACAAATCAACATCACATTAATCAATGGTTTCTTCATAAAAAATTTCTAACCATTTAGAGCGATTGTGCATCCAACTGTGGCACATAATCAAGAGTTGTGCACATTAAAAAATATTCTCTGATGTAGCTTTCACTTTAGCTAAATATTTTTTCTGCAACTTATTATAATCAGGTACCACAAAACCCTTTTTCACTGTGCTCATTAAAGAATCTTTGAAGATAGGATTTTGAATGATCTTAAAAGGAGTTCCACATTCAACAAATGCTTGCGTCCACTTAAGATGGAGTTCAAGGAGCCATTGTTTATCAAATGCTTGATGCAAAGTAGAATCACTAGGTGACAGTTCTCCTCCAGTCCATGCTTCACTTTTGCTTATGTTAGTAGAGCTTGCGATGTGATTAGAGCTACAAGCCCCATCAAACGATGAATGAAACCCTCCTTGATTATAAGTAGGGGTCGAAGGACAATTTTGATCATTCTCAAGTGTCATCTCCATGTCCCTAAGCCATTATTTTGGGACCACCCTTTCTTTCCCCCTCAAGATGTACTCTCTTTTCCCGGAGCGCCCACTCAGGAAATTTTTCTTCAATACCTCTAGGGGGGTTTTTGAAAGCTGCCATGTTTCCAAAGCAAGATATCTTTAAATATCCTACCTAAATTACCTCTCCAAGTGTGATTGTAACTCTAAACATGGTAGGCAATCATAATTCACTACTTATCTAAATCTCTTCTAGGTGTGAGAATACCTCTACACAAAGAAGAGATTATTATTTAATCTATGTAAATTGCCTCTAGTGTGAGTATTACTCTACACATGACAGACAACCATTATACAAATCTAGTGTAAGTTACTTCCAGGTGTGAACATAGTTCAACACAAAGCAAGTAACCACTAATTTTAACTATCTAACTTAAGTTACTTCTAGGTGTGAACATAGTTCAACACAAAGCAAGTAACTGCTAACTTTAACTATCCTAAATTGGGCCTAAATCACTTCCAATTGTGAGTTTCCTCTACACAAGGCAAGCAATCACTAACTACTCTACTTAATGTACCTCCGAGTGTGAGATATACTTCACACAAAGCAGGTAAATTTTAACTCAAAACTCCATAACCTGAAAAAACACTTAAATCTACATTTAATTAATTTAACTTTTTACCCTAAGATTTAACTTTTAACTTAAATTTATAATTGATTACAAAATTTATAAATAGTTTTTTTTTATGTTTTAAAGATCACGTAAAGATGAGATTGAAGCACTCTTCTCACAAGGGGGAAGAGAGCTCAAATAGAATGAGGAAAACAATTGGTTTTCATGTATATAAAGAACTACATTTCGATCAAAATGTATTTTAATCAAATTTCTAAGAAATTATATGAGATTATGTTTTTGCTGATGTAGCACCGTATAATATGGTCGAATAAAGATAGGTGTTGTATAATACGTCCGTTCAAAGCGTATTACATACATTGTGTAATATACATGCAATGCAACTTAATTTGTCAAGTCTTGGGTAGGGAAATTTTCATGGGTGATTATATATGCAACCCATTGTCCCCATTGTAAATTAACTATCTAATTCATTTCCAAGGTTTGTTGGTTCAAAAGTCTCTCTCTCTCTCTCTCTCTCTCTCTCTCTCTCTCTCTCTCTCTCTCTCTCTCTCTCTCTCTCTCTCTCTCTCTCTCTCTCCCCCTTGGTACGGACGCTTCTGCATTGTCAACTTTGACACTTAGGTGTCATCATAAAAAAATTATTGTTGAAAACATCCCTAAAGAGGTGCACAAAAAGTTTTATTGATTTTTTCTTCCTAATCTTGAAAATATACATGATCTTCAAAGGTATTAATTGTCTTGGTTTGGCATGGGCTATCCACAACAAGTCTCTACCATTTTTTTCCTTCCATCAATAGACTCCTAGTTGTGGGTTATCAGTCAGAATACACTTTAGAGGTTTGATTTCTACCTGGTCATAAATTTGAAGCTCAAGTAATAGTGGTCCCTCCTTGGTAGCCATGTCTAGAATAAGTGTATCAAGTTCTAATCCCCATTTATCTACAATTTCAAGATTAAAAAATTCTCAAGTATTGTGTTTTGTATTTATCCATGTAGAAGGTTTCTTGCTTGTTGTCTATAACTTCCTCTTCAAACTCAATACTATGGTCATCAACTCAAACCACGTACTGCTCATTAAGATCTTCTTGGGCTAAAACCCTAATTTGCTAGTACATGTTGATCTAAGGTACATAAAAGTTGACAATGCTTAATAAAATTAGACACCTGACCGTTTGATTCAATGCCAACTTTATTCGGTTGTCACAATTCTCCTTTTTGAAATATATCCTAGTCTTTGCTCGACTTCATCAAGTCCTACATAACCAAATAGTCTGCTAATTAGTCTATCACTTGGAAACATGTACAATTAATGATGGTCAAAATTTTCAATCCCAAATTGAAGAAATAGCCAAAGACCAATTGGCAACATTCAATCTTTGAACACTCTGTTTCTAGTAGCAAACAATGTCCAAATGACTCCAAATTTTGCAAGCTATCTGTGGAATAGGTGTTCTACCCTTGGCAATGAGAAAATTTTAAAGATTGCTTCTTTGACTAGCACGCAATCATAAATGCAATTATTATGTACTAATCTAGAAAAGAACTTTTTTGCACTTTTTGATGATACCCAATTGTTGAGGATGTGGTCAAAGAGCTATAAATCAATTTTCAAAAAAAATCAAGAAGTTTTGTACAAATTTTCAAAGGTTTTGGTAGTTTGTAAACTCTAATACAAAACAAGTGTCCATTTCAGTCAAAACTACTGATCCAATCCACTTGAAACTTGACGCATACACTCTTTTGTTATCATATGTCAAAAGCCCTTCAAAAAAAATCAAAAATCTCTTGTTCTGGCTTGGAAGATAATAAGCATGATTATTATCCTTTGGTATCAAATGAAGAATTTTTCCAAGTTTCATACTATGAATAGATCACTTGACAAGTTTCACAAGGTTTGGATGAATTTTCAAGTTTTAAGCCGCCTTTTGTACCTGATGCTGATGTCCAATGAAAATTTGTCATAAATAGCACTCAATAGCTCCAAATATCACTAAATTTGAATCATAAGCCCAATACACAATGGTCTAATATGTGGTATGCTCAATTGATGTGCATTTTACAATTTTGAACTTGGAGATAGTAAGAACAATTATTATCTGTGCTCAAATTTGCAAGATTTTCAACTTTTGATAGTTCCCACAATTAATACAAGGTTTTTAGGCCCTTCAAGAAGGTTCAACAAAATTGGATTAGTTTTGATGTATATATCTTCACTTACCAATTGATCAGAGATGGAAGAAGATCTAGCATTTGAACCTTCACAAACTTCTTATACTTTACCTTCGTAAGAAAACATTGACCAAAGCTCAATTTAAGACTCTTTAAAAAATGATTATTATCTAATGGCCTAAAATTGCATTTTTTGTGAAAATTTAAAGCTAATCAAGTATTTTGCAATGTATTTCAAGCACGTTTGGTTTTAAAAAATCAAACTTGCATGCAAATTTCACACAGGAGATAATTATCTCTATTTTTGCAAACTTTAATTTTTTTCTCTAATGCTTGTTTTATCTTACCACTGTGCTCCTATAGCTTCTGTAAGATCAGTTTTTGATCTACATCACTATTTAGTGCCCTCTTGGACTTACCTTAGGAGTTTAAAACCTGAACTTTGAAAATTCAAAGAACAGCTCACTGATGATCCCTTAGAGAGTGAGATAGATCGAAAATCCTCTGTGATGACTACTTAACCTACTCTTAATCAAAAGACAACATGGGTAGTGGAAAGTGTCCACATACACTTTTTTTGTGTGTTTTATGAAATAAGTGTCAACTTTTGGATTCTGACATAGTTTAACTCATCAACCACTTAAAAACAACCTAATCTATGCTTAAAGGGTTCTCATCAAGTACAACTACTCCCAAGTAACCTCTGCATAGTTGAAGATGACACGCCTCAACTATACAATTTTTAAAAGGTAATGTTTTTCTCTAGGTAAACCCATAGGGAGTGATGGACAGTGATATCCAAGAACTGGTTGTTCTCTAGTTTAGTTCGCCTCATCCCCGACAACGGTGCCAAATTTATATTAAGCTTCCAAGCCTCCCTCTATCTTATTGTTAGATATCTCAAGAACCACGTACATAATTGTCAATCCGTGGGATGTATCTGACATGACTAGTGCATGGAGGCTACAAGATATTGTCAATATCTTTGAGAACATACTCAATCCCAATCGACTGAAATGCAACACTCAATTGTATATTAGACAACAAAACCTAATCGTCACATCGGCAAGAAAATAATGACAATTCACTAAGCTACCATGCTCTAAATTGTACCAAACTTATATGATCATTAGTCAAGAACTAGACACACAAAAAAAGAAGCTAAGTGATCATGCAAAATAAGATCCACTCTAAAGAAGACTACTCCAAATCTGTGTGGTCATCAATGAAGATACAGCTTCACCTTTGCCTCTTGTGCACAAGTGATTGGTCATATGAATAGGCGGTCTCCATGTGCCTTGCCATTGCCTCTGCATAGCAGGGTAGCTCACTATCAATCACAATGAGATAATAATGTCATAAAAATTAAACATTAGGTGCTACAAAATAATGAATAAAGCAAACTCACTACTCTGAAGGCACATCATTAACAACCGAATAATTCCCCACATCATCAATGCTATCATCACTATCTCCAAGCTCGGCAACTTGCGGAGCACAATAGTACTCTTGTACAAAAGGAGACAAGTATCCCTTACATATCTCTAGATCACTCTCCACGACCAAGCAACCATGAGAAGTGTGCATAGCCGCCTTTAATAAAGGCCCTGTACCACCACCAAGCTCCAAACATGTACCTATTTTAGGGCACAAGGACTCTACAAACAATAGCATATGGGAAACACTCCTTTCTAACATGCCTCTCCACCCACCACTCTTGGCATTTGCGAGCAGATAATGGCAAGTAGTGACTAATAATCTCCATTGAGAGATCTTGTTGCAAGACTCTTCCCACCTACTACCATACAAGAAAATGAGGCAACTATGCATGAACATTTAAGAATTTTAGTGCAAAAACAATCACATTGAATAATAAACAATGACACACAAACCTTTTGAGCACTCTCATGATCAAATGAAGGATTACTTCTAGCCTTGTGAAATGCCAAAGCATAGAATACATTCATCTATTATAGCCATGGAAACAACACATAAAAGAGCTAATTTTGCATGTATCAAATTTATTTTAAAGAATTTTTCATGTTTTTTGAAATATGTTTTATTACCTTTTGTGTATGCCCATTCTTTGTTCATGATGAAAATGGCTGAGAGCTCTCCATGATCCCCCTACAATTCATCTCTAGGCCTATGCGTGTGGCCAAGCACTCCACAAGACTAAGAGCAATGCTAGGACAAAGAACAAGCACCCAACCCATGTCATCCATAACTGTAGATGCAACCACCAATGAAAACTTGACATGGTCATGTGTTAGCTCATTCCATGTAGGAATGCCATCAAAACATTGAATAAGCCCACCTACAAGAAAAATTATTGTATTTGAGTGTTAAGAATTTGAGTTAAGTATATGCAGATAGCATTGAAAATTCTCTTACCAGTAGGAAGATCAATAAGAGTAAGATCAGCACTCCATGCACTAGGTTTTCCATTTCTTATCTTCTCATGTTCACCCAAGCCAACAAAAAACTCTCGCATCACCACAAAACCATCCTTGAAATTTCTTGCAGCAGTACTGAACTCCTTGCCAAGCTCAATGTAATCATAAATCCAAACCTTTGACTGTTTTATGTCTCCTTTCTTTTGAATGGAATGGAAACTAGCCAAAGGTGTATGAACCAAATCTCCCTTTCCAACATTCTTTTGGGTATGAGAACTTCCTAAGTTTCTTGTATCTAACAATAGCCAAAAAAATTACACATTTTTTTTCAAATCAATCCATGCCATGATGATTAGCATAAGACATAACAAAAGAGAGAATAGCAGAACATATTGTTCCCATCAACAATTTAACATACTTACCCTTGATTGACATTCCACCCTTGCTTGATGGTGGACGGCCACCACAATTCTTGCCTTGCTCTTGTCTTTCTTGATCTTCTTTTCCTTTGAGAGCTTTCAACTCTTCCTCCATCTTCTTCCTTTGCTCAATAGTCATCTCTCCTGATGACCTTGAGTCGGACTTACATTCACCCTGACGAAGATAATTCTCCTTCTCCTCTTTTAGACACTCACCTTTCTTCATATCAATCCACCAAGGGTGTGCTTACGCTCCCAATCCATGAGAAGAAAGGCTCCACCAGAATCATTGTTCTCTCGGAAGATAGTGGAGGTGTACATACTCTATGTAGGAGGACACATAATTGTCCATGCTTTACATATGTCAGGCATGCAAGTGATCTTCTTACTTCTTATGAGATACATCAAGAACCTACAACAATATGATTACATAAACCTTAAATAAAACTAACTTATATAATACAACAATAGTCACTTTTAGCAAAGTGCATAACATAGGAATTACCTATAGACCAATCAACGAGAAGAATTTTTCAATTCCACATGCTTTGATGGTGGAGTAGCCACATTCATCTCCTTTTGAAATTCGTAAAAAGTATTCCTCTATATCTACTAACAAGTCTTCAAAATATGACTCCAAGTGAACATCTAAAGGCAAAACCACCTTGTGAACTCCATGTGTGGAATCTACAACCTGTTGTAAAAGCCTTCTTACATCCTCGAAGACTTGATCTATCCATACTTCCTTGACCAACCAAGGGATATAGAAATGATCTCCCAAAGGCATTCCAAAACTTTGGCGAAAGTTCTCATCTGCTCCCAAAAGCTTTAGCATTTTTATCTTTAGCTCTTGAGAACATGTAGCAAAAGATATAGATTAGAGTTTCTCTATTGTAATCTTGAATTTGTCATCCTCAAAAGGAAGACTCCTTAAAATTAGAAACCATTCTTCTCCATTAGCAAGATTCACCACGAATAGATTCTACAATAACCAAACAAAATAAACAAAAAATCTTTTTATTATATTTTACAAAGAGTGTAGTACTCACCCAAGTCATGCGTCTATTGTAAGCTTTAACAAAATTCCTCTTTGCTTGAATCTTAGCCCTCACACGCTCATCTTGTGACAAAGTAAGAGGTATCTTATTTAATGCTACCTTTAAATTAGACTTCCATTTATTCTGCACACACCATTTCAATAAAATGTATCAAGAATCAAAAAGATTATGAGGATCTTACCAAATCTTAACAATTTAAGTACATACCCCATAAACCACGGGACCAAGGATAGACTGAGTACGAGGATACCAAACCCTCTTTCTTGATTGTGCTTCTTGAGCCCTTGCTTTCTCCATTAACACTCATTCATCCTCATTAAAATTTTCAATGACTTGACCCATCTAAAGAACAAACGGTACTTGTATGATACAAGTAGTCTTTGAGGTTGATCTTAATGATTGCTTCTTCATTCACTCTACATAAACAATAAACCATAAAAATTTACCTCAAGACGTATCATTAAAACAAAGACAAAGAAAAATTCAATGTACAAATGAAAATAAGACTTACATGTTCAATCTCTGAAGAGCATCAATTAATATTAACTCCTCTTGCTGGGTAGGGACGATAAATTGTGCCAAAACCCTCACATGTTTCTTCTTGTCATTACGTGAGACCTCGCTTATGCCCTCCATCCAAGCTCATCCTCAAACTCTTTGGTAACCATATGCCAATACTTGTCCCAAGTTTTTGTAATGTCCTCATTAACATCTCTAGCTGAACCATCTAGAAGATTTATCGATAAGATGAACATACCTTTCATCTTAAGGTACCCTTCTCCTTCAAAAACCTTCTTAAGTAGATAAGGGTCCCTTCTAGGCTCTCGTACTCTCTCATTTATCAAACAACTACAAAGAGGAATCATAGGGGTTATACATCCTATATTCAGGGTTAAACTATCTATAAACTCGGAGCCTTGAGACTTGATAATAGCTTGTGGGATGACCTCCTCAACCGCTTTGTCACCTGTCACCTTCTCATTGTCCTTGATACCCCCATCTACATCCTTATCATTGGTGGCCTCTTTATCTCCTTGATCATCCTGAATGTCTTCTATTTTTTGATTAGCCTGAGCATTTTCAGCTTTATCAAGTGACTTCTCGCTACCCTCGTTGCTAGCAAACAGATTTCCTCTTCTTGCATATGACTTTGGGTGAACCTTTTTCCCTCTTTCCAAAGCTAGAAGCCTTTCATAAAGAAGAAATTAACGAGTATCAACAAAAATAAGAAAACTTACATACATTTAAAAATTCTTCAAAACAAGATGCCAAATTTAAAATTCAAAACTTAAGAACATGCATTTTAATCAAATCTGACATCCCTTTTTGCAGACTCGGGCTTTGTATCCAGCCTCACCATTTATGTGTATGTAGGGTGGGTATGTGTGTGTGTGTGTGCATGCGCACGCACGCATGCATGCTCTCTTCCATACAGCATCTAAATTCTCACAAGGGTTTCGCCAGCAAAACCCCTGGCATGGCGCTGATTCTCACCATTCTCAGCCCTCCTCATGATTCTACATCCTCACCATTCTACATCCCACAGGGGTTTCGCCGGCAAAAGCCCTGGAATAACACACTTCAACCGAACCCCAATCAACAACAGCAACATCAGGCCTAGTGCAAAGCAGATATGGAACTCTCCTATTTGCACTAATGGAAGTCTCCAATAAGAGTGCTAGAGCTTGGGACTCTCATTGGCCATGGATCAGTAGGTACGGAGCATGATTGTAACATTTAATGGCCTAATAACTTATGTGTAGCGGAAATTAGCATGAACATAGTGGGCATTTCATTAGAATAGATTCCTAATGAGAATTACAAGAGTGCTTGGGTGGAGAGAGCAACAAAAAGCATAACACCTAGTTAGATAGCATCGACAATACTTTCAAAAGAGAGAGAAATTAAGCTATTGACAACAGTTGAGGATCGGATTTGCATGGAGCCGGTCCCCCCTCCAAAAGGCTTTGTATTATGGTTTCTCCCATCAAGAGAGACATTGTACAATACAATTCTTTGTGTTCCTTCAAGACTAGCTAGTGCAATGAAGATGAAATCTTCATGCACTAAGCAAAACACTTAAAAAACACAACTTTAATTATCCCCGTTCTCAGACCCAAGACCTCACACACCTTCGAAGATGGTGAGAGCTAGCAGGGTATGAGAGTAGATTGAGAGGAAGAAGGAGTATCTTACGAGAAAGATGTACATCTCCTCACATAATCACTCATATTAGCATAGATTAGCTTATTAATTAGCTTGGTAGAGGAGATGAGCATGCATTGAAGCTTGGCTCTTGGTTGGATTTGCATCCACATGCCAAGAGAGTGTTGATGTAGGCTTTTATCTCACAAGCTTGGAGTAGGTGATGAGCTCTCCATTAAAGCTTGGGAAGGGATAGTCTTCTTTGCTTCACACATAGACTGTGTGTGAGTGTGTGTGATAATGCCTTGCAAAAATCAGCCCTCTCTCTCTCTCTTGGGCGAGCCCTCTTGCTATTTGCTCTTGCTGAGCCCTCATTGGCTCTCCCCAAGTCAAGCCAATGACCATTAAGCAGCATAAGTGATAGCCTTTTGACATGTGTCCCCCTTTCCCCTTTTGTGAGAGCTTTAGGTAATTAAATAATTAAACTAAACTCTCATTGGACCCCTTTGCCTCCTGGCCAATAGGAATCACGCAAGCCATTGGGCTCTTGAATGCTCATTGGACCCCTTGGGAGATTGCCCAATAGTCTTCTAGGAGACTTAATTCTCATTGGTTTCTTTTATTAAATGTTTTTAAATTAATTAAACTAGATTTACTCTAGCTTAATTCTCATTGGTCCACTTCAAGGGTCATCCAATAGAAACTAGGCACACCTTGTTGGCATCTGGCCTAGGGAGCTAACATGTGTCCCTCATTCCCTTTGTGTAAAGGGAGCCTGTGTGTGTGTGTGTGATTTTCTCTCTCATCCCCTACCTTTAGGGCTCGCCCCCTCCCATGTAGGGATATGCAAAGACTTTTTTACACACACAAAGCATCCAATTTCCCCTAGGTTTGACCTTTGGACACAACCTTTGAATTTTGGAACCTTAGCATTTTGGAAGTCTTAATGGGCTGAACCTTAGAATCTTTTTAGCCCATTGTTGCACATGGATCTTTTGCAGATGCCCCCCCCTTTTGGATCCCTATTTTCCCTCATTTGGATCCCTACTGTGGCTTGTCTGCTAGCTTCACCAATATTCTAACCTTTTCTCCCCTGGCACTTCCCCACATTAAATGATCAGTTTAATATGATAAAGTCATTTAGGAGAATTAGATATTGATTATTATGACATTACCTCTCTCTTGAAATCATAGTCATCCTCGACTATGGTGTAGAGAAGATAAATCATGTTCATGAGTCCTTTTCTTAGCGGGTAGAGGATCCCTATGTTACCCTACGACATCATTCCACAATGGATGACTAGTCCATCTGGCGCTTGAGAGCCTAAGGCTGCCGCAAGCATGTCTGCACATTAGTCCTATCAGTCTTCCATTGTAGAGTGACAAGCTCTACTTGGTGTTTGGGAGATGTCGTCTCCGCAAACTTGATCTAAGCATGCATACTACTTCATTTTTGTGCACAAATAAAGAAAAAGAGTCTTATAACACAAAAACTTTGTGCATTTTTAACATTTTGTACATTTGCTTACTCTTGTGAAGCATTGTAAGCATTGACAAGGTTTAGGTTATCCTTTAATTCTATGCCTTGCATCCATCTAGCATCTTCAAAAGGATAATTCTTAAACTTAATAAGATATCATCGGATAGTCTTACCACCTCTTAATACCTTGTCTTCATGTCGGAGAATGGACTCGGGCTGCAGCACCTCCTCTTGGTCCTCGATCTCCGGTGGGTCTTCAATAGTTGGTTCTTGAGGTGGCTCTCCTTTGTAAGGCTTTAATAGGCTCACATGGAAAGAATTGTGTATGAGCCAATTATTGGGCAACTTGAGTTGATAGGCCATCTCGTTGATTGGCCTAAGAATCTAGAAGGGACCATAGTACCTTTTTGCTAGTTTAGCATAGTACTTTTGGTGGCCCGTAGGATTCTTGCCCGTCGTGTGCCTTAATCGAGCCTTGGGAAACTTTAACAAGACCCAATCGTTAAAGGCTTGGGCTCTTCTGTGCTTGTCAGCAGCAGCCTTTTGCCTTTGTTGTGAGATAGAGATAGCATCCTTAATCTTTTGAAAAGATTCTTGTAGGTCTCGGCTATACTCATCTGCAGCGAAGATCTTCCCATGTACTTTAAGTAGCAAAGGACATTTTGATCTTCCCTCAATTACCTCGAAAGATGCTTTTCCCGTGGAAGTATGTACAGTGTTATTGTAAGCATACTCCACTAAGGGTAAGTACTTCTCCCATTGGGATCTTTGATCTACTTCCGTTACATAGGCTTTTAGTAGATCGAGAATGGTTAGGTTAGCTATTTCACTTTGGCCATCCGGTTGTGGATGATAGGCCGAAGAGAAGTTTAGCCTTGTCCCTAAATTCTCAAAGAGACCCTTCCAGAAATTATTGGTCATTCTAGGATCTCTATCCGACACTATGGACATTGGCAAGCCATGGTACTTGAAGATTTGTGACATGAAGAGGGTTGCCATTTGATGGGCTTTGATAGTCTTTTTGACAGGTATAAAATGAGCTTGTTTACTGAACGTGTCTACTATCGTCCATATTCCCGTATTCCCATGGATATACTTAGGCAATCCAAAGATAAATTTCATGGATATGCTCTCCCATGGTGAATTAGGGATTGGCAAGGGTTGAAGCAATCCAAGTTGCTTCCCTCTATCAAATTTTTTCTTTTGGCATACCACACATTTAGAAACATACTCTTGTATGTTCACTTTCATGGTAGGCCAATAGAAATATGTTTCAATTCCCTTTAAGGTAGACTGAATCCCTCTATGCCCCGCATAAGGTGGAGCATGAGATTCATACATTACTTTCTCACGTAGTGAGTTAGTAACGCATAGTCTATTGCCATAGAGAAGATAACCATCTTGTAAGGTAAATGGTTCTTCTTTCTTCCCTAATGCAAGGGCTGAAATCACATCTCTAAAATCGGGATCAATAGCGTACTCATCTATCATTGAAGATAGATCATTGTGAGTTGCTATGGAAACCGCAATCACTCTCGGCCGTCTTGAGAGTGCATCAGCTACTTGATTATGCTTGCCAGCAATGTGAGCAATATGAAAATGATATTGCGAAAGTAAATTTGCCCACCTCATTTGTTTGTCAGAGAGCTTGGTCTGCGTCATGAAGTACTTAAGACTTTGGTGACCCGTTCACAGAATGAAAGGAGTCCCCAATAAATAGTGCTTCCATGAGTCTAAGGCATGTAGAACTGCAAGGAGTTCCTTTTCGTATATGCCTAGAGCTTGCTCAACAGGGTCGAGCCTTCGACTCTCATAGCCTATGGCGTGCCCTTCTTGGAGCGAAACAGCTCCAAGGCAATCACCACAAGGATCACATTGGACCTCAAATGGTTTTGAGAGATCCGGTAGTGTAAGCACAGGTTGAGAGATAACCCTATCGAAAGCATTGTTCTCCTTAGCAGACCATGTATACCTAACGCTTTTCTTTGTTAGTTCATGTAATGGTCTCGCAATTTGTGAGAACTTTTCTATGAAGCATCTATAGTATACACACATACCTATAAAGATTCTTAGTTCATGAAGATTCCTTGGTTTAGGCCATCCTTTTATTACCTCTAACTTTGATGGATCCATTTGGATGCCATCTTGAGAGATAATATGACCTAAATACTGAATCTCTTGCAAGAAAAATTCACTTTTCTTTCGATTAACATAAAGTTTATTCTCTCTCAAAACTTGAAATATTACCTGGAGGTGTTGCTTGTGTTCCTCCAATGAATTAGAGTAGATGATAATATCATCAACAAACACTCCAGTGAAGGTTCGATGAGGCCTGAACAGCTTCTCCATCAAGCGGTTGAATGTGGCTAGTGCATTGGTCAAGCCAAAAGGCATGACAATGTATTCGTAAAGACCAAATGTGGTGCGAAATGCGGTCTTTACAATGTCTTGATCAACTATCCTTATTTGATGATAGCCACTTTTTAGGTCAATCCTACTGAAGTAGGTCGATCCTTGTAGCTTATCAAATAGGTCTTCTACCCGTGGAACGGGAAACCTATTTTTGATAGTGATCCTATTTAGTGCTCTATAGTCGACACACATATGATATGTGCCATCTTTCTTCTGCACTAATAGCACAGGTGAGCAAAATGGAGATGAGCTTGGCCTAACCATACCCTTCTCAACTAACTCATGCACTTGCCGCATAACCTCCTCTTGTTGAGCTTGAGAAACTCTATAAGGAGGTTTGTTAGGCGGTGAACTTCCTGGAAGAAGTTCAATTGCATCGTCATCATTACCTCGTTTAGGAGGTAGCTCACAAGGGATGTCGTCAATAAAAACATCTTGAAACCCCTTGAGAAAATTGGATGACTCTAATTCCTTTTGGTTGCTTTTATTTTCTTTTGCTAAAGATTTAGGTTCATTTTGAGAATCTTTAAGAAAAATCATGTACACGGAAATAGAGCTCTTTATTGACTTGTTGAAAGCTGGTGTATGTACAATGGGGATAGTGTTACCCATTTCCTTAGCATCTATATACATGTCTTTTTCCCTTAATTTAAAGGAGATTCTCCTTTCAGGAAATTTAACATCGGCAGCCAGGCGGTCAAACCATGGTGTCCCTAGGATTACATCCTCATGCTTGAGAGGAGAGATAAATAAGTCCTCTTTGTCCACATAGTCTTGGACATGAAGCCTCAATTTCCCGATTAAGGGAGTGACTGAAGCTTCTTGCCCCTTGAAGGCACAGTCTGCGGGTAGGACATCTCCCATCTCGTAGGATTGTATGCCTAGCTTGGTGGCCAACTCTATAGATATACAATTGTGAGTAGAACCAGGGTCAAAGAGAATAAAAGCATCATGTTCTCTTACCTTTCCTCAAGCATGGCATAGAGGAGATCCTTTGTGGTGAGTTTGGTGAGTCTCCTCCTCTTGGATTTCAACCAAGGAAGCTCTAGGAGGATCTTGGTGGTTTTTCTTTTGGGGACAAGCGTGGTACGCATGCCCTTGTTCACCGCACTTGAAACAACGGTTATCCTTACAATAATGCTCAAGCTCTTCAAGAGAGAGTTTATTCTTACCTTTGTAAACTCCCTTCTCTTTAGCTTTGTTGGAGTTGCCCTTAGGAGACTTTTGGACATTGTCCTTCCCCTTAGGCTCATTGGAACCCTTGTTTTCCGGGGGCTTATTATTTCTTTTAGCCCCCGTTTGGAAATTGATTCGAGAGGCCACCATAGTGTGGTGTATTACCGTCGATATGGTACGTAGCCTTTGGGAGTTGACATACTCCGCCATTTCTTCGGTTGCGCCCACACAAAATTGTTGCTTTTTCTCTCCAAAATCCAACTTTTTGAAGACAGTGGCTTTGAGTTGTAGGTCCCAAAACTTGTCTACATATTTGTGGATGGATTCATTGGGAGAGAGCTTTCACCGTTGGCTCGTAGTCTAGACCACCATTGTCTGGCGGACTTTTGAAAGTGCATAGCTACATGGCATAGATTAGAGGACTCCGTGAAGCCCTCATCTCCAAACGCCGCATCGAATTGTTGGATAAAGGCCAAGACTTTGTCCGTAGCACCAAAGGTACCATCATAGGTAAGGAAAGAGATGCTCTTCCCTCCCTCTTTGAATTTCTTCAGCTTGGATGACCTCTTCCATGCGGCATAGGATTTCCTATGGCCTCTTCTTTTTGATGGTTCAAAGGTTGCACCATCACTTTCTTCAGAAGGTGAAGAATTTGAAGAAGGTGGAGAAGAGGGTGACCTCTTTCTCGCCTTTTTCTTGTCTTGATCTTTGTCGTCTTCACCATAGCTTTCATAAGAGGAAGAGGATGAAGAAGATGGAGAAGAGGGTGTCCTCTTTCTCACATTTTTCTTCTCTTTCTTTTTATCATTCCTCTTTGAATTATGGCATGGAGAAGAGTGTGATGGTCTTCTCCGCTTTGGTGGTGATGGAGAGCATTTAGCCCACCGTCTTCGTGGAGCCATCTCCACCGAGGTGGCACGAGACTCGCTTCTTTCTAGTTCCTTCGGTGGAGGCTCTTGAGTTCTCCTTTGGAAAGGAGATGCATCATCAAGAAGTAAATTCTTGAGCCCTTCGTATGGATTCTCTTCTTCTTCCCGAATCGGAGAGAGACCTCTTTTGGTAGTCTCACAAGGAGGCTTCCTAGGTGTTCTCTCATCATGGTGATGAGCTTGGAGAATCCCGTGAACACGGAGCTGCCGTTGCACTTCACTTTGGAGAGACGGATTGCCCATGGCTTGTTGAAGTCTAGTAACAAGATAATTAACAAGCATTGAAGCATCATTAGTAGCTTGCTCATGAGCAAAATCAAAGTTATCAACATTAATTTCACTCTCTTTACTATTGTCAGCCATTCTAACAACCTTTAGGTGTAAACTTTTTAGGTGTACTTTGCACTTCAAGCCCTAGTTGCTACTCCTCTTTACCCCTTTAGAAAAATCACTCAAGCTACTGTACCGGTGGCTCAAATACCATTAATTGCAAGGAATGGAAGAGAGGGTCTTTCGACACCAAAACAGAACCGGCTCCCATCAAGCTTCTAATAGCTCAAAAGTGGTTAAGCCGTAGGCAAGCCCCGTAGGACTCCACTATGAAGACCATAACTCTCGACGGTGATGTCCCGTTAACTGCACAAAGGCAGGCACACTGCAAGGCTGAAAAATCCATATTCTACTTACTCACAGGCAATTAATAATACCAACCATTTGTAGCTAGCTTGAGGACCTCCCTTCTTGAGCAAGAAAAGAGAAACCTTGAGCCCTGATACCAATGTAACATTTAATGGCCTAATAACTTATGTGTAGCGGAAATTAGCATGAACATAGTGGGAATTTCATTAGAATAGATTCCTAATGAGAATTACAAGAGTGCTTGGGTGGAGAGAGCAACAAAAAGCATAACACCTAGTTAGATAGCATCGACAATACTTTCAAAAGAGAGAGAAATTAAGCTATTGACAACAGTTGAGGACCGGATTTGCATGGAGCCGGTCCCCCCTCCAAAAGGCTTTGTATTATGGTTTCTCCCATCAAGAGAGACATTGTACAATACAATTCTTTGTGTTCCTTCAAGACTAGCTAGTGCAATGAAGATGAAAGCTTCATGCACTAAGCAAAACACTTAAAAAAAACACTTTAATTATCCCCGTTCTCAGACGAAAGACCTCACACATCTTCGAAGATGGGGAGAGCTAGCAGGGTATGAGAGTAGATTGAGAGGAAGAAGGAGTATCTTACGAGAAAGATGTACATCTCCTCACATATTCACTCATATTAGCATAGCTTAGCTTAGTAATTAGCTTGGTAGAGGAGATGAGCATGCATTGAAGCTTGGCTCTTGGTTGGATTTGCATCCACATGCCAAGAGAGTGTTGATGTAGGCTTTTATCTCACAAGCTTGGAGTAGGTGATGAGCTCTCCATTAAAGCTTGGGAAGAGATAGTCTTCTTTGCTTCACACATAGACTGTGTGTGAGTGTGTGTGTGATAATGCCTTGCAAAAATCAGCCCTCTCTCTCTCTTGGGCGAGCCCTCTTGCTATTTGCTCTTGCTAAGCCCTCATTGGCTCTCCCCAAGTCAAGCCAATGACCATTAAGCAGCATAAGTGATAGCCTTTTGACATGTGTCCCCCTTTCCCCTTTTGTGAGAGCTTTAGGTAATTAAATAATTAAACTAAACTCTCATTGGACCCCTTTGCCTCCTGGCCAATAGGAATCAGGCAAGCCATGGGGCTCCTGAATGCTCATTGGACCCCTTGGGAGACTGCCCAATTGTCTTCTAGGAGACTTAATTCTCATTGGTTTCTTTTATTAAATGTTTTTAAATTAATTAAAATAGATTTACTCTAGCTTAATTCTCATTGGTCCACTTCAAGGGTCATCCAATAGAAACTAGGCACACCTTGTGGGCATCTGGCCTAGGGAGCTGACATGTGTCCCTCATTCCCTTTGTGTAAAGGGAGCCAGTGTGTGTATGTGTGTGTGATTTTCTCTCTCATCCCCTACATTTAAGGCTCGCCCCCTCCCATGTAGGGATATGCAAAGACGTTTTTACACACACTAAGCATCCAATTTCCCCTAGGTTTGACCTTTGGACACAACCTTTGAATTTTGGAACCTTAGTATTTTGGAAGTCTTAATGGGCTGAACCTTAGGGTCTTTTTAGCCCATTGTTGCACATGGCTCTTTTGCAGATGGCCCCCCCTTTTGGATCCCTATTTTCCCTCATTTGGATCCCTACTGTGGCCGATCTGCTAGCTTCACCAATATTCTAACCTTTTCTCCCCTGGCACTTCCCCACATTAAATGATCAGTTTAATATGAGAAAGTCATTTAGGAGAATTAGATATTGATTATTATGACAATGATGATCGTGACTATCCACCCCACGCTACTCAGCCAGATGAACTGTATGAGGAGTTTGCAACGGTTGTGTTGAAACAACTTTTGCTCATCTTATGGGGTGAAAGCATGAATAGGTGGAATGATATTTAAGCTATTAGAGAGCATATCACAAAAACAATCTTGTGGAAAAAAGAATACAAACTAAATAAAATGTATAAGTGATTGCACTTATACATTTTATTCTTTAAGAGCTATCCATTGACATATATCATGATAGAAATTTTATGTGAGCTCATGTCTAATTGTAGGCCAAAGTTTTTGATAGTAGGTGTCCATGGACACAGCTATTTGAGCCACCATTCTATGCTTTCACCCTATGTCTTGGCTGACATGGATGATGATGAATAATATGTTGTCTACACCTCTGTGATCAAGTTCGCCTTGGGAGGTCACAAAGGCTACCGACACAAGATCATGGCAATTGCAAAAGGGTCGTCTGTTGAGTTGTAGGGAGGGGTTGTCAGATTCCAGTGGCAGATTAGTTTCATGGTTTTGTGCTATGCCTTCCTTTCTAGTGCTGTACATATACCAATTTCTATGAGAAAAAGGTAGCTACATAAAGGGAAGCATGCTTCTAGAGTATTGAACAGTCCCCAAGAGATATGTATTCCATATGTGGTATACTTTTGAAAGCACAAAAGGCTATTTAATATGCTTCCTGTTGGATTTTGGAAATTGGATTGATATTGGGATATGCACAATAGGTGTAGAGTTAGGAAGATCCATACTATTTTCAGCTAATAAGGGTCAAGGGCACATCTCCAGATGCTACGTCTTGGACTATAGTTAATGGTAGGTATGCCAACAAGGGGGCTCTAGAGAGAATCTCCACAGATGGTCACCATTACATCTTCATTGCAAAGGATGTTAAATCCCCCCCCCCCCCCCCCCCCCCCCCCACAACCATTCTTTATCCTCACAATTCTCCGTCCTCACAAGGATTTTATCGACGAAACGCCTAGAATGGCACACTCCAATCCTGCTCAGTCATCATCCCAAGAGCTCACATGCTAGATCTTGGCCACTTGCTCATTCATCCCAAGAGCTCACATGCTGGATTTGGCATCATCCCAAGAGATCGCAGACACCTACTCCGTCATTGTCATGGCATCATCCCAAGAGCTCTCAGCCACCTGCTCATTTCAACCTACGAAGTGTGGCAGCCAAATCTATGCTGATAGGAGATTCGCCGCCGAAACCCCTCCAGTACCTGGTCACGTTTTTGACAAGTATGCCGTGTGTGGGTGGATCTTATGGAAAATCAAGGAAAACATGATTTTTGAATCATGGAACTGCTACTTGCATTTGCTAATTTGGTAATCTCTATCGCTTGTCGGCATCAATTGCCTTTGGCATTATCTTGACCTTGACCTTGATGCTCGTGCAGGAAGTGTTCATAGCCGTGATGCATACACATGTGTACAAGGCAGCTTATGTAAACGTGCTCCTAATGTGGGTATGCTGGTATTACTAGTACGCGCTCTTAATGTCGGTGAAGGTACAGATTTGATGAATTTGTAGGAAGCTGAGAAAGAGAGGATTTTTGCCGCCGAAACCCCTCCAAGACCTGGTCATGTTTTTGCTAATAAACATTCGGGGTGACAACCTATGCTGATAGGAATATGAGAGAGAGGAGTACCTGGTCACCTTTTTGTTGGTTGCACCGTTTCATTGTATGCTCTAGGGATCACAGAGGAGGATACAGAGCTGCGTTTTCAAGCTGTCCACACAATCGAAGAAGTCCACGCAAGCGTTTGAAGCAGAAATACTAGGGGGACACTCAAGTCTTTTCATTTCACTAGGCATGTTAATCTTAATGAGCATCTGAGAGTTATAGGGGTGTTGGGGGTCCCATCGTTGCATAGCTCCAATGACGAACAAAATTATCAATCCGGAGGGATGAGCTACCCGGGTATGGCATGAAAACACTCACACAATTAGAGAGCTAATCATGGCAACATGAATGGTTAACTCTATGAGGTGAGCTTCTCGGCCTATGGAGGAGCTAAGCCACAATGAAGGGCAATCTCCACATCCACTTCTCTTCACCTCCAATCAACCCAATCACATACACTAACGATTGCAAGACACACACAACACTAATCATATCATGAAACACACTAATCGCAAGCACACATACATAGATTTATCGAGCACCACACTCCAATCAAACCTACATACACACACAAGCAAAAGAGGGCAATCACACAAGATTAGAGTGGGATTAACCACTAATTAGTTAAGATCTAGCTAATCTAAGCATCATAGGCAATCATAATAAGCATGAGAGAGGCATAGTGAAAGATAATTAAGCATTGATTAGTGTTAACCAAGTGACATGAGCAAGGAGAAGCTCAAGGACACCATAGCCACACACCTCAAGAGCTCTCATCAAAGAGTGCTCTCAACAAATGAGCTTGAGAACCCTAATTTATTTACACACTACTCTACATACCTAGGGTAAAAATATGCAATGCTTGGGCCCCAAGGCCTTTAGGGATCCACCACTTATGGAATCTGCTACCTAGGCACACTAACTGGCCTGTTCTTTACAGCTTAGAACTCCCATTGAGACCGTAACACATCAAAATATTACAATGGCTTGAAATAAATCAGGAATTTACAATACATGGCCATTTTGGGAAAATGTGGAAAATGTGTAATTCCAATCTTCATTGCTTCTTTGTATTCATCCTCGATGTGCATTTGTACATCTTTGATCTTTAGCAACTTTTGTTAACTGACGTTGACTCAGTCAACATTCTCCTCTTCCGATTTTAGTGCCCATCCTTGGGAACTATTGAAAAGTGTCCGTGGAGGTTGTGGAAGGTAATTTTTGATGCGTTGTTGATGGCATGATTGTCTTCATTTGTCGTTGAATTTGTTGATGAGGTTCTATTTGTTGCAGCATCTTGATTGGTCCAAATTTGTCTGATATGAGATATGATGTTGCATTTGTCCATTGTAATAGCATAATGATGAGGTTGATGTTTATTTATGAAAAGTATGTACAAGTAGTACTTATGTTCTTTTAAGATCCATTGTGATGCTATCCATCCCATGTCTTTGTCTTTTTGTGCTGATTTCCTATCCTTAATCCAAACCGGATCATTGACTTTGACTAAATTTCTCAGAACAACCACTTGCTTGACTATCTTTTGCTTTCTTGAGTACTTTGGCTGAAATATCTTTGCTTTTCTGGGTGTCTCCTTAGAGGTTTCAGATGTGTCAGCAATTGACTTGAAGTTTTGAAAGCCTGACTTGCTTGAAGAAGCTAATCCATGAGGGTTCTTTGATGTAGAGGCATATGCTGTTACACCTTCTTTGCCAGTCAGTGGAGTTCCACTTTAGCTTTACCTTTGTCTACAAGATTTGTCTTTGATTCTTGTGACTTCTGTAACTCTGAATCTAGCATTAACAGTAATTGTAAATGTTGTTGGCTACCTCTTGGAAAAGAGAGTATTAGCATTGTGTCTTCTTTGTAGGCCTTGTGTTGCTCTAACCATTGATGTCCAAGGATGACATCTACAAGAATTTATTTTGAAGACTTTACCTGAAACTTCACCTGCTCTTCATGATTTTGGATGCTAAGGGTAGCAACCATTTCTTCTTGACCTGTAGCCTTACCATGATTTCCTTGTTACCTGGCTTGCTCTGAGTAATCTCAAGAATGCTTTAGATGTTGTCTGAAACCATATTTCAATTTGCTTCTTTATCTAGTAGAGCATTGCATCTGACACTTGCTCCATTTATACTACTGAGGCCCATAGCTATTCTCATTGTTGGCTCTATTGAAGATTTATGTCCTTATTTTGCCATGGTCTCATCTTGATCTAACTGTGTCTCTATGGAGGGTGACTTGAGACTTTGTGTTCCACTTTGACTTACATCGATTGATTAAGCTGGCAATGTATGGACCTTTGGACTTCCTATTGCCTCTTGGTTGTCTGCAACCTTGTTCTTTTGTACTTCTGCCTTTGGTTGAATTCTCTGATCAATAGCTTTCATGGTTGCTCTTTGCTCTGTTTGATTTGCACTTGCTATTGCCTGATTGTCTTTATGCTCTTCTGAAGTTTTGATTGTAGAGTTGAATCATCTTCAATAAAATATGCTTTGATGTAAGTCTCCATTTTAATTGTGCTTGAGGACCTTGTGCTGTCGTCGGTGAGTGACCAGCCTTGGTCTTCATTCTTTGTTGTCGCTGAAGACTGCATCTTCATTGGATTCTGTATCTCTAACATATTCAGGACCATTGGCATTCCCATTATGATGTTGTCTAGCATATCCTTTGCTGTGATCACATGGAATTGAGCTATGATGATCTGTGAACTTACTTCAATGATGGTGGAGATGATTCCCCAGCATTCTGCTCGTTTGTCTCCAGATATGCTCACAAATTCAGAAGCATCTTCCAGCTATGGTTGGCCACATTTTTTCCAAGTCCAAAAGGACATGAGGTTCTTGTCTAGCTAAAAATCTAGCTTTACTTCTCTTGACAGCTTTTCTTCGTTCTCACCAACAATGTTGCACTTGATCGTCTCAGGATTTCTTTCTGTATTGACTGCCTTTGTTGTAGCAGTGTCCTTTTGTTGAGCTTTATCTACATTTTCTTTGCTTTGACCACATGCTTCCGTTGATGACGACTCATATGACTGTAAAAGTGCACTTTTTGTTTGCAATTGATGAGCAATATCTGCTTGCATCTTGTTGAAGATGATGAAACAGGAAACAGAAGGAAGACAGCAACTCAGAGTAGGAAGAAGATGGAGAAGGAGAAGACACAGAGCTTGTGTACGAGATCTCTGTAGTCTCTCTCTTTGTATTAGAATAATAGTGTATGTAAACTCAGAGCTACAAAGCATATATGAAACCCTAAGAGATAAGGTGTCCTTTCACACCGAATGTTCAGGGGGAAAAAACCCAGTGGGAGAAAAGTGCCCCTGGTGAAGCGCGTATACACACTAACACTACTACATGTCTACAAATCCCCCTGTAGTGATAGTGTGAATCCGTACAAGGTAGCAGATCATCATGTGTATGAGAGTAAGCCCAAAGCTTTTCGGAAAGCTTCAAACTTTTCTCGTGATAACGCCCTCGTAAATAGATCTGCAATGTTATCCTGTGTAGGACAGTAAGTTAGTGTGATCTCCCCTGCATGTAGCCTTTCCCTGACATAGTGGTAGTGAACCTCTATGTGCTTTGTTCTTGCATGAAATACTGGATTCCTTGCAACTTCCATAGCACTCTGACTGTCAGTGAAAATGGTAGTGGGTGCCTGTTGACACTCACAAAGATCTACCAATAACCTGCGTATCCATACACAATCAACTGTTGCCGTGAAAGCTGCCCTGTACTCAGCTTCACAAGTTGATGTAGCCACTGTGGGTTGCTTCTTGCTTAGCCAAGATATACATGCATTTCCCCAAAAAAAACAATTGCCACTTGTGGAATGTCGTGTGTCAAAATCACCAGCCCAATCTGAATCGTTGTAACCAAGAAGCTGCATAGAACTGTGCTTTCCATACATATCCCCCCTTAGAAAGAACATGGCAAGATTAGGGGTACCTGAAAGGTAACGAAGTATGCGCTTCACAGCCTGCCAATGATGCATACCTGGGCTGTGCATAAATCTGCTTGCTTGTGAAACCCCAAATTGAATGTCTGGATGAGTGTTGCCTGCCAAATATATCAAGCAACCAACCGCTGCTGCATAAGTATGTACATCAAAAGTTTCTCCAGCATCATGCATGCTCAACTTTGATCCAGTTTCTACGGGTGTAGAGATTGGCTTACAATTTTGCATACCAAACTTGTCCAAAATTTTATGCAAATATTTTGCCTGCAACATGTATATGCCATCCTCTGATTGCACAAACTGAATACCCAAGTAATAATGTAGCAAACCAAGATCAGACATCTCAAAGGTTTTTCTCAAAGCATCTTTAAACGCTTCAATTTCATTTGCATTATTGCCTGTAAGAAGCATATCATCCACATAAAGTGTTAGCATAATGAGAACTCCATCTCTCTTTTTGACATACAAAGTACTTTCTGTTGGACTATTCTGAAATCCCTGGCCAATCAAATAAGTATGTATCTTCTCATACCATGCTCTTGGAGCCTGTTTGAGACCATACAAAGCTTTATGAAATCTACATACCTTTTTCTCTTGACCTTTTACAACAAAACCACTTGGTTGACTTACATAAACTTCTTCCTGCAAATCACCATTCAAAAAAGCAGTTTTGATATCCAACTGATGCACTTTCCAACCATGATGAGCAGCAATTGCAACTAGTGATCTAACTGTGGACGCACGAGTAGTAGGAGCAAAGGTTTCATCATAATCTATGCCTTTCTGTTGCGCATAGCCTTTTGCCACAAGCCTTGCTTTGTACCTGTCAACAGTACCATCTTGTTTCCTTTTTACCTTAAAAACCCACTTTGTACCAATAGGCTTTTTACCTGTAGGCAAGTCCACTAGATCCCATGTATGATTCTTATGAATAGAATCAATTTCTTGTTGCATAGCATCTTTCCACTGAACACACTCTAAAGCTTGTTCAAATGAATCAGGCTCATCTGCATCACAAAGAGTGCTAAAGCAAGCCAAATCTACTTGCTCTCTGCCAAAAGTAGTACCAGCACGTGTTTTTCGTGGCAACGGTGCATCCAACTTGCTATCCTGAAAAGTTTTCTGAACCCATTTAGGCAAGGTTCTTTCTTCCCTGAGAACTTCTTGCTCTTCACGCACAATTTTCTCTACATCATGAGGTGTCACATGCTGATCAAAAGATTGATCAAGATTATCAACCTGTTGTGATTCTTGATTCTCCACAAAAGAAGGAAGCAAACCTTCAAATACATCATGTGTCTGCATATGAGGTACATCAAAAGCAACCATAGGTTGAGCAGTAGTTTCTGCAAAAATTACATCACGACTTTCAAAAATCTTGTTTGTAGCAGGATTGTAAAGTCTATAACCTTTACTTCCACTACTGTACCCCACAAATATACATTTGATTGCCTTATCATCAAGCTTCCCACGTAACTGCTGAGGGATGTGAGCATAAGCAAGACAACCAAAAACACGAAGATAACTGACTGAAGGTTTTTTGTCATACCAAGCTTCATATGCAGTAATGGTCTTCAAGGCACGAGTAGGACACCTGTTCAAAACATGTGCTGCACAAGCAACTGCCTCCATCCATAGCTTATGAGGCAAACTCTTAGCCTTGAGCATACATCTAGCCGTCTCCATTAAAGACCTGTTCTTCCTTTCTGCAACACCATTCTGTTGTGGTGTGTATGGCATAGTGCATTGGTGTTTAATGCCTTTCTTTCCCAAAAAATCCTTAAATGCACCTGACATGTATTCACCTCCTCGATCGGTACGAAGAGTCTGTACTTTGCAACCTGTTTCATTTTCAACCATGGTGACATAATGTTGAAAAACTGCAAACACATCTGACTTTGCTTTGAGTGGATACACCCAACAAAACCTGGAAAAGTCATCAATGAAGGTCACAAAATAAAGGCTGTTTCCTATAGATGGCGTCCTCATAGGACCACATACATCACTGTGTACAAGCTGCAACTTTCGTGTCGCTCTAACTGAACTATCCTGTGAAAATGCAAATCTGTGCATCTTTCCAAGAACGCAACCTTCACATACATGTCTTGGTGGCATCTCCAATAAAGACAAATTATGCACCATATTATGACGTTGTAAAGTCATCAAACTGCCATAACCAACATGCCCAAATCTAGCATGCCACAACTTAGCATCCTGCATGGCCTGAGTCTTTGTTTCTGCAATACATACCTGAATCTGCTTTTCATAACGATCTAGCACAAATAGTCCATTTTCCAGCGTACCTGTAGTGATAAGAGAATAACCATTCTCTCGATCTCGTACAACACATCTGTCATCCTCAAAAATGACCAGAAGACCATTTTTTGCAAGAGAGGATACAGACAACAAATTCTTCTTGATCCCTGGAACATATAAGACATCTGGCAAGCATAAATCTGAACCATCTGAAATGGTAATCAAAATCTTACCAACGCCTTTGATTGGATAAGAAGCATTATTTGCACATGTCACCTTCTTTCCTACTGGAGCTGCATCCAATGAACAAAACAAATCCTTCCTTGAAGTAATATGCCTGGATGCACCACTATCAAAGTACCAAATCATTTGTGTCTTGTCAACACTGTAAGCAGAAAAATCTGAACATACTACAAAAGCATAAGAATCCTGCACAAAGTTTGCAGACTCTTCTTTAGCTGTAGAAGAATCACCAGAAGCTGAAACAACCAAACTTGACTCTTTCTTCTTTTCTTTAGCAATTCGCTTTTTACACTCACTAATGTAGTGACCAGGTTTCTTGCAGTAGTGACATTTACCTTTCTTCTTGGACTTGTCGGAATCACCTTTAGACTTCTCTGAAGATTGTCCTGCACTAGACTTGGAGTGATGAGCACTCTCTTTACCCTTGTTTTTGTTCTGTACAACAAGAGCATGATCCATACCATCCACCTGTAAAGACTTGTTCTTACGTGATTGATCCTCCTGCAATAGCAAAGCCACTAACTCTTCAAAATGAAGAGGGTCAGGATTAGCTTGCAAAGACAGAGTCAAAGAAGTCTGAAAAGTCAAATAAGATGGTGGTAGTGAATTGAGTGTTTTGGAAACCAAGTCCTTCTCTGGAATCACTTCATCAATGCTAAGCAATTGCTCTTTAAGATCCCTGATTTTTGTAAGATGCTCGACAATATCGTCACTTTCGTCCATCTGTATTTTGTCAAGTTGTTTCTTCAAAAACTCTATTCTGGCATCGTTTCTTCCTCCAAACATAGCTTGCAGAGTGTTCCAAGCATCCTCAGAAGTTCTACAAGATCTGCACCACGACCAGGCGTGGCAGGTGCAATGCTACCTGGACGAACTTCATCTCCAGATACATAATCCCACAATCCTTTACCAACCAAAACATTTTTGGCCATAAAAGACCAAAGAGAATAGTTGGTACCATCCAATTTGTCTTCGGATGTAAACGCACCAAAAATCTCTTTCTCCGTAGATTGAGCCATACTGTGGATGCACACAAGAGAGTAAAAGAACCTCCAAGAGATTCACAAATCTCCTCTCCAATCCAAGCAAAACTCTACACAAAATCTCAGCACAAAGCTAAGACAAGCTGCTTCCCAAAAGAACTGTTTACCTGAAGAAAATCTGTCAAAAAGCACACCCTCTTGATCTAAACGCCTCCGAAAAGTAACTTCTGCTACGCTGCTCAGAACAAAATTCTGAGGGCTCGAACGGCTTCGAAAGGGGGGTAAAACTACAGGTCACCTGCTCAGAATACTCCCGGAACGTCGAGGATGCTCCCACGAGAAAATTTTCCGAAAACTGCCTGAAAACTGCGATTGCGCGCGCGGACGCGAAAACGCAAGTAGAGGCTCTGGAAATCACCTTGCTCTGATACCAATTGTTGAAGATGATGAAACAGGAAACAGAAGGAAGACAGCAACTCAGAGTAGGAAGAAGATGGAGAAGGAGAAGACACAGAGCTTGTGTACGAGATCTCTGTAGTCTCTCTCTTTGTATTAGAATAATAGTGTATGTAAACTCAGAGCTACAAAGCATATATGAAACCCTAAGAGATAAGGTGTCCTTTCACACCGAATGTTCAGGGGGAAAAAACCCAGTGGGAGAAAAGTGCCCCTAGTGAAGCGCGTATACACACTAACACTACTACATGTCTACACATCTAAGTAAACCTTGATCTTAATAGATCCACTGTACTTTCTGGCAAATTCTGTCTCTTTGCAGGAGATTTTGGTGGTGACCTTTGTGTTGCTTTTTGAACTATAGCGTCTATTGACTTTGACTTTTGTGTCACCTGTTTTGACAGCTTCAGGCTTTGCATCGTCTTTAGATAGTCTTTGACTTTAGTCGAGCCATCCGTAGGGGTTTGTACAAGATCATGAACTTGCTAGTATTCATTGCCATCTGCATCTCGATATGCATATGTGAGCTTGATCACATGTAACTGTTTGAACACTATGGGATTGTCGGTTTCTGACTCTGACTTGTGGAGATTAGCTAAAACTTTTATCCTCGATGATCTTCATATAAGCATTTGTCTGCAGATTTTGATGGAATCTGGGTCAAATGAACTTCCAACAACCATATGATCTTTCAATGGTTTTTGCTTTGAAGGGGTCTATTGACTAGATGCTCTAGGGCTTCTAACTGGTGTAGCATTTTCTGGTACATAAACTTAGCTTGATGAATTTACAGCCTCCCCCCTTCCTAGGGTGATCATTATAGCGTGCTTCATTGTAAGAGTTCAAAATTTCTTGGCTCTAATTTAGTCTCACCTTTTGAAATTGTGAAGGTACACTTTGGGTAGCACTATTGATGTTTGTCATTTGTAAACCTTCTGCATAGTTTCCTATGTATCTCCTTGAAACATGACAAAATATTCCCCAAGTCAGGCTATATATAGCATTATCTTTGCCCTGATATTGTCTATCCCATGGGTCTCCTATTATATGAGCTTCTATGGTTTCAGGACCCAAGGCATCATAGATGCTAAACTCTCCTCTATATCTACGACTGTTTTGGTCAAAGTATATGCTAGTTTGGTCACAACATCGAAGCTTGATTTTTGATCGAGGAGAGTTTGGCTCTGAACAGATTTCTGGGTTCACTCGGGTAATATCCTTCATCTCTAGAGAGGATGGGCTAGAATAGATCCTTTCCTCTGAAATGAACCATCCTTTCTGATCTATCACTGGATGCACTTCTATGAGCTGGTATGTGCGCCATTCAAACACTGGTTGATCCTTTTTGCACACTTTCCCTTTTTGGTCTACATGGTGTGCATATGAATTATGTGTACCATACAATGCTAACATTATTCTATTTGATGTGTCCCTTAGACTCAAGAATGATTGCACACTTGTGGCAGTGGATGCAAAATCATTTGCAAACCTAATAGTCTTTTCAAAATTTGGTGATATTTAGACATCTTGACCAAATTCATGCAGGAATTTCTTGTTCAAAGAATCAATTTTAATCTTTTCAGGTGTCTGTGCATCTTTATGTTGATTTTGAACTTGTAGTGATTTTACTAGTGCTTCTAACTGTTAAGTATGGAGCCTGATTTACCCTTGTAATTTTCTATGGTAAAAGCGCACATTTGTAAGGCCCCCATTATGAGGAGAAGCCATCATGCGTGAAGGAAAATCACTCACCGGAAACCAAAATTTTCACAGACAAGAATCAAGGGCAACTTTAGAGGCCTCGGGGGCGAAGGTCCCCGAGACGTTTTTTCTTTTCGCCACAATATTATGGCCAGACGGCGGTCGGAAAGTGGTCAGAAAACAACTGGTCGGTTGGCCGGTGGCCGGTAGTTAATGGCCGATGGCCGGTGGTCTGAAGTCAATGGCCGGTGGCCGGTGGTCGAAAGTCAATGGCCGGTGGCCGGTGGCCGAATTCAAAAGCGGACTTGTCTTCTCAAGGGCGGCCACACATGGGCGGATTGGAGGGTCCGATTTGGACTTATTCGCACAAGGGCGGCTACACATGGCTGTCTCTCATAAGAGAGGGCAGCCCTTTTGGCCTATAAAAGGAGGCCATTTCTACACACATTTCATAGTGTGAAGTTGATGCAACAAGGTGAGTGTGAGGTGGTGAGAGTGAAGCAAGGCGGGAGCTCTATCAAGGGTTTAATCTCTTTGTAAACTACTTCTTCTTTTGAAGTGCTAAAGCCATTGAGTGGCTGCTTTCCCGTGGACGTAGCCCACATTGGGTGAACCACGTATATCGTGTGTACTCTCTCTCTCTCTCTCTACTCTATAATCTCTTGTGTGTGAAATCTATCTCTCTCCATTAAGTAATCTACTCAAAAATCTATTTAGCTACGTCTTATTTTCTAACAACTGGTATCAGAGCAAGGTTTGCTCGTAGCTAAATTATCTCAAGGAAAGGATTCCTTGAATTGAGTGGGAGTTATGGCAGAGGAAGGGAAGCTCAAGATTGAGAAGTTCAACGGCAAAAACTACCAACATTGGAAGATGCAGATTGAAGACTATCTCTACCAGAAGGACCTCTATTTGCCACTAGGCGGTCTTGCGAATAAGCCCGCAACAATGGCAGATGAAGCATGGATTGTCCTTGATCGAAAGGCACTGGGAACAATCCGGTTAAGCTTGGCGTCAACGGTGGCCTTCAATGTTTCGGAGATGAAGACCACGGAGGACTTGATGAAGTCACTTGACGACTTCTACGAGAAACCATCGGCATCCAATAAGGTATTTCTTATGAAGCACTTGTTCAATCTAAAGATGGCAGAGAATGGTTCAGTTGCAGAACACCTAAATGACTTTAACACAAACATAAGTCAACTTCGATCAGTGAAAATCAATTTCGATGACGAAGTGCGAGCTCTCCTTATACTATCATCTCTACCGGATAGTTGGGACAGCCTTGTGATGGCTGTAAGTAATTCTATCTCTGGCACAAATACTCTTAAGTTTGATGATGTTGTGGATGTTCTCCTAAGCAAGGAAATGCAAAGGAGAAGCACAGGAGAATCATCAAGTACTGCACTATCAGTGGAAACAAGAGGAAGGCCTAAGGAGAGGTTCAAAAACCAAAAGGGTCGTGATCGCTCAAGGCAGAGCAAGTCACGCACAAAGTCAGTTCTTAAATGTTGGAACTGCGGCAAGAAGGGCCACGTCAAGAAGGATTGCTGGTCCAAGAAGAAGAAGGAGATAGAGTCTCAAGACAACAAGCCAACATCGGAGGCCAATGTGGCAGGTAAAGTAGAGCAAGATGCTCTAATTCTCTCATTAGACAATGTGTCTAATTCCTGGATAGTAGATTCCGGGGCTTCATTCCATGCGACACCACACAAGCAACATTTCCAAGACTACACCAAAGGTAATTTTGGGTATGTATACTTGGGAGATGATGAAGCTTGTGAGATTGTCGGCAAAGGTACAGTTTCTGTCAAAACTACTAACGGAAATGAATGGAAGCTTAAAGATGTTAGACATGTTCCTTCTCTTCGCAAAAATTTGATCTCTACAGGACAATTGGACGATGAAGGTCACAACATTGCATTCGAAAACAAACGGTGGAAGATCTCAAAGGGATCTTTGGTGGTTGCCAAGGGAGAAAAAGTCGGTACACTTTAGTTGTGTAGTGTTAGCACGCAACCTTCAGCTTGTGCAGCAACTACAGAAGTTGACAGTGCGGTGTGGCACTACCGACTTGGGCATATGAGTGCCAAAGGAATGCAAATCCTTCAAACAAAGAAGCTTCTACCAGGTTTGAAAGAAGTGGACTTAGAGTTCTGTGAAGATTGTGTTTATGGTAAACAAAAGAGGGTAAAATTTCAAAAATCAGGAAATGAAAGAAAAAATAAAAAACTTGAGTTGGTTCATTCTGATGTTTGGGGTCTTGCAAGTACACCATCACTTGGTGGCTCATTGTACTATGTAACATTCATAGACGATGTGACTAGAAAAACATGGGTTTATGTCATGAAGAATAAATCCGATGTATTTTCCATATTTCAAAGGTGGAAAGCCTTTGTGGACAATGAAACAGGTACCAAGGTTAAATGCCTCAGATCCGACAATGGAGGCGAATATTGCAGCCAAGCTTTTGAAAGATTTTGTGCTAGCAATGGCATTCGGAGGCAAAGGACAACCCCAAGGACACCTCAACAAAATGGGATTTCGGAAAGGATGAACAGGACAATCATGGAACGAGCACGAAGCATGCGGCTACATGCAGGCCTACCGCTTGAGCTTTGGGCGGAAGCTGTAAGTATGTCTGTGTACTTGATCAATCGGTCACCCTCAACGGCATTGGATGGGGGAGTTCCAGAAGAGGCATGGATAGGTAAACCGGTGAATTATGCATTTCTCAAAGTGTTTGGGTGTGAGGCTTTCATGCACATAGATAGAAGCCTAAGATCAAAGCTAGATGCAAAGTCCAAAAAGTGTTTCTTCATTGGCTATGGAGAAGGAGACTTTGGGTATCGCCTATGGAATCCTAAAGATGGTAAAATCTTAAGAAGTAGGGATGTAATTTTTAACGAAAAAAATATGTACAAAGATTACTTGGAAAGAAAACAAACAAAAGAAACAGGTGATGAGTACATGGAGCTTGAGGACGGTGAAGACTCAAGGACTGCAAACGGTGACAATGTGCAACAACGTCAACCAAATGAGGAGCCTCAACCTATTCCCCAAATATCTACAAGAGCAAGTAGACCTCCAGAAAGGTTTGTTCCTTCCTTCAACCATCTCTTGATCTCAGATTCTGGAGAGCCGGAATCATACGAAGAAGCTATGCAACATGAATCCAAAGAAGAATGGACAAAGAGCATGCAAGTGGAGATGGACTCACTACATCGCAACCAAACATGGGAGTTGGTTGAGTTGCCTAAAGGTAAGCGGGCACTTCAAAACAAATGGGTGTACAAGCTGAAGAAAGAAGAAGGTGGGAAGAAAAGGTACAAGTCTAGGCTTGTGGTAAAAGGTTTTTCTCAAAAGAAAGGTATTGACTTCAATGAAATATTTTCTCCTGTTGTAAAAATGAACTCAATTAGGCTTGTCTTAAGCCTTGTGGCTGCTCATGATCTAAATCTCGAGCAAATGGATGTAAATACGGCATTCCCTCACGGTGACTTAGAGGAGGAAATCTACATGCTTCAACCAAAGGGGTATGAAGTAAAAGGTAAGGAGAAAATGGTTTGCAGATTAAAGAAGAGCTTGTATGGTTTAAAGCAAGCATCAAGACAATGGTACTTGAAGTTTGATCGATGGATGTTGGATCATGGATTCACAAGATGCAACTCGGATCACTGCGTCTGCACGAAGAATTTGGGAGATGGGAAATTCATCATCCTAATGTTGTATGTTGATGACATGTTGATTGCAAGTGCTAACATGCAGGACATCAAAGACCTAAAAGAGGAGCTGTCCAAATCTTTTTCAATGAAAGATTTAGGTGCTGCAAAGAGGATACTTGGTATGAAAATATCAAGGGATAGGACAAAGAAGACAATAAAGCTATCTCAAGAAGATTACATCAAGAAGGTACTAGAAAGGTTTGCAATGCAAAATGCAAAACCAGTTTCTACACCTTTGGCTGGTCATTTTAAACTAACGAAGGATATGTGTCCAAAGACACAAGTGGAGATAGCCTATATGTCTAAAGTTTCATATGCTGCAGCGGTAGGTTCTCTAATGTATGCTATGGTCTGGACAAGGCCAGACATTGCACATGCAGTGGGAGTTGTGAGTAGGTTCATGGACAACCCAGGTAAAGAGCATTGGCAAGCTATGAAGTGGATACTTAGGTATCTAAAAGGGACAACAAAAAATGCTTTGTATTTTGGAGGAACTGATATTTTTCTAGAAGGGTATGTTGATGCAGATATGGCAGGTGACAAAGATACTCGAAGGAGCACTACTAGCTATGTGTTCACGGTTGGAGGCACAGCAGTAAGCTGGGCTTCAAAGCTGCAGAAAGTGGTTTCACTTTCTACCATGGAAGCAGAGTATGTAGCAATGATGGAGGCAAGCAAAGAAATTATGTGGCTTCACAGATTCTTAGAAGAGCTTGGATTCAAACAAGACAATTTTGTCTTGTACAGTGATAGCCAAAGCGCTATCCATCTTGCGAAGAACTCATCTTTTCATTCAAGGACAAAGCACATTGAGGTGAGATATCACTTCATATGCACTCTTTTGGAAGAGGGACAGCTAAAGCTAGGAAAGGTGCATACAAGTGAAAATCCTGCAGACATGTTTACAAAGGTGGTCAACAAGGAGAAGTTGAGCTTTTGCTCATCTTCAATCGGCATTCAAGGATAAGAAGCCAGAATGGAAAGCAATCACAGGTTTGGTTTGGAGATCAGTCTCCAAGTGGAAGATTGTTAAGTATGGAGCCTGATTTACCCTTGTAATTTTATGTGGTAAAAGCGCACATTTGTAAGGCCCCCATTATGAGGAGAAGCCATCGTGCGTGAAGGAAAATCACTCACTGGAAACCAAAATTTTCACGGAGAAGAATCAGGGGCAACTTTAGAGGCCTCGGGGGCGGAGGCCCCCGAGACGGTTTTTTTTTCGCCGGAATATTTCTTTTCACCGGAATATTATGGCCAGACAGCGGCCCAAAAGTGGTCAGAAAACAACCGGTCGCTTGGCCGGTGGTCAGTAGTCAATGGCCGATGAATGGTGGTCGAAAGTCAATGGCCGATGGACGGTGGCCGAATTCAAAAGCGGACTTGTCTTCTCAAGGGCGGCCACACATGGGCGGATTGGAGGGTCCGATTTGGACTTATTCACAAAAGGGCGGCTACACATGGCTATCTCTCGTAAGAGAGGGCAGCCCTTTTGGCCTATAAAAGGAGGCCATTTCTACACACATTTCATAGTGTGAAGTTGATGCAACAAGGTGAGTGTGAGGTGGTGAGAGTGAAGCAAGGCGGGAGCTCTATCAAGGGTTTAATCCCTTTGTAAACTACTTCTTCTTTTGAAGTGCTAAAGCCATTGAGTGGCTGCTTTCCCGTGGACGTAGCCCACATTGGGTGAACCACGTATATCGTGTGTACTCTCTCTCTCTCTCTCTCTACTCTATAATCTCTTGTGTGTGAAATATATCTCTCTCCATTAAGTAATCTACTCAAAAATCTATTTAGCTATGTCTTATTTTCTAACACTAACGGTAATGCACAATCATCTGATTGAATTAAAAGTGACGAGTTAAATGCACTTACATCGAGATTCGCATTTCCAATTTGCTTTGTGTCTTGCTTGGCAGTTGATGTGTCCTTGTTGTCTGGATTTCTTGGACAATCTTCAAAAAAATGTCCACCTTTTTTACCACAATCTGAGCAATATGTCGTGACTGGTGGTATTTCATCTCGCTCTATCATGTCAAGCTCTTACTGAGAAGTTTCAGCTTTTATACTTGCCAAGTTGTCGGCATCTTCTTTTAAAACACTAAGCACTACTCCGTCTTGACCTTTGTACCATCTTTGATTTGGTTCTCCAATTAGATTGGTTTCAATTGGTTGATCTGTTGGATCTTGTAATTCTGACTCTCGACTATAGATCTGACCATTGTAATCCATGTACAATGACCCTGATTGCGTATGCACTAAATGTATGTTTTGTTGGCTTGTACAGATTTTTGGATAAACGCCTGGGTTGACTTTTTGAACTTCTATCTGGACTTCATCTTTGAGCTTGCAATACCTGCCTCCACTGAAGTCTGTGAACATCTAGGAGGTTTTTGAATGTGGTTTTACTCTGATCAATAGGACCTTGGCTCCTTTGTTGCTTTTATTGCTACTAGATTGCTCTGTTGTACTTGAATTCTCGGCTCGATTTGAGTCCATGTTGACTTGTCTGTAAAAACTGTTTCCTAGCAGATTTTGGTATCGATTAGTAGAATTTCTCCTGCTTGGTTTTGATTAAACTACTTTAGCCAAAGCATTTTTGCAGTTGACTACTTTTCAGACTCACAAGAGTTGATTAACTCTAGCTTGAAAATTTCAAAATTGATTTGGGCCCTGAATAACTTAATCTATTATCCACCGTGATTTGTGTCCCTTTTCGTCCGACTGGAAGCTCAATTTGAAATGCTATTTTGCACCTCCTCATTTCTCGCAAGCAAAATTTTGAAATTTATTTGCCTAACGCTCCACTGCTTGGAGCTGGTCTTTTTGCTCATTTTTTTTCGGCTGATCGTCTACTATTTATGATTGTTCTGCTCTTTGCTCGTTTCTTTTCTCGGTTGTTGCTCTTGATTGTCACTCGCTTTTGCTTGGTGTGATTCTCCAATGGTGTGTTTTTCTCAGTATTGTATTTTGCTTTTCAGCCTCGTTCTGGCTTTTTCTGACTCTTTCGACAATTTTCTTTTTATTTTTCTAAATTTTTTGTGAAATTTCAAATTTTCTAATTTTTTAGTATTTTTATGATTTTTTTGGAAAGGTTTTAATTTTTTAATAATTTTTCGATGAAATTTTCTATTTTTTGTGAATTTTATAATTTTTTCAAAATTTTATGATTTTTCTATAATTTATCGAAATTTTACGGTCACTTTTGGCTTTTTTATAGAATTGTTTTGTGCTTTATAAACTTTTCACTATTTTTGTTATTTACTTGTGATTTTTTTTTATATTTTAATGATTTTTTTATTTTTGTGAAATTTTTCTAATTTTTTAAAATTTTTGGTGATTTTTTGATATTTTTTATGAGGTTTTTCTTTTTTCTTGCAAATTTTTTCATGAGTTTTTTCTATTTTTATTTTTTACGAATTTTGTTGGTATGTTTTTCTATTTTTTGTGATTTTTTAATCCCCTTTTTTGTCTTTATGAGTTTTTTATTTTTCTATGTGAATTTTTTTGTGGTTTTTTTAATTTTTATTCTTTATTTTTTATTTTTTGTAACTTATATTAATTGACAAATAAATAAATAATAAAAGAAATACCTTACCCGCCTTACCTGGTGGACAGTGGACTAGCGCTGACTTCGAGCTACTGGCAGAGCGCATTGAAGGCGGGTTGTCGACGACTCGGAGCTGATTGCGGTGCTTGTCAGTGGCTTAGCAGGGCGGGACAACAGGAGAGAAATAGTGAAGGCGGCAGGCGCGCAGGCGTGACAGAAGGAGCAGGTGACGTGGCTGGGCAGGTGCACGCGAGCAAGAGAGAGAAAAGAGAGAGATGGTGTACGCGCAAGGACAGTGCTGACGTGGCTGGGCAGGTGCACGCGAGCGAGAGAGAGAAAAGAGAGAGATGGTGTACGCGCAAGGACAGTGCTGACGTGGCTGGGCAGGTGCACGCGAGCGAGAGGCAGAGGGCCGCGCTGACAGTGGTCTGGCGTGTAGCCAGGAAAGAGAGTGAGAGGGAATGTGTGTGTGTGTGTGTGTGTGTGTGAATAAGACAAAGGAATGGGAGAGGGAGTGTGTGTGTGTGTGTGTGTGTGTGTGTGTGTGTGTGTGTGTGTGTGTGTGTGAATAAGACAAAGGAATGGGAGAGGGTGTGCACGCAAGTGAGAGAGAGGGAGTTAGAGAGAGAGTGTGAGGGTTAGAGTGAGGGGGTTAATGAGCGGACTTTTGGTAAGGGAGGAGAGAAAGTAAGAGAAGAGAGAGAGGGTGGGAGTGTGGGGTGGGTTCAGCCGGAGCGGGAAGAAGAAGAAGAAGAGTATTTTTTATGGCAACGGAAACTATCCCAACGGACCATAAAGCTTTCCACCGACAAAGAATTTTATGCGCCGCAAGGCACAGTATCAAAGCCCGAAAAATATTTTTTCTCATTATTTGATTTTCTATCGTCCGAAAATGCTAAAACTAGGCCGAAAATTAGCCGAAAACGCTAAAATTCACCTGAAAATCCCAAAAATTCCCAAAAAATTCTAGGAACCGTAGAAAACCATCATCATTCACAATTGAACACTTTCGACATGCAAAAGCACCCCAAATAAGCAATTTTTACCGAAAACGCCAGATTCGACAAAATCGTCAACCCGACCCCCATAAATAGTAAAACGCTCAAATTTTGACGAACGAAAACCCAAATGCACTCGAAATCAAGCCGTAAACTCACACTCAAAACAGCTCATAAATTTTTATGGAATTAAGAGAATATTAATGCAAAAATTAGCAAAAATTTGTCAAAATTTTACAAAAATTATCCAAAAAATATCCATAAAAATTCTCCACACATTGGGGATTAGTGCAAACAAATAAAATCACAAAAATCTCATCAAATCAATTGCCAAATAATTTGATCAATAAAATCAAGACTAGATAATTAAACCTGTGAAGTTTGCGACAAAATTAGGCCAAAATTAACCATTACACACATCAAATATGCAATCAAAAATTGAACCAATCATGCAAATTAAACACTTTTTACACACACACACACACTAATAAAATTGGCGTTTTTACCAATCTTTAGGTGCACACACAAAAGGGTATGTACTCAAAGAAATGCTGAATTGACAAGCATTTGTAGTTCCTCTATGTTTTCTTTGTTGATTTTCTCTACAATGTGCCAGTCTTCTTGCACACATTCTTGCTCTTCGCTAGCTTGTCATTGCTCTACATTGGCTGGCCCTTATGAAGAGGTACCTGCCTCTTTCTTTTCTTGAGCAGACTATGGCCCTACTCTCTCATTGATTGAGGCTCTAATTCGGGTTGCTCATCCCTGGTGGGTTATGTCTCTGCATGTGCGAGCTCGGGCTTTGTCTCTACCTATGCGGGCTCCTCCGTGGCATGTTCAGGCTCCTCCCTCTCGACCCGTGATCGTATGCGTCTGTTGCTGTCAACCCTTGAAGGCTCTGCCTGTCGTGCACGAGGATGGGGGGGGGGGATGTCCTGTTGTCTCAGATTGGCACTGGGTGAAGCAGCCCATCGTAGCAAAACGTAGCTTGCGGAGGGTGTCAAAATCCCTGGGCATAATCGTGACACGATTCGCATGGGCCGTCAGGATGTAGCCATCACTAAAAAGTTCAACGAGGTAGTTCTCTACAATCTCCTACAAGCACAAAAGAGCATTGTTGGCCCATCGCATGTCCAGTCTCCAATTCTTGCATATCTCTCGCACCACTCGTTGAAAGGGAAGTCTTGGAATGGCCGGTTGCATGTGCCTTTTGATCCTACGCAGCTCTTGTAGGACGCATTTGTGTTCCTTGTATCAGTGTCTTCTTACTTGAGCATGCAAGGAATCACTTGTTGCCCTTCTAGTTGTGGCCTATCCACCAGCCATCTCTACAAATAGCATAACGAAGAAACAACCACATTATGTGAGTGAATGTTACTTTCACATAAGGGGATCCACGCGTCAAACACAACTACAAATAATATGGTCGGTATCAAGCAAACCAGAGCATCAAATACAGTAATGACGCCCCTATTTGCTTAGTACTGACCTTGAAAATTTGAACTGCATAAAAGAATACAAACAGCACAATGAAAACACAACTGCAAGGAATATGGTCAGTACCAAGAAAATCAGAGCCTGAAACATAGTTCTACCTCCCTTATTCACTTGGTATTGACCTTTTAAATTTGAACTGCATAAGAGAATGATAGGATACATGAGCACTGTGTAGAGATAGATCTGCGTCGACAAATTGAGGCAGAAGAGGATGCGAAGTGTGCGGGAGTACTTATCCTTTTACTATGTTCACAGTTCACAAAGGCTCAGCTAGGGCGGGGGTAGAGTTAAAATGCAAGCCAGTACACTAGAAGGCGGGGTTACCTACCTCTAAACTTTGGACCATGCACCTCCTTAATGAGCATCATTTCTATTTTAATGGCGTTTGGTGGACCATACTGCATGAGAATCTGAGTCCGTTTATTGCGTTTACATTTGTTATCCTTGTGTGAGGTCAACCCACATGTCCTTTTGGAGTTATCGTTAGGCCGATCGCCATCGCCCACATGTCCTTTTGGAGTTATCGTTAGGCCAATCGCCATCGGGTTTGGCATCACCATCTCCAAATAGGAGAAATAGATTGGCTTTGCCTTTTTTGTGGTCTTGCTCTCAGTCACCTCTCTCGATCTTGCTCTCAACAACCTCCAAATCTCTGAGTCTATTACTACCATGTCGCCATTGCCCTTGCCTTTGCCTTTTTGCGGTCTTTCTCTCACCCACCTCTTGCAATCGTGCTCTTAGCGACCTCCAAAGCTTTGTGTCTGTTGTTACTTGCTGCATCCCCATCCACCTCAGTGACATTGGATATTGTAGAGACATGCTCTCTCTCTCTCTCTCTCTCTCTCTCTCTCTCTCTCTCTCTCTCTCTCTCTCTCTCTCTCTCTCTCTCTCTCTCTCTCTCTCCTTTGCCTATGTGTTTCATGCATGTGTGCACCTTCATCACGAGGTTAGGGCACAAGGGGAGAGTAGTCTCTAACGTTGAAGCACGGTAACAATGGGTTAAGATTCTCCATGCATAGTTGTGAGGTTCAAAGCATAGTGAAATAATGACACCTTGTCTGACCGTGCAAGGCTATGGTTGCTCATTTAATGCTCTGTTTGGGCATCGTGAGTGAGTGGGATTAGATAGGCTATGGTCACACGAGGCTTTATTATCAGTTATTGAGATAACTAAGCCAACTATTCTCAGACAAAGTATTGAATGAATAACTAAGCCTCTTGCATGGTTTTGACCGGGCCTCTCAACACATGGGTCAAAACTAGGTGAATAGGGGCCTTAATAATTTCCCAAGGGTCCCCTTCTACTAATATATTCTGTTGGGTTAGAAACCAAGCGGTGAAGGGCCTGAAGAATCCTTCAAGCCCTCTCTTCATTTGGTTTTGACCCCATTTATGTGTGGGTGCAGCATGGATATTACCAAGACAATCACATTGGTCAGAACTAAGAAAATATGGGCCCTAGGGGATTCTTCATGCCCTTACTCGCTCGGTTTTGGCTTTTACCACGTCATCGATTCTACTAAACAAGCGAGTCAAAACCAAGCGAGTAAAGACCTTTAGAGTATTAAATGAATAACTAAGCCTCTTGCATGGTTCTGACCAGGCCTCTCAATGCACGCATCAAAACCATGTGAATAGGGGCCTTAATAATTTCCCAAGGATCCCTTTGCTTGGTATGACCCTCTTTGCCAAATGGATGCGGATATACCGTGAATTGTACTGATATATTCTCTTGGGTCAGAACCAAGAGAAGAAGGGCCTCAAGAATCCTTCAAGCCCTCTATTCGCTTGGTTTGGACTCCAATGGGCGTGGGTACAACATGAATAGTACCGAGATGATAACATTGGTCACGTTCATTATATAATAGTAGCTTTGTCTCGTTGTTGCTTTCAGACATGCGAAACATAGTACTAGAGACCTGGGGGGTTCACTATGTGTAAAACCACCATATCACGTTCGTTCAAGACATGTTTGTAAAACCCCTTATCTGTGAATTGTTTCAAGAATATTTCTTTTCAAATCTGTAAGTTTTTTTCAAATTTGAAAAAATAATGCCCTTCTATATATATATATATATATATATATATATATATATATATATATATATATATATATATATATATATATATATATATATATATATATATATATATATATATTTCTGTAAGTTTCAAGAACTTTAAATACCCTTATGTTGAACTCACATGATAGGTTACATTTTTATTAGGTGACCTCCCCGGGACTAGAGACGGACGATGTAAGGGAGGATACATGTGAAGAAAAATTGTTCAGGTTCCTATATAGCGCTCGTGCTCATGACCGTGCACTAGAGCTATCAGTAATGTTTAATGCAGAGTTTCGTATCCAGCGGATTGTTGATTTCTTAATGGAGTACGTACAAATGCACTTGCAATAGTATGAAGCAGTCATTTGTGATACCTCCCTGACAATTGATGGCAAGTGATTTGTGTACCCAACCGACCTTGACCCTGATAAATGTGATGCAAAAAGGTTGAATAATTTTCTAGAAAAGTGTCCCTCCAATGCACTGCTTGTCAAAGAAAGATGTCCTAGGCACTCTAAAAAGTGTCGCTTAGTGGAATTCAACCACGGGTTTGTGTGTTACTTGTACCTGTTGACGGATGGTGAGTCAAAAAAACTTCCCAGTTGCCAAATTTTGGTAGTTGCCCATTGGCACAAGAGGAAGAGGTAGAGGACTTGGAGTTACGGTTTGACCCAAAAGAAGAGCGGGTAGAGGTATTGAAGGAGACATTTGATGTAGGATTAACTCTTCCTTCTCTTGCAAATGCAGCACTTGGAAGCAAGCAAGAAAGCCCGAATGAGGAAGGGTCTTTGCCTCTGAATTGCGCTCCTAGTTTTGCTATGGCCGACAACATTCACTACATTCTCCTCACGGATACTGAATAAATAGGAGAACTATTGCTTAGCTACAATTGTGAATTTTCGTGAGACAGACATGGGATTTGTGGAGGATGGAGTGGACAAACATCTCCTTGCTGACACATCTGTGCACGACACACAACTCACTTTAGGGGGTCAAGTGATCAAATATATATTCAACGAAGTAAAGTCTGAAGAAGCCAATTTGCCAACAGAGGAGCGGTTCCAATCAACCACAAGACATATCGACTTAGAAAACATGGGTATCTCCAGGGCACCCCTTGCCCAGGTGGCGAACAGCCACTTAATTCACTTGTGGGGAAGGTCCATACTAGAAATGGATGAGAATCATATGGTAATTTATTTTAGGCATGCAGATGGTTTTGCCCATGTCCCAATGATGCAATATTGAGATGAATCTGATTGTTGGTAGGTGCAAGTGTATGATGATAGTTTCCTTATAACAGCAGGAGGCTCAAGGCAAGGACTTGTCACTAGAGTGCAAGGCAAGGATGTGGTGTTGTCTCAGTACATCGGGCTTTTTAACCACAAAGAGGTTTGTAGAAACAATTCAAGTACTTGACACTATTGTACGCATATCAATAATAATCCATGAATGTTTTGATATTGTTTTGTAGATCATAATATACCACAAGGAATACTCTGAGGATAATGCAAAATTCCCTTTGTTTGCAATGCAATGAAAGTTATTACAAGATTGTGTGGTGGGTATCCCATGCCACTGAACGCATAAAGGATAATCCTGATAGAAAAACAGTTTTCTCTACATGTTTTTGGTATAGGGTATGGGTGTTAAGCATTCAGGGGGCCCTATTTCATGTCGTACATAGCTCATGCCCTTGCGGTAGGAGTTGAAGACTTGGAGAGCCTGGATCCATACAACAAAAGGCTATTTTTAAGGGATAGAATATGCTTGATTCCCGTGGGGATGCTGCCATCAGTAGAGGAAAGAGTTCAGCTAAAGGACGTGCATGTCGAAGAGGTACATAGTGAGGAATAAGGGGGTGTAGCAAAGAGAATAAAAACAACGGGATCAGGCCCATCTTCTCCCGCTCCGGACTCGTGACTATCGCCACCTCACATGGCGCTCCCCCATATTTAAGTTTCCCCAAGCCCTTTGCTTCCTCTCCTTGTGGATGCGTTGTAAAGAACATGTAATTATTGAACTCTTAAGAAGCTCTTTCTACCTTGTTCTATGTATAAGTCATCTATAAGTCCATTGGTGTAACTCTTATAGGCTATTAGCTCTATCTTTGCCTCCACCGTGTCTGGTGTGCTTGAAGTAACCTGTTCTTGCCATGTATTGGGTTTTATCCATGCCTTGTGTGGACCATATTGATCACGTGCCGTATGTTTTGAAAAAATAAGGACCATGGTTGAATAGTATGTGCTGCTTTGGAATAAAACAAAATGGTGAGTAGAGTAGGGATTTATGGAGCATATGTTGTTTGCATATGGAACATGCTAACTCACCATGTAATGAGTGATATGTTGCCCACCCCACCCTGCCAAGTATGCCTTCTTCCAATCCAGCAAGGCTGCTTGAAATGAGGTAAGCTTACTTTCGTCCCACGAATGCTGCTCAACATAGTGGAAGATTTTACCAAGTGATTTCCATACATTTGCCTTATGATTTTGGATTGCCCCACCAAAAGATTTTCGATTAGTGTTTGTTATTCCTTTGTGTAGAGTTCACGTTTGTAAACTCCATGCACTCTACAAAATAACTAAAAAGGTGGTTCATTTGTATATATGTTTTGCATGGACCTTAAAACCAGTGAGTGAGTCAAACAAAGTCATCAAAGCATTAGAGAAAGTGCTCTCAAACATTGGTTTGCATGGAGGCAATGTCAAAATCAAAGAGGACCCTAAGATGTCTCAAGGTCATTTTTACAAGGTACCAAGGAGAGCATCAATAGGCGGCCTGAAGGCCAGAAGGTTTCTTGGATTTATCCTCAAAGAGTCTGATAGAGAGGAGAAGAGAAACCTGTTCAACAAATGGAAATGGTTACATAGAGTAGTTAAAGACAATGCCGGTGGTGGGGAAATCCAAAATCACCAGGCAAACGTGTGGTAATCACTTGATAAAATCTTCCACTACGTTGACAGCATTTGTGGGACGAAAGTAAGCTCACCTCATTTCAAGCAGCCTTGCTGGATTGGAAGAAGGCATACTTGGCAAAATGGTGACTACTCCATTGCACACCCTCGAGAGATTTTGCATTTACCATGCAGTATAAACATGGATTTGCCACATATGCACCATGTGTTATGTTGTACTTGCACTTAAGAGTCTTTAAGTCACCTGCCATGTGCAATTCAACTTTGTACTCACCAAATCCTTCCACTGAAAGCACACCTCCATTTCTTTGGTCACTGATGATAGAAGGACTCTGGGTTTGACTAAAAACCCAATGGAGGATTTCAAAATTTTCTTTATCGACCTGTATGTAAAAAAAGGAACATAAAGCCAAGAACCATACATGCAACATTTTTGTTATTATAGATTGAACCAAGTGTACCTTAACCTAGCGTCAAAATATTATTTTCAGACTGCACGCTGAAATTTCGTGGGTCCTCTTTGGTTATTGATGGATCCAAAGCTCTATTCATGAGGGTAATGGTGACTCTCTCTAGCTTCCTGTTCTTCAGGACCTTGCACTCGTCGAGCTTCAAAGCAAACTTGAGAACCCCATTGCACTCCTATCAACTCATAGTAAAGAAGTGAATTGCATACCTTTGCAAAGCTTCAAGATCAACAAAGAGGTTGTTATGCTCGTTATACTATACCTCTCTCTCCCCCTTGCCTATAAATGTTTCTTCAATATGGAATGGTGATCCAAGTGTCTCAAACACCTCATCATTTTGTGTCGACATGCAGCCTTTACATGTGATGACTTTGGAAGCAATGATCCTCTCTATAATTTATTTTGAGGCTTTTTAGCTAATTCTTTGGAGAGAGCCCTGTATCCCATCTGCGAGATGCCACTCTCATCAAGTATTTCTTGCACTTCCATTGGCTCTAGCTGATTATCCTTTATGAAGGAGGTAAGGAGACTCCCTTTCAATTATGAAATTTCTTTTGAGTTATCTGTTGGAATTAGGGTTGCAGAGAAACACACACAGCTTGGAGAAGACGAAGGAAGCTCAAGGCACACTATAGAGAGTGTTTTACTTAGTGTGCAATGGAAAGATCGATAGCCCTAGAGTGATGGGCGTATATACAATGCACGGGGGAAAAACCCTCCCAAAGAGGGAAAAAATGCCCTGGCGGTCCTAGTGTGTTCACACACATCACTACCACATGTATATGGTAACAAATCCCCCCTGGAATGATGCGTTGAACGAGAGCTGGCACATGAGCAAAGGGAAGTGCCATGCCCTGAGGACAGGATCAGTCCACAAAGGGGAGTAAGCCCAAAGCTTTGCGGAAAGCTTCAAGCTTCTCACGAGACAATGCCTTTGTGAAAAGATCTGCAAGGTTGTCCTGTGTTGGCACATAAGCCAAGCTGGTCTCTCCTACTGAGAGCCTCTCCCTGACATAGTGGTAATGCACCTCAATGTGCTTTGTGCGAGCATGAAAAATTGGTTTCCTCGCAAAGCTATTGGCCCCTCAATGGGTCGTCCTGAAACTTGGGGGTAGAACAGGTGAGCTCACTCAAAAGTGAAAAAGAGCAACGGAGTCCTTGGAATGGGGAGAGCTGACAAGGTGCTTTCACAATTCAATAACTCACTAGTCCCCTTGGCTCTCCAAGACATGAGGCATTCTTGTGACTCCTTTCTGGAGGGAAGTTACCAGAAAGGTAAATAACAAAGGTATTAGATATCTAGGCCAATTGTGGGACCATACTAAAAGTTGTTGGAAAGGAACGGATCAACTGGCCCTCCACTTTAACCTCAGTGGGATAGAAAGATTATTGATCAATAGAGCCCTTGAACGACTTAGCACGTGGTATATGCCAAACTGTGAATCAAAGTTCAAGTGGAAAACTTGGCAATGGCCTTAGAACATACACTTTTTGAAACCGCAAACTAAGGAGGTATACCTCACCCTTATGACTTCAAAGGTTTGGTTCTTCCCGCTTAACAAGCAGTGGGGAAAAACCAGGCCAAGGTCAAGATGGGAGACGGTCGTGAAGAACATATGGCACCCTCAATGGCCGCATGGGATGAAGGTCTTCTTATGGAAGGTGTTATGGGAGCCTTGTCGACTCGGGTAAAGTTTCTTGTTAGGGGAATTGATCCAGATAGATGCTCACAATGCAGAACATCTAGTGATGACCTCCCTCACATGTTCAAGGAGTGCTTGATGATCTGTGGCCTAGCAAGAAAGGTCTGCAAATGGGTCCAAAAGACCTAGAAAATAGGATTCTTCAAGAATGATCTCTTTTTGGAAGGGAAGGTCTTCAAGAGCCAAGCACTGCTCATCGAAACACAAATTGTGAGATTCTGTTACTTCAAACATATTTGGAAGGCAAGGAACTGTAGAATATTTGAGAACTCCATGGAAACGGCTAAGTTCATAGAATTAATACAAGAAAGCAAGGGGACAATTATCACCATTGGAAAACAAATGAACTTTGAGAAATGGAATAGGACCATGGGTGCCGCAATGAAGGACCTACATGAGTAAAAGTGGGGGCTTATCCATTGTCGTGGGGTGGCTCCCTTGTGAGCCGATGTATCTATGATCCTTTAAAGATGTCATAGCTCATCACGAGCATGGCAGGAATTTGTAATTTTTTGGGTTTGTCAATATAACATACTCACCATTGTGAGTTTTGCCCCCCCAAAAAAAAAGATTAAGTGTAGGCTTTTTTTTTTGGGTTGCACAAATCACAATGGTGAGTTAATTATATTAGCACAACCAAAAAATTACAATTTTTGCCATGCTCATGACAAGCCATGACATCTTCAAAGGATCATAGATACATCAGGTGACATAGGAGCCACCCAGGACAATTGATGAGCCCACGCCTTTACCATGCAAGTCAATCATTGCAACATCCATGGCCCTGTTCCACTCATTAGAGTTCATCTGTTTGTCAATAGCGATCCCCCCCCCCCCCCCCCTTTTGCTATCTTGAATTATCTCCGTGAACTTAGCTGTCTCCATGGTTAAGATCAAGTGTATGCTTCATACACCCTTTATCGGCCAAAGACTTTTTCAAAAAACCATTGACATAGTAGCCCCTTCAACGACGTTTGATGGTCCTACTTTTGATTTTATGAACCTTCAATAACCAAAGATTCAATGGGTTACCATGTTCAAACATTTTCTTTCAATCCTTATCTAAATGTCAATTTTCTTGTGGAAAAAAGATTCATGGAAAACAGCTCAATGTACAAGAATTCATTATTTCTTGTAAAACCTTAAGCAGACAAAAAATCTTTCAGAATATACTAGGGCAATGAAATATAAAGTTAGTTGACAGTTTGGTTCAAGGTTGAAAGTTGTTTTGGCATCATTATCATCTGACCTCTACATGGAGCATGGATTTGTTTACCTTTGAGTGATTGAAAGTGTGTGTGACTCGGAATCAAACTAACACTTCCGAAAATTCCCGTCTAATACTATCTTGGTCGTCTTTTAAGTGTTGTAAATGATATGGTATGGGTGGTAAAGGCCCATACTATCCATAATATTTAAGGTAATTGTTCACATATGCCAATTTTTAGTTTAAATTTTGCACTTACAAGTGTAAATCTCTGCAAAGGTGGTTTCTAACGACTATCGTTCTCAAGGTGATGAATGGTGAGCATTGGTGCAAGAAGGTGCTCTTTAGTTGCAAGACATGTAGCTATTCATGTGCCTAGTTTGTGGTTACAACACAAACACGTAGGCTTAAAGATTTTGAGTTAGTCAAATGCCATTGGCAATTGGAAAGCTTTTCCTTAAGCAAGGGCCCTTTCAAAGTTCTTCTTCCTACTAGGAAAAGCATTATTTGAAAGAGCCCTCTCATAATGTTGAGTCATACTCCAAAGAATACAACAAAGACATCCTTTTAGTGCTTGGTGGGTGGGGGCTACATATCCTTCTATGTTCTTTTGTAACCTTTAAAAAACCCATTTAATTAGAGAGCTTCTTTTGTCCATGGCCACCCTTTCATTCTCCACCTTTCTCATCTCAAAAGTCACAATTCAAAAGGCTCTATGACAAATCAAGATTACATAAAATATGCACATATGGTTAAACTATCCCCTAATATCCTCTTATTGAAATCCACATATCTTCAAGACATGTGGCAGCACGCATCATCATTGCTAGTACAGCTAGGAACCTACGTGTCTTTGCAATGTCTTCATGTGTGTCTTAGCCTAGTTCTATGCTCTCACTAACATACAAAAGAAGAGCCTTCTTAGGCTTTCTAGAGAGTCTTCGTCTTATTGTTAAGTATGTAGTGGAGCATTGCATACATGTGAGGACCACCCTTAGTCAAATATAAAGGCAAGCAACTGGTTTAGTACATATGAAACTTAGCATCAAGTCCTTGGTGGCAGACTCACAACCCTATATACGATGGGGTCTTAATGACCCCAAAGTGCTGGGATCGATGATGAGCATTGAAGCTTGCGGATCTCGAGAGATAAACGGCATCAAAAATGTCAACGACATTGACTGTCATATCTGTGATCAAGGATTTGAACCCAACATTTTAGACTCAGAACCCTATATACGATGGGGTCTTAATGACCCCAAAGTGCTGGGATCGATGATGAGCATTGAAGCGTGTGGATCTCGAGAGATAAACGGCATCAAAAATGTCAACGACATTGACTGTCATATCTGCGATCAAGGATTTGAACCCAACATTTTTTGGATGGTAGGTCAATGAGCTAACCATGCAAGCGTTTATGTTCTTGTTCAAACCAATTTGAGTTCAGAGTATTATCTCCCTCCATGTCCTTGTTTACATTTGTTTACTTTTCAGCATCTGGCGTCTTCACAAGCCTTTGGTTTTGTGCCCGTGGAATAAAGTGTTGACGTGGCATGCCTCATTCATACCTTGGTAGTTGTCACTTCGGGTGACTAAGTATTTGTGTGCACATTTGTACACTCTATAGATGATTTATATGTGTGCGTGCATGTGCGTATCTATTATTTGAACAAAAGATATCATTGTTGTACATTGACTCTCTCTCTCTCTCTCTCTCTCTCTCTCTCTCTCTCTCTCTCTCTCTCTCTCTCTCTCTCTCTCACACACACACACACACACACACAAAGGCAATTGATGCATACATGTGTGCTATGCATAAATCTCCATTGGGTAGGCTTGATATGTGCCTCATGCAATTAAAAGGGGTTGTCTTTTTTTTTGTAGTAAAAATAGAGAGAGGTAAATTATATTAATCACAACCATACGTACAACAACTCCATGCTCAGGATGAGCCATGGAGGCTATAAGTGACCAGAAAGAATTACAAACTGCTCGAAAGAACCAGCAAGAATAGGGGAGGCCAACCCCAACCATAAAATGACTTAAACCATATTGTCAACCATAATGTAAAACTTACAACATCCTATAAAACCAGAAAGCCTCATGAGGTAGGGGGTTCATACAACATCAAGATGCATCATTAGGAAGGGAATGGGGTATAGGAGGGTCTCTTTATTTGGCAGTCTAAGGAAATGCTTAAAGCTTAAGCCAAATTTGACCAAGCCTAAAAGAGAGGGCAAAAAGGCCTATGCTGAGATTTTTAGAAATACCATATTTTGTATTTTGACACAAAAGAGAGGTGGGTAACTGAATTTTAAAATGTCTTTCCCCATCTCTCTCCTCTCTCTCTAACATATAAAACACTCTCTCTCACTTAGTTCTCATTAAAAGAAGCACTTTTCAACCCCCCTGCCAAAAAAGTAGATTTTGTATATTCTCTCACTACATTCTCTCTCTAAAACGTGAGCCAACTCTTTCTCTTTCCCCCCTTTTTCTCTCTTGTCACTTCCACCTCCCAATCATCAAGAGGACAATCTATGTTGCTTACATCTGACAGAAAGTACAGATCCTCCAAGGCTGCAGATCTACTCTCTCTCTCTCTCTCTCTCTCTCTCTCTCTCTCTCTCTCTCTCTCTCTCCGGCTTCAGGTGAGAGCAATAGAGAACTCCATTACCTCTGTGTGCAGCTCCATTTCTCTCTCTAAAGCTCTCATGATCAATATTTTGAATTCAAAGAGATTGAGCTACACTCCCTCTCTTTCTTCCCTCCACAACATAATCCTCTTATACTATATTTGAGTACCTTCTACGTTTTCCCTCCATAGCCAGATTTACCTGCTTGCAGCAGTCACCATTACACATTCTCTCACTATTTTTCTTGATTAGCTAACAAACATGTCATCCCGGTGCAGTCACTTACCAAAAGACCCCTATATCACATGCGTTCAAGAGGTAATTAATAATACCCCAATATACATACTATACTTACACTGTGAACCTATTTAAAAAAACCCCACCCCCCTCTGTATGTATACATTTTTATACATTTTGGTATTTTAATAATCCTCTCCGGTTAACTCACATGATATCATACACATTCTAAAAAGTGACCGCCTAGGGCATGTCATTTAATCACCCTCCACTACAAGACATTACTAACAGGACAAAACGATATCGATTCAACGTTGATTTGGAGCAGGAGTATGCTACTGTGCGACTTGGCACATCGAGACCCAATGCTGCAAATCAGCTACGAAGCATTGGGTGTAAGGCAATCAACTTATGGGTTGATGGCCACATTTACCCAAGTGATCCAATGACTAATGCACCACTACCCTTTCGTAATGTCACTGAGCTTCTGCGTTTTATTGGAGATGGAAGAGACGGACTGTTTGGCTACTACTGTGGAGATTGTATTCAGCTTTTGTCAATGAAAGGGAAGCAAGTAAACATCTCTTGGCTGCATATTCATCACTGCAAGAGAAGTCTGTGAAAGATCTACAGCAAGTTAGAGAGGAAGCCAACAAGAAGATGAAGCAATTGAACGATGAGATGGCAAATCTCAATGAAAAAGTACAGCAAACAAAAAAATAGTAGGAGCGCCTACTAGACAATTATGTTCAACTACAACACACTTTACACAATATGCGTCGGCAAATCGATCATCTCACACACATTCCCCTCGGCTACCACATTCAAGCGATGTCCTTGCTATCCTCAAGTGGTGGAGCTCGAAAGAAACATGTCCGTCAAACTCGGTAAGAATATTGAAGATTTTGATTTCCTATACGTTCTACAGGTTGGTGTAACAGTAATTCAATATGCAGAAACTTGGCTCGAATGATGATGGAAATTGATCCCAATGCTCAAACAACTGGACGTGCTCTGCTGCAGCATATCATCAAGCCAAAGGAGTTGGTTGAGCTACTAGATGATCCATCCAATGCTGGCATTGCTAATGTTTTACGGCAGAAGTATTTCAGTGAGCTAAAGACATTGTGTCGCCTCAAGAGATGATGGAGGTGTGTGACAGCACACAAATAAGTTTCAAGGCCTATGAAGCTTTGTATAGAAGTGTCACACTCGATCACCGGAAAAAAGGTTTGTTTCGATTTCTGCCAACGCCTTACAGTGTCAGTGTTGCAAAAAAGTGTGCCAATAATGATGTTGCAAGCTTGTTGGGCGGATTTCAGTATGTGAAGGATGACATGCCATTAGAAGACAACAAATTCTTCCGCTACAGTGAGTTCAACAATGTGTATGTTGACTTGTTGAAGCTCCAAGATTCAATGATAAGATTTTATGGGTTGGCACAAGAAGAGTGTGATGGGAAAGTGATACTTGTTATGAAGCTTGATGAGTGCCAAGTTATTAAAGGTCAACGGATACAAAGGGTAAGTGTTAAGTTGATGAGCAGGGCCTTGGTGGATATCAATGTGGAGCTAAATGCCAATGAGAAGGGAACCACTTTTTTAGGTGTTCAGTCAGAGAAAAATATGTGGTGGCTGACATCTTTTCATCTCCCACATGAGACACATGAGACTCTGAAATGGTATTTCAATCACACACCAATTGTTGATGTCATTCGACAACAACAAGAAGGACAGAGACTACATGTTTCAGGTCTTGGAATGTTCCAAGTTGAGTGGCATTTGGCAGGAAACTTGAAAACACTCAAGTGTATGTTAGGGTGCAAGCAAGGTGCAATGACCCTCTTTGCATGCATTTATTGCTGCCACAGTAAAGTCTCAATGGAAACTGATGGCATGGCTGCAAAGGCCAGCAAGTCGAAAGGTGGTAAGGGTAAGGGAGACAAAGTTACAGTTAACTCTGCAAAAGGTATACCCACTACACAAGCAGTGGGTAAAGCACTACAACAATGGTTTCAAGGAATCCTTAGTTGTGACCAGCAAGTATCCCCTAATCGAAACATGGATGATCCAAATTGGGATCCTATTCTTTTAATACCACTGATAAATGTTCATGTGTGCACCTTTCATGCATGTCTACAAATTCTTGACAAGTTGCTTATGCTCCATATTAATTATGCTTGGAATATGGAGCCTGCAGAAATAAGAGAAGAGTGTATACGAGAACTGGAATCTATTCTATCGAGCGTTGGTCTACATGAGGGTGCAATTGAGCTATCAAAGGACAAGAAGGCGGCTGGAAGTACACAAGATCACCCTAATAAAGTTTGTATGGGTGGTAGTAAAGCTAGACATTTGCTTTCAAACTATTCAGACTCCCAAAGTCCCAATGAGTTTCAGTTGTGGAAAAAGGTGTGTTACATTACGACCTACAAAGGTAATGAAGCAGCCCTAGAAATAAAGCGTGCTCGTGTGTGGCCTTCTATTGATGATATTTTTCGTCTTCTCAAAAAGGCAAAGCTAACCAATGATGAGATATCCACCCTAAAGTTTGTAATCAATAGTTTTACAGCACAAATGGTAGATGCTTGGGGGGAGATACACATAACACATTACATGGTGTGTTGAACATTTGATATTTTCAATCAAAATACATCTGTATGCAAAACTAAAGTTTGTTTTTTTTTTAGCACATTCTTTTTGCACATAGTGTTTTTTTTCTTGACACTTATGGTTCATTAGGCATTTGGAGCAGCCAAGGAATGGAGCGCTCACACTATCAAGCAAAAGTAGTGTATTTTAAAAATATACGATATGGAGGTGGAAGAAAAAAGAGCAATGCCCTTCACGAGATGCTCGATTGGTTCTGTAGAGTTTTAGCACGGAGAGAGAGAAAGAAGACAAGAGAACAAAGAAGTTTAAAATGTAGAATAGAAAAAGTGGTTAGCTTGAGGCGATCACAATCATATCATGCTTCGAGTGCAAAGGACCAATTCCGACGCTAGTTGGAGACAAGGCGGTGTAATGGCAGGTGTTGGGTGAAAATGTAATTTCCTTTTGACACTAACCATTTCTATTGTAAACATGCATTGTCATGCAAAGTGATTTGTAAAGGCGACAATTATTAGTCCCATGGCTCAAGTTTTGTCTATTTTGGAGTCTTTTTTAATTTTGAGTGATTTTATTGAGTTTTTAAAAATTTTAAAAGTTTAAGTACTATATAAATCAAAACTCACAACTTAAAGTTCATTTTTTGTTAGTAATTTTAGAAGATCCTCTCTAGCCCAAACGTACACACACAACATGGACGATACACAAGAGCACACCACCACGCACAACAATGACACCATTGCCACTGACAACACTGAAAATCCGCAACCAGTACCTCGTACAAAATCCACCGCTTCAAATCCACAGTCTCAATCATAAGAACCAGCTCCAAACACCCACCTGCTCCCCCAACCTTCAACTACAGAGGATCAAAACACCATGCGGAAAATTTTTGGTGATCTCCAGCCACTACAGCATGCGAATCCCACACCTCTGTAGGAACTCTGACCGTTTGCAGGTCTTAACACACCAACACAGGAAACAGGACCTGGAGTGCATGCAATGGCAGCAACTGGAGATCAAGCAACGGCATCAACTGGAGATCAAGCAATGGCAACACTTGAAGCTCAAGCAACCACAGCTACGCCACAAAAATTCCCACCGTGAGTCAAACAAAGGGTGATCAAATTAATACTCGGTGATCCTGTTTCAATAGCACAGATGCCAATGGGAGGAAGAGAATGAGAGAGTTAGAGAAGAAAGAGGCAGTAGAGAGAAAATCACAGATATTGCATGAAGAACAGAAGGCAGAGAGAGCAGGAAGAATGGCAGAGATCCCACTTGGCTAATTTACAAGCATGAGTAGAGGTTGAGAAGAGAGCAAAAGAGGATAGGGCTCAGGCCGCCCAACAAGAAAAGGCTAGGAGCTCCAGATCTTCAAAACTTCCTCAAAGAACAAAACAATGTGCAAAAAAGAAAAAGAACAAGCTCACACCTGAAGAGCAACAAGCCCAAGAAGAGAGGAGGAAAAATTACAAAAATGACCCTCCTCAATGGACCAAACAAGCGGCTCCTCCACCACCGCCAACAGCGCAGAAGAAACGATGATGGAAGCCTAGAACAGTTGCTCTACGTGAGATCCGAAAATATCAAAAGAGCACGGAAATACCAAAGGCAGCTTTTTCTCAGGTGGTAAGAGAAATTATAGACGAATATTCAGATTTTGTTTCACGTATCCAGCGTGCAGCTCTTTTGGCTTTACAGAATGCCACCGAGGATATTTTGGTGCAGTTGTTCCAAGATGGTGCATCTTGTATGGTGCATGCAAAGCGAGTTACACTAAAAAATACAGATCTAGCTCTAGCGCTCAATCTGAGGAATGAAGGGTGCCTCCATAAGAATTAATTTCCCCATGTAACCTTTGTTTATGAGATTTGTAATCTTTCGAGATAATATAAACGACTCGGTTTTCTCTCCTTCGATGTAACTCTAATAGTTAATTGTGTACTTTCTATTGTTGAAGTATTTGAATCAATCAAGTAGTTAGATTTCACCTCCTCGACCATCCAAGCACCCCTATGATGTGGGACGCCTACTGGTGAATGTTTTGTGAAATGGAGCCGTTTTCGGTGCGTACGGAGGCCGTGGGACGGCCAAAAGCCATGCCGATGAACAGCGACGCAGAACGGGCCAAAAAAATGGTATGTGCACCACGGCGCGCATGGGGCAGTTTTGACGTTTTGACCAAGTCAAAACTGCCCCATGCGTGCCGTGGCACACAAGCCATTTTTTTGGCCCGTTTCACTTCGCTGTTCGTAGGTGTGGCTTTTGGTCGTCCCACGGCATCCGTACGCACCGGAAACGGCTCCGTTTCACAAAACATTCACCGGTAGGCGTCCCACATCAGACGAGTGCTTGGATGGTCGAGGAGGTGTGAACGCATTGAAGAAAAAGATTTATTGGCCAATATGTGGAATAGAAAAAAAAAGTACATGAAGTGACAAACAAAATACAGAAGAAAAAATTATTGTATATTGCTCTGGATATTACATCATGGTTGGTTGGTTTACTTGTAAATTACATCTTTTGGTATAGAGCAACTGGCCGACTTGACACCAAAGGTTTTGACAATATCCTCTGGGTTTGTCACCCCTTGACCTAGGCTTAAGGCACAATGAGAGAGGACTGACCTAGGGTGCTTTCCTATAAAGGCATACAATGCTGCCTCTCGGTCCACCAAAATACACTAGTGAGCATTAAGGGTAAGGGAATCTTCAACAAGGATGGCACTTAATGCCTTACACTTGAGCAGCTCCGTAGAACCATGCTTGGATAACTCTGTGTGTGCAACTCGAAGAATGGATGTCCCCAGATGGCCAAGGTAGTGCCACAGGGAGCTATCTCTACCCATAGGATTGTTGCAGGAACCTCTAGTCGCATTGCAAACTTATCAACATGGTATGCGGTTTGCAAAACATTTTAAACAACTTCAACATTTGCTATAGGATACAATTTACTATCGATAAAGTTAAAAAGTGGCTACCTCAGTTTCCTCATCCATCTCTTCAAGAGTTTTTCTTGTAAGGTCGATGCTAGAGCGATCTTCTCCACCCATAATGATCAGTGGTTTGTGTGGAAAAAAGTGCTTTCCGGGATGCTTTCATAAAATGAGGCACATGATTTGGTTTCCATAAGTGTATTTGCCACTGTTTGTACCAAATTCTGTTCGTTTTCACTAGGGATGAATGAGAGGCTTGGTGGGAGACCTTGGTCTTCAAAGTCAATTTCAAAGTTGACCTTCTCTTGCTTTCCACTGGGATCTTTCATGCTCGTATAGATAGCGAGCACTGAGAGTGACTCATCTTCTCTGAGTCCTAGTGTCTTTGCAATGTCATCAAGGAACAAGAAGTGACGACCATCCACCACCACTACATGCAAAGTGAGAATTTGGAGGTCAGGAGCTTCGTCCAGTACCTCGTCTCCCTCTATCTTCCCATCTTCCTCCGTAGTGGAGCTGGGATCTTGCAGGAGGATGAGTGCCATAGATGCTTCAGCCTGCTCATCAACCTCTTCAATAAATTCATTTGATTCCTCCACAATGGTTACAGGAGGTTTCTGGTCGGGCTTTTCCTTTGATTTTCCCTTCTCCATGCCCTCAAGCACAAGCAATACCAGAACCATGTCCCAAGAGATGAATTGGGTGCCTATGCACCCCATGCCCAAGTCTATGAGGTCATCCTCATCCTCTGTCCTGTAGTCCCACTCAGGATGCCCTTTTATAAACCTCAACAAGCGATAACGAAAGTTTTTTGTCGGCCACATAGAGGTGTTTGAGAAAATCCACTGGCAACCACGCCATATTGGATCCCTCGAAGACTATTGCATATTCTTTCATGTGCTCCATCATGTAGTCATGAAAGCTTTGGAATCCCTCTACAGGAAGGTTAGCAGTGGCATGCATGTCGATCATCCTCTCAAACACACTAACTAGTTCATGTGCACGATCTGCAAGTCGTATCTTCTATAATTGTGTGAGAAGTGCATCAGAAGATGTTGCCATGGGTTTGTTCGCGAAAAAGATGGGAAAAGAGCTGAAAGCTTGTGTTTTGTGAATGTGAGAAATGAAGTTTAAAACCTACAAAGTCACTTTTATATTCAATGTCACTTTTTAAAAGCACTTAAAATTAACATCAAATTAACTTAAAACTATAATTATAAACAAAATCATGCGACAAGCATTGAAAGACACCAACATTGAAAGTCTTCACGCTCGAAACTAAACAACTTGCAAATTTCAAATGAAATCTTGAACAAATTAAAAATGAAACAGAGATTCAAAATGCTATATGTATTAATGGGAGCGAAATCGCTTCAGTTACAAGCTTTTACATTAATACATCGCCGAAAACCAATGGTTTCACACAGAAATCTCTTCTCTTTTCTGGAACGAACAACCTTTTCATTGATTACAAAAACATATTGATTGGGCAAGGTATGTCTAAGATTAAGATACTCACGAAGGTAACTGAGATTCCAGTCGTTATTCACCGAGATGTCAGGTACTGCATTGTCGTGGATGAATCTTTGCAGATCAATTGATTCTCTAGGAGCAACATCAGAGTCTAGTGCCTCCCATTCTCCCTTCGTCAGCTTCCATCTTCTGTAGGGAAAGACAATTGACAAGCTTTGCTTCGCAATATGGTATCTGCACGCCACATTCTCAGCAACTACAGAGCACTTGATTGTATCTCCCTAGTGGTTGACCACCTTAGTCTCCCATCCAACTGCAAGGAAACTTTGATTCCCCCTTTTGCAAGTCCACATTGTTGGTGTCCTGGGAACACTCTGCAGTTGAAAGATAAACACAAACACACGAAGGGACATAAACCAAGTTAGAGAAGCTTTATGGAAACCATAGGTGCACTTACGCACATCCGCCTCGATTCTCCTTTTGGTTGCTGTGATCAAGGCACTATCAAGCTTAGGCCATTCCATACTCTGCAAGGTTGGTGGATGAACCGGAGAAAGATTACCATACCCAGTTTGCCTAGGCGTTACATAAGTATGGTTATAAAAAAAATTATCCCGTGAGACAAGCTCTGCAGATGGACAACCAACATAGAGCAGCTTGCCAAGGTCAACATGGATGGCCTTAAAAGTTCCTATGAAGGACTCTATTAGCTCCCACTTTACAAAATCGTATGGGAATACATCTGCAAACATGAACAAGCAATGAAAGCCTTATAGACCACATCAAGGCAATATATACAACAGAAATACAAAATATACAATCTAAAAACTTGACAGAGGAGTGAAATTACAGTTTGCAGGAAACCTCGATGGAGCCACTGTTGTCTCTAGCTTCAGTTGTGAAGCAACATACACATGTTGCACCTTTGCAAGACGCTTGCCTTCATGGGTTTTCTTGAACTCCATGATCCTTCCCTTCCAATGGTGTGCTCGAGAAGCCATGTGTCTCCTTGAGACCTTGTGTGCACCTCTTGAGCTGGGTTGCATTCTCACCCACATCAATAGTTTGAACTCCATCGTCACCCAACATCCACTGTAGTCTTGTACATTGCTGCATGAAATGGAGTCAATGACACTCCTAGGTCGTTGAGTACCTGATGATGCCATGGAGAATAGTGCCACAACCCACAGACAAACACTTATGATTAGAGATTGCACATCCATGTTCTCAGTTGTATAGAGCAAGATTCTTGATGGTACATCATATGAAGGATGCCACTTACTGCTATACTTCTCCACCTGCTTGTTGGCTTAATAGGGAAGATAATGTTGCAAAGCTTGAGAGGAAAGTAAATCCTCTCTAGAGAGCACAATGGAGAAGGAGCAAGAAACCTGTTGATGAAAGAAAGAGGGATGATCTGGCAAAAGGATATGCTGTAGATCTTCAGCGTTAGGCAGATGTGTTTAGTGAGGCTCATGGAGAAATGGAGAACTTCAACTTGAGGAGAATGCAGTAATCTTGAGGAGGGAAAGGAGGTTCAAACTTCTACTACAGAGCTTTTGGGAGGGAAAACTGAAACGAAGGAAAGAGAAGCAACTCTTGCAAGGTGAAGTGAAGAGAAGTGAGAGATGGTACAGTAGAGAGAGAGGGAGGGAATGATGAGCACACTTTTGGAGGGACCCCTTTTTAGGAGAGAGGTGGGGAGAAACTGATAGCCACTAGAGAGAGAAAGTATTGTTTTTACAAAACTATTTAGAGAAAAGTTCATTTTTTTGAATTTATAAGAGATTTTCTCTTTGTATTTTATAAAAGAGTACAAGTTTGACCATTTACTTTTAGGCCCTGCCATACCCACCATTTCAGTCCACATGGCATCCACCCATTTGCCCCTTCCATAATCTCCTTTTTAATCCCATGGAAAATAAAGAGCCCCCCTTAGACCCCATTCCCTTCCTAATGTAGTCAACCCACCGAAACAACTGAGCAACAAGTTGCTCTTGAGAAACATGCATGTTGCAGCCTCTTCCCCACAAAGGACAATCAAAGGGATCCATATCCTTTCCAATGTCTCCATCAGTTTCCATAGAGCTCTACCATTTGTAAGCCAGAAGGAGGACTTGTGAATGGAAGGCAAGCAAACTGGACATCCCTTTGCCCTCCCCAAGAGGAGGTAGGAGGGGCGACCTCTCTCAAGTGCCAAGAATCCATGAGTAAGAGCCGTTGTTGTTGTTGTAGCCAAGGCAGCCCGGCCTCTCACCCAAGAGAAAGCCAATGTCCGCTATTGTGAGGAAGCCACCGTGCCAATCAAGCCCACACCCCACCCTACTGAGACTACCTATGAGCCTTATGCTCCTATGAACTCGCAAGTTATAGGGAGAAGGCAAAATCACTCCAACAAAACCCTAGAAGAAGGGATAAAATGGGTTTTGTTAACTAGTTGAAAAGATACATGTAGTGGGAATCAAAACTCTCAGGGCATAAGGGGGACAATTTATAGCATAGTGGAATGTCTATAGACTACTCTTGCAATGCAAAACCTAGGCAAACAACACACTTATCTTTAAACCATGATTTTGGGGGAGAGAGGCCAATAGAAGTGACCTTTGTCTAATGCGTGCACGCACTTGGAATCCCTACTCCTTCTCATGAAGGTGAGGGAAGAGTAATTTCCACAAGTCGACAATTTGCTCCATACATGTCTAAGGTAGATGCCTCTCTCTCTCTCTCTCTCTCTCTCTCTCTCTCTCTCTCTCTCTCTCTCTCTCTCTCTCTCTCTCTCTCTCTCTCTCTCTCTCTCTCTCTCTCTCTCTCTCTCTCTCTCTCTCTCTGTGTGTGTGTGTGTGTGTGTGTGTGTGTGTGTGTGTGTGTGTGTGTGTGTGTGCGCGTGCACGCGTACGGGCTTACTGTATGAGTCCTACTTTGATTCCAAAGTATATATATGCCCAGCATGCCCCTACAATGTGCATGTGTATGAGTGCATAAGCTCTGATCTTCCATCCATCAAGCGCATCCAACTCATGAGTGGCCTATCTCTCCCTTTGTACACCACAAACACTCCCATATATATGCCTCTTACATATACCTTTTGAGAGAGGGTAGTGTGTGTGTGTGTGTGTGTGAATCTCCACACATCCATGACTCATTCAATTTTCTGTTGAAATTTTACACATTGATGCGCGTGGATCTTCATTGGATTGACTTTTGAGAGGTTTTAGTATGTCAGCTCCTCCATTGTTCTGCAAGAAATGTCACCATTGATAAGTAACTAGAATTGCCTTGTCATAGCTTTGGAGGACGATCCTATTTAATAATGAAGCATCCAAGGATATACTTGGCACTACCTTATCAATGCATAGAGAGTGTTTGCATATGTTTCAACCTCAGGGGAAGGTGAGGCAGGAAAGTGCCATAGAATTAGGCATTTCTTCTTCTTAATAACAATAGCACGCGGGCCTCAAAGCTAAATAGGTGATGGGGTCTTTCTTTTTTTTTTCCGAGAAAAAGATCCTTCTATTAGTTAATGAAAGTTGCCCATAGGGCTACATCCACCTCTGCAAGAGAGGGCTACAACAAACATGATGGGGAGACTCTCCCAATGAAAAAACAGCATATATACAATGGAGCTAAATCAAGAGATGGGAGGAGGGAAAAGCCACACAGGTGGAGAGTAGTGCCATCTGAGCACCCCCTGGACCATGGAGTAAAACGGCCCAGGGCGCCAGAGATGAAGGAAAGCCTCGCGGCGCTCCCGCATGCGGTCGGAGCTGCCCTGTAGTCCCTCAAGCTGTCCTCTGAGAGTATGGATCAGCTCTAGCCAAAAGTCACGAACAGTCTCTGCTGGTGGTACAAGGCGAGCCTCAAAGATGCGGAAACAACGGGCCCGCCAGATGAACCAGAGAGCTAGGCCACTGATGAGCTCCCAACACTCCACTCTCTCACTGCTCCACTCCTGTGGAGTAAGGTCTGTAGCAGGCTGGAGTGTAGGTCGACCCCCCTGTATCACTATCATCCTGCTGGTGGAAGATAGCTCAAACTGAAGTGCCGGGCCCGTGAGGGTGGACCAAGCCGCCGCCCCCCAAGTGTACTGTCGAGCCGTGGAGAGGGCAGGCATCAGCCGAAGAACTCATAGCCACACCTGCTGGGCCGAGGGACAGTCCCAAAGACAGTGTCGCTAACTCTCCACCAACTGGTCACAGGCTGTATTGTACATGCGGCCGAGAGACCACTATGTACAAGCCAGCTCCCTACTGCTGTGGCTCTGTGTGCAACCAACCACTAGAACAAGGTGATGCGCCTCAGCTGTCTGGAGTCCCACAGCCTCTGCCAAAAAGCTGCCAAGAACTCAACTGTGAGACCCTCCTCCTGCCAATGACGTGTTGCAGCGGGGCGGGCCTCTCTCTGTGCTGCAAGTATATGACGTCCAAGCCGAACAGTGTATTGAAAGAAAGGGACTCCTGGGCGGTCTGCAGAAGAGAATGGGTCCCTCCACAGCCACTCACCAGGATCCCACTGTACTCGTGCCAGTGGACAGCACTCCCAAGCCCATAGCCTCCAGTGTCCTGTCTCAAGAGCTACTGGGTCAGGGTCTATGACGCAAGTCCTCCCACAGATGCCCACAACTCGGATCCTCTGGAAACAACACTCTGCTACCTGCGGGGCCTCTACTGCAACTCTCTGTAAACGTCCCCCACCCTGAAGCTCGAAGAACAGGGCTGGGACAGTCTCTGAGCAAGCCCTGACTGAAATGAGAACCTCCAGTCGTGTAAAGGCTCCCATCCACCGGGGTGCTACTGGCTCGAGAGGCGTGAGCCAATCAGCTGGAACTGACTCTGAGATGTCCTGACACATGCTCTGAACCCCTCTCATGCCCTGTAGCTGGACAACCTGCACCTCCTCTGACAAACATGTGAACTCTAGCCAGTCACATAGAGAGCGCGCTGGACCTGCTGCCATGGGACCCCAAGAAACATGAGGCCTACTCCCAACCAAGTGGCCTCTCTGAGTGCTAACCATGGGGTTCCAGACGAGGGGCTGCCGTAGGCGCTCCTCCGTGCACGTCGGTTGTCGCCGCTCTAGGCCACGCCGCAATAGCTCCCAAGACCGAAGCAAACTCACATCGAATCGGTCCTCCAATCTCCTGCTCAAACCAACTCGGCGCAACTCTGTAAAGATCCATCTGGTCGAAGGTTGCCAAGGGCCTCCTGCCTGAGGCACCCTGGCACGAAGCCTCTGCAACAAGAACTCCTTCCAGGGCTCCTCGCCTGGAAGAAGTCCTCTGACGACGAACTTCCCAAGAAGGGCTCTGCTCTGGTGTGCTGGATCAATGATCCCAAGCCCTCCCTGAGAACAAGGAAGTGTGATGACCGACCAAGCCACCTTGGCTCGGGCAATCTGAGTGTCGCGACCAGACCAAAGGAAGTTCCTGATCAACCTCTCTACCTGGCTGATGCAAGAACTCGAGAAGATCCAGCAAGAAGTGATGTACCACATAGTCGCCAACAACACCTGGTTGGCAACTACTACTCTACGAGTCAGCGAAAGTCGTGCTGAGCTCCAATGTAACAGCTTTCTCCTGATGGACAGGAGAAGAGGAGCAATCTGCTGCTCGGGGGACAAATCCAAACCAACCTGACAACCCAAGTACCGAGTTGCAGTCCCTGGAGGAATCCACCTGAAACCCTCTCCTGGCATCCAATCTGGCACAGGAGCACTACCAACTGAGAAAGCCACTGTCTTTCTCCAGTTGATCAGTGCGCCCGATGCAGAGCAGAAGGTCTCCAAAGCCTGCCCACATCTCTGTAAATTGGCCTCCTGGCCCTCTAAGTACAAGGCTGAGTCATTGGCAAACTCAGCGTCCAAAAGCTCATCTCCCCGTATAGGGAGTGCTAAGCCCCTCAAACCAACCTGCTGTGACACCAAAAATCTACTCATCGCCTCCGCATAGAACAGAAAGAGAAAGGGGGCAAGAGGACAACCCTGTCTGACCGATCGTGTGAGCATGAAGCGCTCACCTCTACCTCCTGCCAAAAGCACCTGACTGTGGGCCTGTCTGTACAAAGCTGACACCCCTCTGATCCAAGCCTCTGAGAAGCCCATCCTGCGTAGCGTGCCCTCTAGAAAGTCCCAGTCAACTCTGTCGTATGCCTTCTCAAAATCGAGAAGAAGAATCACAAGGTCCTCCCCACGGAGCCGTGCAAGGGCAGAAGCCTCCCAAAAAGTGAAGATGTTGTCAAGGATACTGCGTTCCTTGACAAAACCTGTCTGAGACCCATGTATAAGGCTCTCCAAAAGTGGCTGAATCCTCAAACTCAGAGCCTTGGCAAGAATTTTGTAGGCTGAGTTGAGAATGGTGATGGGACGCCACTGTCGAATCTCATCCAAGGAGCCACCCTTCTTTGGAATGAGGTAAATCAGGCCCTCACTCATGCTATCCGGCATCACTCCTGTGTGCAGAATGTACTGAAAGGCACTACAAAAATCTGGGCCAAGCAGGTCCCAGTACTCCAAGAAGAAGTTGAAAGTCAGCCCATCCTCACCTGGACAGCTACCATGAGGGAGGGCCCTAAGAGCCGTGTGCAGCTCCTCAAGCTGAAGAGGTAACTCAAGCCTCTGCCGCATCTCCTTAGTCACAAGACAAGGCATCTGTTCCCAAACCTGCTCCCTGCATGCATCCTGTCTCTCTGACTCGGGCTCAGCCGACAGTAGCTCACGGTAAAAGTCAGTAGCAACTGCACGCATATCCTCTGGCTCACAAACAACTGACCCATCGGGTCTCCTCAACTGATTGACCTTGGCATGCGAGTGCCGAGGTCCCACTGTCTCAAAAAAAACACCTATCACTCTGTCACCCACCTGAGTCCACTGAGATGCCTGTCGGTGGAAGGAAAACTCATGGCGCCTCTCCTCTGTGCAAGCAAGCTCCTGTCGAGCCTGCTGTAGCTGCTCCTCCAACCATGGACTGTCTGGATGCTGCTCTTGCATCCTCTGTAGTGAAGCAATGCCTCGTTTGAGACGCTGCTCCTCCTCTCTCGCTGCAGCCCGTCGAGCCAAAGACTCCTGGAGAAAGAAGTGGCTAAGCTGAGCTAGGCCTGAGGCCACTCTGTGTGCAGGTGGAGCCTGGCTGTCCATGCCCTCTGTCCATAGAGCCTCGACCCTCTCTCTGAGTGCTAAGTCCAACAAGACCCGCTCTGGGATGCGAAGCATCGTGCTCCCACTCCTCTGTCTGTCTGCCACTGTGAGGATCACTGGTGCATGGTCCGAGAAGGATGTCCCTGCCAGGATGCCCACTGATCCCCCCAAGTCACTGAAGTGGTCACTAGTGTAGAAGCGATCTATGCGCGATAGATTCACTCCTCCCACTCTGCGGTCCGATCTAGAGAAGGCAAGACTCTCTGGAGGCCTCACAAAGCCAGAATGCTGCCATGTATCCGAGACCCTCAACGTCATACAAAACCTCTCCCAAGCTGCTAACTCGACTCCATGCAAAGTAGCATGGCTGCCTCTGATCCTGTCAGAAGGGTCCTCCAACATGTTGAAGTCCCCTCCTACACACCACTGGTCAACCTGTGGCAAAGACTCAACAATCTGTGACCAAAACTCTGCACGAGCACTCGCCACATTGGGCGCATAGATGTTCAGGAAACCCACAAAGCTACCCTGAACCTGCATAGTAATCCACTGAGCCCTGCCTGGTACAATAATCCCTCTGCCCACAATGGCCTGCTGTAATGAGTCCGCAATAGTCATACATACCCCACCCTGGATGCCTCCAGGTCCAAAAGCAGTTGACCAAAAGGTATCATAGCGTCCACGCAAAATCTGACCACATCGCCGAATGCGGCTCTCAGACAAATGGTGCTCCTGAAGCATAAGGAGATCAATCTCTCCTCCCACAAGGCAACGCTGAAGCTCCTGACGCAATCGGCCCCGCTGTCGCTGAAACTGGGGCCCACCTAGTCCCTGCACGTTCCACGAGACGATCCTCATGGGGAGCGAGAGAGAACAGATGCTGCCGCAGCAGCAAGACGAGCTATCTTCGAAGCAGGCTTGGATGGGGAGTAATCCGCATCTGAGCGTCCTCTAGATAGGCGAGACTGCAGTGAGTGCCTGGTCCAAGCCCAAGTAGAGCGAGCCGTGCGTAAAGCAACCTCCTCTGTCCAGGAGTCCTCATGAATGAATACATAGCAAGGCAAACACTGCGTATCAGCAAAAAAGTACACCACAATGTATCTACATCCTGCTGAATCTGGGGGTGTCACCGCAAACTTGGCCAGTGGCCACAAAGTCTGCAGCAAATCTGTAACGCCAAGTTCTCCCATGTGGTGAGAGAACTCGAGAACCTGTGTATGCAACCATCCCACCACTGAGTCGAGGGACCACTCTGTCTCAGTCCTGCCACAGAGGGGGAAGGAGAAACCAACTGCTGAGTCCAAGGCCTTTGTCCCCCTAGCGGCGAGGAACAAAGCGTGGACTCTGAAGCAGGGTGCCTCGTGGTCTGCTGCGGAATCGCCAAGAAAACGAGTAAACCCGTAATCGAAGAAATCCCAGCGGCGTCGAAGGTCAAAGCTCGTCAAACCACGAGGGATAGCTGCAAGAGGAGATGTCTGAATCTGCAGTGGGGGCCGCATGAAGGGCTGACCCTCTCTCGCTAGGCGACTCGTGGCGAAGGCGCTGCCAAGAGATCTCCTGGCCGCCGGCAAGGGTCCAGTCTCCTGAGCCGACTGTGGTACTGAAGCAGGAGGAGGGGGAGAAGGGGCTGGGGGGGGCGGGGGAGAGGAGAAGCGGGGTGGGGCTGCAGAGACATGGGGGGGGCGAGGTGGGGAGTGAGCGGTAGCAGAGGGCGGGGGAGGGCATGAGGAGGAGGAGGGGAGATCGGAAGGCGGAGCGGCTGGCGAGGGTGAAGCGGAGGTGGAGGCTGGCGTAGGGGGCTCCTCCTGCTCAAGAGGACCAAAGCGGTTCCCCGTGGGAACCCACTACTGTTGAGTAGGCACCTGGGGGCCATTCTGAGTGCCAGGCTGTCGCTGTGGCCCCTGGCGTCGACGGCCACGGGCCTGCTGCCACCCCTCCTCCGCTGGAGCCCCAGGCTCGGAGGGTGGCGTTGAATCTGTGCTCTGTGTCGCTGGCTGTGGCTGCGGCCCAGTGGCTGCGGCCCAGCCTTGGCAGGCTGGGGCTGAGGCTGGGGTGCGGGTCGTGGTCTCCTCCGTGGACAGGCCTTCACTAGGTGGCCCATCTGTCTGCAAATGAAGCACTAGTTCGGGAGACCCGAGTACTCCACACTCTGTCTAAACCAACCCCCACTCACCCGAGGCAGAAGTATGACCTTCGGGAGCGTGTGGGTATCTCTGACCAAAACTCGAACTGAAGGGATGCCAGCCGCCTTGGCAGCTACTGATGCTGCCGTACGAGGTGTCTCCAGGACAGTTCCGATGGCGGAGCCAATCTTGGAGAGAAGTGGAAGGTACTCCCTCCGTAAACCCGGAAAGCAGACTGAGATGGGGATGTCCGCCTCCTCTACTAGCACATCCGAAGACAGGTCAAAACCATGTCGCCACTGTCGAAAGTGGGCGCGTGATGCTCGGATGGCCAATGGACTCATAGCTATGACCTTGGAGGCCATCTCGGAAGTCTCGAACTCAATCTGGTAGTACCCCCGTCCGAGAATCTGGACATCCAAGATCTTGCCCACCTCTGCGAGGAGGCGGGCCTGGAGAAGGTCTCGCAGCTCTCCTCCACTGGGACGAGTGCCGAGAACCTTGCAGATGACAGAAGTCGCCTGCAAGCGTTCTACCTCTGTGGCAAGGCTCGCTTGCTCTGCCGGCGTAAGAGCAAGTCGAATGGTGGGCTCAGCGGGGTCGGGCGAGGGGGCTTCAGGCGAGTCCCTCTGAGGTGAAGCTGGAGTCTCCATCTGTGTCTACTGCTGAGTCGAAGAAGCTGGCGGCGAAGAAGAAACCTGCAAACAAGTCAGCCAGGCACTTTTCCGAAGAGAAAGTGCTGCCGAGCCAGGTGCAGAGGGCCTTCGGGAGCGAAGAGGATGGGGTGGGGGGGGTGATGAGGAGACAGCGAGGGCGAAGAGGGCAGTTGTGCAATGTGCGGGTGCACAAGCAGCAACGAGCGGGGGGGATGGAGCGGGGAAGGCAGAGCGAGAGGAGGGTAGCGGGCTGCGGCAGCCAAAGGGCAGCGCGCAAACAGGGGGGGCAGCGGGCTGCGGCAGCTAATGGGGCAGCGCGCGCAGATAGGGGGGGGCAGCGGGTGGGTTGAGAGGCAGTGCGCAGGGGCTGAAGGGGGTGGGGGGGCAGCGAAGGGGCAGCGGGGGGAGGGAGGGGGGGGGGGAGGAGAGTGATGGCGCAACAGCAAAGGGGGGGGGGGGGGGGGGCGAGCAGCAGTAGCGAGCAGTGCATTAAAGATGAACTTGCTAAGCTCAACTCTTGGGCGCTCTCTTCTGTGATGGGGTCTTTCTTGGAATTCAAAGCAATGGATCTTCTGTCCATCAAGTAGAGCTGTTTAATGTGGCTTATCCTTCATCAAGGTTTATGGACAAGATCAAAGGCTAAGAGAATAGGGGTTTCTGATGGTATCCGTAGAAGGTGTAAACTTCATGAAGAGTCTTTGTCCCACCTGTTCTTCAATTATACATTTAAATTTTTTTCAAAAAGGAGATCCACAAAGCTTGTGTTGGTGACCCTTCAAAGATCCATTGGAGATCCATTTTACTAGGTGAATGCAACTTCGCATACATTCCTCTCTGAACTTGTTTAAGGGGGGCATATATGTGCAAAATTTGGTTAGAAAGGAACAAAGCTAACTTTCCTGCCCCTTTCCTTCTTGTGCTTGTCCCCTTACCATCAGCTTCAGAGCAGTTATGCCAGAAATCTCCAGTCTTGCATTCAAAGCAGCTCAAGAAGAAGTGAAAGCTATGCAGCAGAGTCTAAGATGGCAAAGATGGAGAGAAGTCATCTCATGTTATTATGATCCTCTGAGACTATTTGCCATTGTAAATTATCTCTCTCATTGTAATTCCCTTCGATGCCCCCCCTATCTCTAGGCCTTTTTTTCTCTCGGTTAGGATAGCACATATCCTACCTTAGGGGCAATTGTTTTTTTTTCCCTCCTTTTTTTAAAATTTTTTATTTATATAGCAAAACTCACAATTGTGAGTGAATTATATTGAACAGCCCAAAAAATTACAAGGTCTTGTCATGCTCTTGTTGAGCCATGACATCATCCAGGGACTATAATCACATCGGCTATCAGGGCAGCCACCCCCACCAACCCGCCGCCTCCTCCTCGATACACAGGGTCCATAAACTTGTCCCTTTGAGATCTTTTATTTACCGATGGCCAAGATTTTCCCCAGTCCTAGGCATTCCATCTACTGACAACAAGGCACAAGTAGTCCTAGACCAATCCTCCAAGTGTTGCTTGCACCCAAGCGTCCATATTAGCACTTTGCTTTCGAGTAAATTTCTGCGAAGCTTGCCACCTCAGAACCTCCTTCAAACACACGACGGAAAAAAACAACGCGCGAGTCAAGTACTAGTACCTTTTGAGAGAGGGCAATGTGTGTATGCATGTGTGAATCTCCACACATGCATGACTCATTCGATTTGCTGTTGACAAATTTGAAACCTTTAGGCTTTGAACAAGAGTTTTCAAGTGTGTCAAGAAACTCGAGTATCACAAGAACAAGAAGCAAGCTGAACGGAACCTTTAAGGATGCTTTCTTAAAGCAAACAAGTGTGAGGGTTCTATCAGCACCACATGTGGGGAAGATCTACAAGATCTCTACATAGCCTATGAAGGGCAAGTCCTTTTGGGCCATGCACACATACTAGCCTCCCCTCCCTCTAGCTCTAGCCTTTCCAACCTTAATGATACACTTTTTGTCTCTCTACCACCCCCCATATACTTGCACGTTTGAACTTTTAGGAATTCTTTTTTCTCCCCATTTACTTGGCCAAATATTCATTTTCCTTTTCTAATTTCTATTTTGGAAATGATTTTCTACAGACCCACATAAACTTTGCAATCATCAAGTTGAAATGCCCCATTGAGCCTAAAATATCACTCTTTTGAGCTTTGTGAAATCGTTTGTTGCGCAATCGATCTTCTACGAGCTTTGATTTCAAAATCGCGCGGAGTCTCAAGCTTGCATTGTCAAGAAAATGATAAATTTCTATGCATTTTGTGAAAAAGAAAACAAAGAGATTTTAAATTGCCCATTTAGAAGCTATTGTTTTGTGTAAAGGGGGAGTACTATACATGATTCTCTTGTGATGCCCCCCTTTTTTGTATGAAAGAATAAAAGGGGAAATTTGGGGCAAGGGCCCACGTTTTCTAAAGTTATCAATCGCCTTTCCAAGTAATCTCCAAACTTTTTGGCTCGTGTGGCATTCTTGTTTTGTTTGTTTTGGGAGGTGTGAGACTTGAGGGTAATGTAATAATTTAATATGTAATAGACTATATTATACTATGGTGCTTGTGTGTGTGTGTGTGTATGTGTATGTGTCTTGGTGGCATTGCCAAAGACCACACTCTTTAATGCTCTTGCCTCATCAACCTCTCCTCCTGTGTTGAGAGAGTAGTCGTCCCTCCATAGCTACTCCTTAGAAGAACTTTGAAGGGATTGAGTTTTCAAGGATTAAAGGGGGAATGAGAAAAGCTAGTAATGGTAAGAGCCTCCATTGAATGGAATGAATAGGACCCTCCAAACCAATCATATTGAGACCCTAACACACACACACACACACACACAGGGGGAAGCTCTTACTACCATGAGATTAGGCTAAGTCCTTGCACTATCCAGCTCAGTGCCTCCTCATGCTAGCTTGAGATTTATCCCATATAAGAAGAAGAGGTTGCAAATCAAGTGGGCATCTCAGCAAATGCAAAACCCACCTCCCTAATAGACCCCTTCTTCCTCTCAAAGTGGTTATAAGCCTTTATTTCAAAGTGTGTAGCTCATACACATGCAACCCATGGCCTCCCACAAGAGCCTTAGCAAGCCTAATTGGCAGAATAGGTCTTTAGATTCTCAAGAATTTGGATTTGCTGCCAATTCAATGGATCCCTCTGATGTACTAGCCCCTGCTGATGAGCTTTTCTTCAGAGGTCAGCTTCTTCCCCTCCAATTGGACCATAGACTCCACCTTGTCCAATCTCTCTCTTCATCCTCCTCATCATCACATCAGCAGCAGCAGATGCTCTTTAACAGCTCCTCCATGGCCACAGCTAGAGTCCTGGGATCCAGTAGTAGGCTTCCTCCATCTTCACATGATTTGTGCCAAGAAGAAGATCATGTGATCGAATTCAACTCGTGCCGGCTCCAGCGCGACATCTCACTACATTATCTGAAAGAAGAAAGCATGGAGAGCTTCACTACATCTGAGGATGATCACAAACCACTCAAACATTTGCAATGTTTGCAGAGCTCTTCTCGAGGAGTCGCCCGAGATGATGATAAGCTCAAGCGGCGGCTTTCCACCAAAACAAAGGGTTTTTCAGAGCTTGATTGTAGCACATGTGCAGGCTATCGGTCGGCGGATGCTGGCGAAGGGGAGCATTGTATCCTCTCTTGCTGTGAAGATGATGAGCTCCACTCTTGCAATCGTGATCTGGATGTCGCTGACTGCAAGTTTGCTACCACAAATGATGCAACAACGGATCCCGGGTCATCGAGTTTTCGGTCTCAAAACAGCGGTTTTTGGGACTCGGGCACAGACAAGGACATGATGGACAGTAGCAGTTCAAGGGACTCTAATGGAAGCTCTCAAGATTCTTACTTTCAAACAAATCACACTACAATCAAAGCACCCTCCTTTATCAATGCCTCCCATCATCATCATCATCATCCCCACAGCAAACCCATGAGTTTCAACATTCCTTGGAAATTGGCCCTTTTCAGAAGAGGTGCCTGCAAAAAGCAAGCTAATCCCCCTCAGGACTCCTTACTCCCCTTCACAAAAGTAGGCTTTTCTGCAGATTTGAGCAAGTACAAGGCATCTGCTGCCCCTCCTTTGAATGAAGTTAAAGAGGCTCTGCTTGTACCGTGGAAGCTGGACAGGGAATTAGCTGATGGCTACAAACTAGAGAACAAAGGTGAAATTCAGAGGAAGGTATGTGCCCCTTCTGCAGCCAATGATGGATGTAGTGCTAATGTGATGAAATTGCGCGAAGGCTCGGACCACATTTGCAGTGGCCGCAATGCGGCCAGTGTGATGAAATCGACAGGTCGGGAGAGAACATTGAGCTCGAGCTTTAGATTGCTGAGTAAAGGTGCTGATGTGGGTACGACGGCGGCAGACAGGGAGGTGGCAGCAGCGTCGCTGGAGGTGAAGAAGAAGCAGAGGAATACGGCGGCTGTGAAGGAGAGGTGGCAAATGTGTGCAAGGAGGTTGAAGGTTTCATGTGAGATGAAGAGGGGGTGGATGGGGCAGTTGAGGATGGATGAATGTGGGAAGAGGGCATATTGTGAGGTGGAGCATGGAATTATAGTACAATCATCAAGAGCAGCTAGTGGAAATGGGCAAATGCAGAGGAGGCTCTCTCATCAGGCCAGCTCTAGCCATTCAAGGAAGGGCCACAAACCCACATCCCAACAACAAAAGGAAGGAAATGGGCACTCTTATAAAGTGCTGGCCATGTCTAGTTGCCCCTCTTCCACCATTTCTTCCCCTACCCACAGAAGCGGAATGCTTAATGCCCTTCTTGACCACCCTAATAAGGGGATTAGCAGCACCCATTCTAGCAAACCTTCAAGCAAATCATTGAATCACCCTCATAAGGACTCTCCCCCTGCAATAATTGCTGCAGATAAAGGAAGCATTAAAGAGAGCTCTGGCATAATTAATGCCGGCAGTACTAATTACAGAAGCATAAGCACCATGCAAGAGCTCCATAGTGCCCTTCAGAGCGCCATAGCCCACTGCAAAGAGTCCAACAAGAAGCTTAATTATGCTGCTTAATTATTAGATTGCAAAGCTCTACTTAGCCTAATTCACTCAGCCAGTTTTGTAAATTATTTCACCCCAAAAGCTTGAGATTTCTATAATTTGAGCCATCACAGAGCATCATTCATGGTTTTGAGTTTATCTAATCTTATGTTTGATGGGGATTGCTGTAATTAACTAGAAATTGTAGGCAATCGCAGTGTGCTTGTCGTTGTATGGCAGTCCTGACTCTTGCATGCCTCGTGCCAGCTCAGAGGCATTGTCGACTACCTCTGCAAAAGAGTATCACTCGGTCCTTGAACGGCCCAGGTGGCAGGGCCCTGCTTTCTCATTCTCTCGTGATAAATGTGAAAAGCTGCAGGCCCATCTTTTTCAGTAATCTTAAAGTTTGGACTTGTCATTTTGTGGGGTCTGCTGCCTCAGCTCTAGCCTGTGTGTGGGCCTCACACCCATGTCACACACAGGCCGACGGACAAGCCAACTAGTCTTGTTTGGTTGGCTTTGCCAACAAAGTGATATGTGGTATAGTGTTGGTGTGTTGTTGTGAGTCAGAATCAATATGTTTACATATAGTAGATTGTACTGTATTGATATGCAAAATTTAAATTAGACTATTGTCGTGGACATTGAAGTGTCTCGAACTACTATGCGACGTAGAGAATGTTGTCTTGTCAAGCTACATGAAAATCATGTGACTAACTCGTTATGCAATGAAGAAATGACAAACTATAGATAAGATAGTACACATCATACAGCAGGGCCACATATAAGTATGGTGGAGAGTCGGCATTGTGTCTCCCCAAACAATAATAAGAAACGAAAGCCGTGCCTTGCCACGTAATCTATTTGTGTAATCGAAGCAAGCGTATAGACATGGAGATTTGGATGCAAATACGAGTTGTAGATGTGGAGTTTGTTCAACAATGTGAGTCCTTCAATCGCCACATCATGTTCTCTGTGAGTCCTTCGATCACCATACTTGTGGCTAACATCCCCTCTACATGAAGCCTCTCTGTCGTCATGGTTTGTTCATCTTTCAATACTTCCCTCATGTCAATAATGTCTACTCCAATCTCCATCATAATCTCTTGTACGATCTCTGCCATGACAAGTACTATGAAGCTTTCAACCCATCCTTGCCCGTCAATGTGCACAAGTTTATTGATCGGTCATCCCTCGGTCATGAGCGCAGGCGACATTGGAAAGCATGCGATAGTTGACGTAGGTGGCTCTCTGTGAGTCCTTCAATCACCATGTTTGCAAGGGACGCAGGTGACTAAAATTTTTAGAAAATCTGCAACTCTCTTTGTGAGTCTTTCCATCACCATACCTACGACTTCTATCTTTGTGTCAACATAGTGTTTTGCCTGAGCATATATTGTCATGGTGGAAGAGCAATAGGCAGTCGAAGAGATGTTGGTTGATTTAAAAAGTGTATGCTGTGGCTGTAGGGTTTAGAATGTAAGGAGATCAACACATGGTTAAAAACTAAAGCTTCCTTGCGACAACCATGTTGGTCATATCCTACAATCAACGCATTACAAGAATAGGCATGACTACCTTGATCTCTATTTTCATGTCGATCAAGTCTACCTCGATCTCTATGATCATGTCTATGACGATCTCCACCATCATCTCTTCTATGACCTTCGCCCTTGCGTCAATTATTGCTTTCAGTTTTACTATCATGTCTACTACCATCACCACTGCTTATGTGTTGTTTCTCGTCTTTCAACTAAGCCTCAGAATCCTGGTTGTTACATCTTTCGTGATCTCCATCATCGTGTCAATTATGTCTACTAAGAAAATGATTGTAAGAGTCAAGAGGATGACACATCCTCTCAGCACAGTGATTCACAGATGAGTGAGTCCATTGCAAAACCAACAACACCTATCGATCAAGAAAATTTTATCAAAGAAATGGTCAAGAGGTCAGATCCTCTTGTAAATTCTGATCCGAGGGAGCTTAAGTGCTGTGAAATTGAGAGAAAATAGACAAACCATACAAGAGAAGAGTGTTACTATAGCATGGAATATGCTAAGGAGAGGTATGCACAACCTATTCAAGTAGCACCTCCTCCACCTAGATACGCTATGGAGAATGCGGCAGGTCCAATAGGAGTTTTACGGCCACAGCCCTGCCTTAGACAACAGCCTCTACTGTCAGGTGCTAGAATGCCTATTGACATGAGATACACGCCAATGATGGAACCATCTAATAAATAAGCGCTAGTACCAATTGCAATCTATTATAACAACCAAAGCAGGTACTTTCCTTTAAAGAGACAAAAGATGAGAGAAACAAATGGAATGTTGAGGCCAGTATAACCTCCAGCTCCTACATTTCGACTTGAAGAAATAAGGTATGAAATGGACAAAAGGACATTGCGATTCATTGTGAATAGAGGCTTAACGACGTCAAATCCTGTTTACAGCCAAGAGGAATTACAAGAAGAAGATCCTCAACTAGAAATAGACTGTCACAAAAGCCATGGCAACCACTTGGTCAAACAATGCCCTCAGACGGAGATCACACAAGTAAATGCCTATTGTCTTGACTGTGGTGTCATTCACTTGATCCTTGACTGTCGAAAAAATCAACGCCGAGTCATAAAGATCACAACAAATGTCTCAAGAATCGTTCAGCTACCCAATAGCTCAGTTCAAGTAATTACGAGAGCGCAACCTCAAAAGGAAGCTGTTGAGAACCCAGAGACGGAGAAAATGGAAACTGACGCGAGTCCAGAGACGAGTGAACCAAAGACCGACGCACCAAGTCAAAAAACAAAGAGCAAATGGAATAGTTGGAAAGCTAGAAAGGCTAGGATGAAAGCACGTAGGGAACAAGAGTAAAAATCCCTGGCTGAGAAGATTACCCAAGCTGAAGAGAAGATAAGAAAACATAAGGAAAGGGTTGCACCTTCTCTTACGGAGGCGACTCAACCTCCAGAAGAACCATCCACATATGAGAAACCGAGAAGTGCTAGTTTGGGAGGATGGGTGTTGGTTGAGAAGGTTAATGAGCCATTATACGCCCTCTTAAAATCCTATGAGACAAGGCTAAAAACCAACCAAACCCAAGAACAGAGATGGTTGACATATCCATATGCAGAACTAGAAAAGGATAGGCTTGAAATGTGCCAGAAAAAGATCCAAACAGCCCAAGCTTTACTAGAACCACTAGTTGGAAAACCTGAGGGTGTGATCCCTATCCCACCTACACCAGTAATCCCACCAAGCCAGGAATGAAAAGAGCTAGATTCTAGTAACGAGCATGGACAAAAGCTCAAGGACCTCGCATTAGAGACAAAAATAGTGTTGAATACTACGGATAACTCTTCCGAGGGATTTCATATAGCTATACCTGACAGCTGTAAAGAAATAGATGGTCTTGACGAATTCTGGAAACAACTCAGAGAGGCCAATGAAAAAAGTGAGATAAGCAAACGAGTAAACCAAACGGGTGATGGAAGATGAGTGTCTCTTCCACCAAAAGAGGAATTTGAGGCTGGATCTCAAATGAATCCGTATTGGGGAGACAAAGGATTTGTACAGTCTATGGACAGTCAACCCTATATGCTAAGAACATATCGTCCTATATGGGAGAGCAGAAGGCCAAGTCAAATGTTATTCCCAGTCCCATCATAGAGACTGTCTCCCAATAAGGTCATAGATTCAAAAGGGCTGATAGACATTTTGTCAACACCAGTCACTTGTGCAGTCATGTTAGCCGAGTTTCTCAGAATATGACCAAATATGTGGGCTACTGTGGGAAAATGCCTAGAGAAATTTGGGGTAAAAAAACCAATGACTCAAATCGAGGAAGGGATCAAAGAGCTAGAAATACCTCATCTCAACACTAGGCTAGTGCCATTAACCAAGGTCAGAGAGTATTATGAGGGAGAAGATGGGAACACCACTCTTCCTATGGAATTCCAAGGTGTAAAAACCATGGCAATCCTTGATAGTGGAGTTGGTGTTGCCATCGCAACGAAAGAGATCTGTAGAAAATGGAGAAAACCAACAATGAGGGCTACTAGGATGAGATTGCATCTTGCACGACAAAAACATGGAAAGGCCCATAGGACTGCTAGAAAAAGCAGTTGTTACTTCTTGTGGCATTGAATATGAGCAAACCTTTGCTATTGTTGACTTTGCCAAGAGGAACAACTATGATATCATTCTAGGAAGACCATGCAACAATTGAAAATGGTCCAGGACTGGGGTTATGACCATATCTACCTGAGACATATGGAAACCACGATGAAAATAAATCTTAAGGACCATAGTTACAAGGATGTGATAAGAACCTTAGTAGAAGAGTTTGATTTCACTACTATGGCACGATCGAAACTTCTAGCATGGTTGGGTAAGCCTAAGGAACTGTGCATGTGTGGAGCTTCGCAATTCGGAAGTTTAAAGCGAGAGGAATACATCCCAAAGGGCAATTGAAGATAAGGATTATACCCCAGAACCCTTCCGTGAGGAAGCTTTAGAGCCACTTGAATGGGAACACATCTTGGCTACTTTGGATGTGTGCGCTATTCAAGACGGTCCAACAACAAATTTTTGTGATAAAGATGGCTATGATGTCGTTCCTTATTTTGCAGTGAGTGTGATCCAAGAAAACGAAGACGAAGACAAAGAAGAAGACGATTTCTACGACTCTGTAGAACACTTGGAGCTTCAAGAAGATGCCGACAACAGAAATCTAGACAACCTAGTAAGTGACAAGAACGAAACTTTAATAAATGCACGGTTTTATGATTGTCCATATCAAAGACCTAGGAACCAATGTCACCGCTACAAGAATAAAGTGCAATAGAAGTGGATTCCAAAATCCTCGATGGAAATACAACTGCAACAAGCATCCTCATACGTGGCTCTCATACATGAAGAAAAGACTCAGCCAAGAAGAACAAAGCCATGTCAAAGACCTACCAATGCTCTAATCGAGTAGATACCAAAGTCATCCCAGAAACAGCAATCCAAGAGCAAACAAACAATAACTTTCCATAACAAGCCAAACCACAAAGGAAAAGTGCTAGAACGCAAACTTTTTGAAGATAGCAACGATAGTGATGATTCTTATGACATTCCCTACCAGGTACTCAAGTCATTACCCTCACTAGAATCTTCCGTGACAACCAAAGAAGTCCAAAAGAAAAGAACAACAAGTCAAAGCCAAAAAGCTCGACAAATTCAGATATCAAAGAGCCAGTTCAACCAAAACAAGGTATGGATTAAGAAGATGAAAATCTCTGATGAATAATCACAAGATTTAATGCCAAAAGGAAAAACAATCAAAGTCTGCAAGAACGGCTAAGAAAATCCTAAAGTTGCAAGCTTTTGCAAAATCGGATTTGGGTTTCAAAGAAGTTGACTCAAGCACAAAGAGGTCAGGAGTTCATTTGGAATCTAAAACAGTTAAAATGTCAACTCCCAAAGTATCAACTCCCAAAGTCTAAATCGTCCTCAACCAAGAGTACAAGGACTGAAGCAAAGACCGCTGCTGACTCACACAAAGACAAGGTGGATCCCAAAGAAGTCTCTTCAAACACAAACAAAGTAGGGACAAGTATGGGCTCCCAAACGAGCAGCATCAATGAAACAATCAGTAATCATAAAGAAGTGGGTCCCAAAGGAAATCAATAAAAATAATGTTATTGCACCGCCACTTGAATTCTTTCAATTCCTCCTACGGTTACAGTACACTTAGAAGGGAGCTCACTTCATTCCAAAACCTAATACTACAAAACAATGCCAAATACAACAACGGACCACAAGGTTAAAATGGATTCTAAAGAAATGTCAAACAGATAAGTCAACCTTCAAAAAATCTCTACAACCTTTAGTCAAGCAAACGTGTCATAAAAACCAATATCTAATTCTCCCATATGATCTTCTCATGTTAAGCTGATCATTTAATATAGGGAAGTACCAGGGGAGTAAAAGCTAGAATATTGGTAACACTGCCAGACGGGTCTCTGCAGGGATCCAAAAAAAGGAAAATAGGGATCCAAAGGGGGACAGTCTGCAAAAGAGCAATGTGCTTCAATGGGCTTAAAAAGGCCTAAGGTTCAGCTCCATTAAGACTTCCATAGGCAAAAGTTCCTAAAATTAACTCAATTGTCAAATGGCCAAAGTAGGGGAAAATTGGATGGTCATGGGAAGACTAAAAAGTCTTCCCACATCCCTAGGAAGGAGGGGGTGAGCCCTAATAGTAGGGGATGAGAGAGAAACACACACACACTCCAAAGCTCCCTCTTTAAACAAAGGGAATACTGGACACATGTCACGCTCCTAGGCCAATTGCCCCCAATTTCCCCTCAAATCCTATTGGATGGCCATAGAGGTGGACCAATGAGAATTAGGCTAGAGTAAAAGTAGTCTAATCAATTTAAAAATTATTGATAAAAGAACCAATAGATATTAAGCTCCCTAAAAGACTATTGGACAGTCTACCAAGGGGTCCAATGAGTATCCAACAACCCAATGGCTTGCCTGGTTCCTATTGGCCAGAAGACTAAAAGATCCAATAAGAGTTCAAATGAAGTATTTAATTACCTAAAGCTCTCACAAAAGGGGAAAGGGAGACACATGTCACAAGGCTATCAATTATGCTTCTAATTTGTGATTGGCTAAGCTTTGCAGGAGCCAATAGGATGCCAGCAAGAGCAAAAAGCAACCGGGGTCGACCAACAGAGAGGGAGCTTGGCATTTTATTCTATCTTTTATGCCACACACACACACACACACAACTCATGTGTGCAAAAAGAACTCCATCTCCTTCTCCAAGCATTGAGAAGTAGAGGACTACATCAACAACTCTTGGCTATGGAATGCAAATCCAACCAAGAGCCAAGCTTCAATGGCATTCTCATCTACTCTACCATGCTAATTACTAAGCTAAGCTATGCTATTAGAGTGATTATGTGAGGAGAATACTTCTTTCTCATAAGATACATCTTCTTCCTCTCAATCTATCCTCATTCCCTGCTAGCTCTCACCATTTTTGAAGGTGTGTGAGGTCTTGGGACTGAGGCTAGGGACACTAGGTGTGTTTTTGAAGCATAATTTGGGGCATGAAGCTTCCATCTTCATTGCATCAATGACTTTTTTCAAGGAACACAAGAGTTGTATTGTACAAAAGTCTCCTTTGGGGAGAAGCTATAATACAATGCCTTTATGGAGGGGGGACCGGCTCCATGTAAATACAGTCCTCAACTGTTGTCAATTGTTCTCTTTCTCTCTCTTTTCAAGTAATGTCAATGCCAAATTAGCTAGGTGTAAATTGCTATGTTGCTTTCTTAAATTAAGTACTCTCTCTATGCTCATTAGAAACTTGTTCTTAATGAAATGCTCACTATGTTATCAACTTCCGCTACACATGTTACTAGTGCATTAAATGTTACATTGGTACCAAAGAAATTGGTTTCTCTTTTCTTGCTCAAGAAGAGAGGTCCTCAAGCTTGCTATAAATGGTTGGTGTTATTAATTGCAAAAGAGTAAGTAGAATAGGGATTTTTTATCCTTGAATCAAGCCTGCTTTATGCAGTTAACAGGGATACCATCCAGAGCTATGATCTTAATAATGGATTCCTACGGGGCTTGCCTATGGCTTAACCATTATTGAGCTATTAGAAGCTTGACAGGAACCGGTGTTGTCTTGGCTCTATTGAACCCTCTCTTCTATTCCTTGCAATTAATAATATTCAAGCCACAGGTATAGATGCTTGAGTGCTTATCTTTGACGGTAAAGAGGAGTAGCAACTAGGGCTTGAAGTGCCAAAGTACAAGTAAAAATTTACACCTAAAATTTGCTAGTATGGCTGACAAGGGAAAAGGGATTGAAATGAATGTTGATAGCTTTGATTTTGCTAATGAAAGAGAAACTATTGATGCCTCTATGCTTGTAAACTATCTTTTTTCTAGGCTTCAACAAGCCTTGGGCAACCCATCCCTCCAAGGTGAAGTGCTCTAGCAATTGCGCAACCATGGTATTCTCCAAACTCCCACCAAGAAGAAAGAGTACCTAGGAAAGCTCTTGGTGAGACTTCCAAAAGAGGACTCTCTCCGATAAGGGAAGAGGAGAAGGATCCGTACGAAGGGCTCAAAAACTTACTACTCAATGAGGCATATCCCTCCCAAAGGAGAACCCAAGTTTCAACGATAGATCCCCCACCAAAAGAACGAGAAATAAGTGAGTCCCCTGCCACCTCGACAGAGATGGCTCCACGAAGACGGCGGACAAAACGCTCTCCAACACCCCCTAAATGGAGAAGACCATCACATACTTCTCTACACCATGATTCAAAGAGGGAAGAGAGAAAACAAGAGAAGAAAAAGGCAAGAAAGAGGTCACCCTCTTCTCCATCTTCTCCATCCTCTTCCTCTTTTGAAGAAAGTGATGGTGCAGACAAGGAGGAACAAGGGAAGAAAAAGATGAGAAAGAGGACACCCTCTTCTCGATCCTCCTCATACTCTTCCTCTTTTGCAGAAAGTCATGGTGCAGCTCTCAAACCACCTAAAAGAAGAGGCCATAGGAAATCCTATGCCGCCTGGAAGAGGTCGTCCAAGCTCAAAAATTTCAAAGAGGGAGGGAAAGAACATATCTTTTCTTAGCTATAATGGCACTTTTGGTGCTACGGACAAAGTCTTGGCCTTTATCCAACAATTTGATGCGACGTTTGGAGATGAGGGCTTGATGGAGTCCTCTAAGCTACGTCATGTAGCTATGCATTTTCAATTGTCCCCGCCAGGCAATGGTGGTCTAGCCTATGAGCAAATGGTGAAGCTCCGCGAACATGGAAAGCTTTCAGAGCTTCCACCATGAAGCAGTTTTTGGCTACCAATGCCAAAGACAAAGTACTCACCGAATGGCGAAGCTTGAAGCTCTCTCCGTACGAATCTACTCACAAATATGTAGACAAGTTTTAAGATTTACACCTCAAAGCCACTGTCTTCAAAAATATGAACTTTGGAGAGCAAGAACAACAATTTTGTGCAGGTTTAACTGAGGATATGGGGGAGTATATTAACTCTTAAAGGCCACGCACCATATCTAGGGTCATACACCATACCATGGTGGCTTCCAGAATCAACTTCCAACAAAGGGCTAAGAGAAATCTTAAGCCCACGGAAAACAAGGACCGTAACGAGCCTAAGGGAAGGACAATGTCCAAAAGTCTCTCAAAGGCAACGCCAACAACAACAAAGCTAAGGAAAAAGGAGTTTATAAAGGCAAAAATACTCCTCTATGCCATGCTTGGGGAAAGGTAAGAGATTATGATGATTTCATTCTCTTTGGCCCTAGTTCTACTCACAATTTCATATCCACAGAGTTGGCCACCAATCTAGGCATCCAAGCCTATGAGATGGGAGATGTCCTACCTACCGATGGTGCTTTCAAGGGGCAAGAAGCCTCAGTCACTCCCTTAATTGGGAAATTGAGGCTCCATGTCCAAAGCTATGTGGACAAGGAGGATTTTTTCATCTCTCCTCTCGAGCATGAGGATGTAATCCTAGGGGCACCATGGTTTGATTGCAGATGCCAATGTTAAATTGCCTGCAAGGAAAATCTACTTTAAGTTCAGGGAAAAAGATATGTACATAGATGCTAAGGAGGTGGGTAATACCATACCCATTGTACATAAGCAAGCTTTCAATAAGTCAATAAAGAGCTCTATTTCCATGTAGATAATTTTTGTCAAATATTCTCAAAATGAACCTAATATTTTAGCAAAAGAAAACATAAATAATTAAAAGGAATTAGAGTTATCCAATTTCCTCAAGGGGTTCTAGTATGTTTTTATTGACAAAATCCCTTGTGAACTACCTCCCAAACAAGGAAATGTCGACCATGCAATTGAACTTATTCCAAGAAGCTCGCCGCCTAATAAACTTCCTTATCGAGTTTCTCAAGCTCAACAAGAGGAGATTATACGGCAAGTGCATGAGTTGGTTGAGAAAGGCATGGTTAGGCCTAGCTCATCTCCATTTTGTTCACCAGTGTTATAAGTGCAAAAGAAAGACGACACATATCGTATGTGTGTCGACTATAGAGCACTAAATAGGATCACTGTCAAGAATAGGTTTCCCGTTCCACAGGTGGAAGACCTATTTGATAAGCTACAGGGGTTGACCTACTTCAGTAGGATTGACCTAAAAAGTGGCTATCATCAAATAAGGATAGTTGATCAAGACATTTTAAAGACTGCATTTTGCACTACGTTTTTGTCTTTACGAGTACATTGTCATGCCTTTTGGCTTGACCAATGCACCAACCACATTTAACCGCTTGATGGAGAAGCTATTCAGGCCTCACTGAACCTTTACTGGAGTGTTCTTTGATGATATAATCATCTACTCTAATTCATTAGAGAAACACAAGCAACACCTCCACGTAATATTTCAAGTTTTAAGAGATAATAAACTTTATATTAATCGAAAGAAAATTGATTTTTTCATACAAGAGATTAAGTATTTAGGTCACATTATCTCTCAAGATGGCATCCAAATGGATCCGCCAAAGCAAGAGGTAATAAAAGGATGGCATAATCCAAGGAATCTGTATGAACTAAGAAGCTTTATAGGTATGTGTGCAAACTATAGACGCTTTATAGAAAAGTTCTCACAACCATTACAGGACTTAGCAAAGAAAAATGTTAGGTATATATGGTCCACCAAGGAGAAAAATGCTTTCAAAAATCTTAAAGAGAAGCTTATCTCTCAATCTGTGATTACATTGTCGGATCTCTCAAAGCCATTTGAGGTCCAATGCGACGCTTGTGATGATTGCCTTGGAGCTATTTTGCTCCAAGAAGAGCACGCCATAGCCTATCAAAGTCGAAGGCTCGACCTTGTTGAGCAAGCTCTAGGCATATATGAGAAGGAAATCTTAGCAGTTCTACATGCTCTAGACTTGTGGAAGCACTATTTAATGGGGACTCCTTTCATCCTGTCAATGGATCACCAAAGCCTTAAGTACTTCATGACGCAGACCAAGCTCTCCGACAAACAAATGAGGTGGGAAAATTTCCTTTTGCAATTTCATTTTCATATTGCTCACATTACTGGCAAGCATAATCAAGTGGCTGATGCACTCTCAAGATGGCCAAGAGTGGATGCGGTATCCATAGCAACTCACAACAATCTATCCTATATGATAGATGGATACGCTATCGATCCCAATTTTAGAGATGTGATTTCAGCCCTTTCACTAGGCGAGAAGGAAGAATTATTTACCCTACAAGATGATTATCTTCTCAATGGCAAAAGACTATGTGCTACTAACTCACTATGTTAGAAAGTAATGTATGAATCTCATGCTCCTCCTTATGCGGGGCATAGAGGGATTCAATCTACCCTAAAAGGGATAGAAACATATTTCTATTGGCCTGCCATGAAAGCAAACATACAAGAGTATGTTTCAAAATGTGTGGTTTGTCAAAAGATGAAGTTTGATAAAGGGAAGCAGCCTGGTTTGCTTCAACCTTTGCCAATCCCTAATTCACCATGGTAGCGGCATATCCATGAATTTTATCTTTGGATTGTCCAAGTCTATCCATGGGAATACAAGAATATGGACGATAGTAGACATGTTTAGCAAGCAAGCACATTTCATACCTGTCAAAAACACTATCAAGGCCCATCAAATGGCAATCATCCTTATATCACAAATCTTCAAGCTTGCCAATGTCTATAGTGTTGGACAGAGGTCCTAGAATGATCAGTAATTTTTGGAAGGGTCTCTTTGAGAATTTAGGTACAAGGCTAAACTTTTCTTCGGCCTATCATCGCCAAACGGATGGCCAAAGTGAAATAGCTAACCTAACAATTTTTTATCTACTAAAAGCTTATGTCACAGAAGTAGATCAAAACTCCCAATGGGAGAAGTACTTACCCTTAGTGGAGTATGCTTACAATAACACTGTACATACTTCCACGGGAAAAGCACCTTTTGAGGTAATCGAGGGAAGATCAAAATGTCCCCTACTACTCAAGGTACATAGGAAGATCTTCGCTGCTGCAGATGAATATAGCTGAGACCTGCAAGAATCTTTCCAAAAGATTAAGGATGCTATATCTATCTCTCAGCAAAGGCAAAAGGTTTTTGCTGATAAGCATAAAAGAGCCCTAACATTTAAACAAAATGATTGGGTCTTGCTTCAGTTTCCCAAGGCTTGATTAATGCACACAATGGGCAAGAATCCTATAGGACACCAAAAGTACTATGCTAAGCTAGCAAAAAGGTACTATGGTCCCTTTCAAATTCTTAGGCCAATCAATGAGATGACTTATCAACTTAAGTTTCCAAACCATATGCTCATACACAATGCTTTCCACGTGAGCCTACTGAAGCCTTATAAAGGAGATCCACCTCAAGAAGAAATCATTGAAGACCGACCAGAGATCAAGGACCAAGAAGAGGTTTTGCAGCCTGAGTCCATTCTTCGACACGAAGACAAGGTATTACGAGGTGGTAAGACTATCCGCAATATCTTATCAAGTTTAAAATTTATCCTTTTGAAGTTGCTAGATGGATGCAATGCATGAAATTAAAGGATAACCTAAGCCTTGTCAATGCTTACAATGATTCTCTAGATTAAGCAAATGTAAATATGTATAAATGAACAAATTTTTTGTCTTATAAGACTCTCTTTTTGTTTATTGTGCACAAATTTTAATAAGTATGCTTGCTTAGGATCATGTTTGTGGAGATGACGTCTCCCGAACACCAAGTAGAGCTTGTCACTCTACTACTATGGAAGATTGATACAGACTAATGTGCAAACATGCTTGCAGCAGCTAAGGCTCTCACAGCACCAAATGGACTGGTCATCCATTCTGGAATGGTTTCGTAGGGTAAAATAGAGATCCTCTACCCGCTAGCAAACGGACTAATAACTAGGCTTTACCTTCTCTACCTCATAGTCGAGGATGACTATGATTTCAAGAGAGAGGTAATGTCATAAACACTAATATCTAATTCTCCGAAATTATTTTCTCATATTAAACTGATCATTTAATATGGGGAAGTACCAGGGGAGTAAAATCTAGAATATTGGTAAGGCTGCCAGACGGGTCTCTACAAGGATCCGGGTCTAAAGGGGGACAGTCTGCAAAAGAGCAAAGTGCTTCAATGGGGCTTAAAAAGACCTAAGGTTCAGCTCCATTAAGACTTCCATAGGCTAAAGTTCCTAAAATTAACTCAATTGTCCAATGGCCAAAGTAGGGGAAAATTGGATGGTCATGGGAAGACTAAAAAGTCTTCCCACATCCCTAGGAAGGAAGGGGTGAGCCCTAATAGTAGGTGATGAGAGAGAAACACACACACGCACACACACACACTCCAAATCTCCCCCTTTAGACAAAGGGAATACTGGACACATGTCAGGCTCCTAGGCCAGTTGCCGCCAATTTCCCCTCAAATCCTATTAGATGGCCATAGAGGTGGACCAATGAGAATTAGGCTAGAGTAAAAGTAGCCTAATCAATTTAAAAATGCTAGATAAAAGAACCGATATAAATTACACTCCCTAGAAGACTACGGGACAATCTACCAAGGGGTCCAATGAATATCCAATAGTCCAATGGCTTGCCTGATTCCTATTGGCCAGAAGACTAAAAGGTCCAATAAGAGTTTAAATGAATTATTTAATTACCTAAATCTCTCACAAATGGGGAAAGGGGGACACATGTCACAAGGCTATCAATTATGCTTCTAATTTGTGATTGGCTAAGCTTTGCAGGAGCCAATAGGATGCGAGCAAGAGTAAAAAGCAACCCGGGTCGACCAACAGAGAGGGAGCTTGGCATTTTAGTCTATCTTTTATGATACACACACACACACACACACACACAACTCATGTGTGCAAGAAAAACTCCATCTCCTTCTCCAAGCATTGAGAAGTAGAGGCCTACACCAACAACTCTTGGCTATGGAATGCAAATCCAAGCAAGAGCCAAGCTTCAATGGCATGCTCATCTCCTGTACCATGCTAATTACTAATCTAAGCTATGCTATTAGAGTGATCATGTGAGGAGAATACTTCTTTCTCATAAGATACATCTTCTTCCTTTCAATCTATCCTCATTCCGTGGTGCTAGTTCTCACCATTTTTGAAGGTGTGTGAGGTCTTGGTATTGAGGCTAGGGACACTATGTGTGTTTTACAAGCATAATCTGGTGCATGAAGCTTCCATCTTCATTGCACCAACGAGTTTTTTCAAGGAACACAAGAATTGTATTGTACAAAAGTCTCCTTTGATGGAAGAAGCTATAATACAAAGCCTTTATGGAGGGGGGACTGGCTCCATGTAAATCATGTCCTCAATTGTTGTCAATTTTTCTCTTTTCAAGTAATGTCAATGCCAAATTAGCTAGGTGTAAATTGTTGCTTTCTCAAATTAAGTACAATCTCTATGCTCATTAGGAAATTGTTCTTAATGAAATGCTCACTATGTTATCAACTTCCTCTACACACAAGTTACTAGTGCATTAAATGTTACAAAATGACACAAGAGCTTCAAAGAACATCAAATTTCTTAGAATAGGAAGCCTTGCCAGTAAATTCCAATAAGCAAATTGCTTATAGCCACATCTTGCACAACATAAATTTTCCCATGCATTGATTGTGTATGCATAATAGGGCTACATTACAAGGCCTGCATAGGCACAATTTTTGATTGCCCAAGCACAACACATACCCTTGGTGATACCCTGTGGTCAAGGAAGACTCCAAATAGGAGGGGGGGAGGCATTCTAAATGTAGACCTAGTATTATGAATATTAGAATGCAATGTTTTGTGAGTTGTATTAGATTTTTGCGTTTGATTGTGATAATTTTGTGACAAAATTCAGAGTATATGCCCTCATAATAGCGTTACAAGAGAACTATGGGGACAAAAGCCATATATGAGCCCCTAAGGACATGTGTACACTGTACATAGCATTTCAAATTTTGTTTGAATGATTTTGCTTTTTGTTGAGTTAATTTTTTTAATTTTGTTATTTTTGAGATTTTCAAAAAAGGGAAAAAAAACCCATAATCCATGTGAAGAAAAGATTGAAGAGATGCATGAGCACTACAAGGTACAACTAAATGACGAAACTTCACGAGGTATGTCTCAAAATCCATACACACATGGGTAATGTTAGAGGGAATAAAAGAACGTTGATCAACCTTTTTTAACTATAATAGAATGGTCATTAAACTCCAGGATGGACTTCAAGGACAAAGAAAGTTGGTGATGAGACTAAACAGAAGCACCCGTGAAGTATAAAATTGCCTCTCAGACACTTCATGTGACTACAAGGCCGTATACAGGAAGTACATCTTTATACTGTAAATCTTCTATTTTGTATATGACAATGAAGCCTAACCAAAAAAAGGGACTAATTGTACTGACAAGAACAAAAGGGGCAACAATGACAACTCAGTCATCTTTTGTGATAGATGTATGTAGGAGCAACCAAGGATCAAGACCAATTTTGATCATCATCATTGGTTCTACATGTGTTTGGGTGCCAAAGATGCCCATCAGTCATTCTCGAGACTGAAGTCCAAAAAGTTAGCATGTAAAGCCAAATACAAGTCCAAATCAAGCCAAACTTTGTCAAGAGGCTATGCATAGAGAGTACAAGCTAAGGGTTTCCAAAAACAAAAAATAAGTATAACCCTAGTTAGCCAAAGATGTAATTTTTTCAAAGCTAAAGCCATGATAGCCATCTACATACCTTGTACATCATGTCTATGAGCTTTAGGGACAAATGGACCATGATAGATCATTGATGGTCATCTATCATAAATGATGTCGAATAAAGCCCTTTTTGTTGGAATTAGGGTTGCAAAGAAACACACACAGCTTGGAGAAGACGAAGGAAGCTCAAGGCACACAATAGAGAGTGTGTTACTTAGTATGAAATGGAAAGATAGATAGCCCTAGAGTGATGGACGTATATACAATGCTCGGGGAAAAAACCTCCTAAAGAGGGAAAAAATGCCCCGGCGGTCCTAGTGTGTTCACACACATCACTACCACATGTATATGGTAACAAATCCCCCCTGGAGTGATGCGGTGAACGAGAGCTGGCACATGAGTAAAGGGAAGTGCCATGCCTTGAGGACACAACCTGCTTTGATACCAATTGTTGGAATTAGGATTGCAGAGAAACGCACACAGCTTGGAAAAGACGAAGGAATCTCAAGGCACACAATAGAGAGTGTGTTACTTAGTTTGCAATGGAAAGATAGATAGCCCTAGAGTGATCGGCGTATATACAATGCTCGCAGGAAAAAACCTCCTAAAGAGGGAAAAAATGCCCCGGCGGTCCTAGTGTGTTCACACACTAGGACCGCCGGTCCTAGTGTGTTCATACATGTGGTAGTGATGTGTTCACACACATCACTACCACATGTATATGGTAACACTTTTGAAGCGAGTTACTAACTTGGGGAATTAATAGTGGTTTATCACTCTTTAGCTAAGTCGTGTATCAAGTAGAAGCAATATAATGATTTACAAATCACACAAAATATAACAGTGGTAAATGCAACTTTGATCACCTTGATGCAAGAAAAAAGGAGTCACCAACGAAGAAGAGCAAACACAAGTGGTAGAGAAACCAACCTTCGCAGGGTTACATATCTTTTCCTTGATAAAGCGAATCGAATGCTGGTGGACATGGGTTTTGAACCTCAAATGAGAAAAATTATCTCCCAGATTCAGCCTCATAGATAGACCTTGTATTGGAGTGCAACTTGGCCTAAAGAAGTTGAAGGTTTAGCCAAAAAACATTTCTACAGAATTCTTACAAAGTTTTCATTGGTTCACAAGATCTACAAGCCAATCATTCAGTTCTACATATTGTAGAAATTGTTTCTGAGAATGCGGCATACTCAAAATTGACAGCTTTATCTATCCATGATGACAAGAGTCAAGATGAACGAGATTGGGTTCTTTCTGAATTTAGATATGGCACTAGCCCTATAATGACAGCAGCAGATGTTGCAGCTCAAGGCTTGATAGTGAAGGACAAAAAGTTCGTCATCAATTATGATTTTCATGGATCATAGTTGTTGTTGTGGTTTGACAAAAATACAAGCAATGGAACACAAGAAAGAAAAACGACAACAAAGATCGCACTGACATTGACAACCAGGTCATGTCAGGGATGACATGAATTCGGAGGGGGGGAGTGTTGACCGTTGGGTCAACAGTATGATATAACTCAACAAAGCCTTATTTTTTGAGAGTTATGAAATGCTGAGGATTATGGTTAATTGTAATAAGTAGCTACTCTAGTTGTAGAAGCCGGGGTGCAATGGCACTTCTAGATTGTACATACAAAGCCATTTTACCCCTTGAACTCTATTTTAGGTTTAACATATGATACCTTTAGTATATAAGGTACCTAGGTCATTTTGTAAAGGAGAACTTTATCATGATCTAAGTTTTAAGCTGCCGTTGATTGTGTGTGTGTGTGTGTGTGTGTGTGTGTGTGTGTGTGTGTGTGTGTGTGTGTGTGTGTGTGTGTGTGTGAGAGAGAGAGAGAGAGAGAGAGAGAGAGAGAGAGAGCTTCTTCTTGACGCAGCTCCCCGCTTGTTCATCACATTGGAGATCCAACTGCACCATCGTGCTAGGCTCAAGAAGATCTACACGACAATGCCAAGAATTCCTCACAGAATAGAGCGAACATGATCGTGCATCTATGAGCTATTTGCAGTTGTAAGTGTATCAAACGATGTCTGTTTTCTGTGTGCAAGTAGTCATTAGATTCGTTGCAACATAAGCTACACATAAGTACTTATAGATTTCAGTTTTGGGCACTTCCAAAATCCGGCTATGTCTTCATATGCGTTTTTCATAGATGGGTCTAGAGTGAGGATTTTGAGTGTAGAGGCTTAGGGACAGGTGTGTCCTAGTAAGGGGATGGCGTTCCTTAAGTTTCATACAATTCTCGTATGGTTTAGTGAGTTTTCTTCCGTTTGTGTGTACGTGGGTTGGGTGGTGTAGTTGAGAGCAGTGAGATTCTAGATCGTGGTTTAGTTAGCCTTCCAGAGTGTTGTATGGATGGGATGGTCTCGGCCTGACAAGCTAAAGAGATTGCCTCCGTGTGCCTATCATGTCATATGTGTCCTCAATTGACATTATGTTGATCTAGGTTGTGTTGCATGCACTTTATGGGTGGTCTAATTCGCTCCCGCACAACAACCTACGATAAATGGGAAAGACTATTGCCAACATTGGGTATTTTAGACCTTTTAATACTAAGTCTAAGGTTGCAATGGACCCTATGTGGGTCAAGTGGCACCTCCCACTTGCATTGGGTGATCCCTAAGTGCAAGGAGATGAGACCACACACACACACACACACACCCACACCCACACACACTAGGGAGCTCACCTTTTCACTTAAGGCATAACGGACACATGTTAAGGCTCCTAACAGCTCATCTAGAGTCTCAAAATCTCGTCTTTTCACTGAGTCAAACCATGTAGCCACGTCATCTTCTAGAGTTAGTCCAAATCCTGTAAATTGTGTCACAAAATCCAAAACTTCCTTTGCTCTAATTACTTTCTGAAAGCCTCTACGTGATCTCTCGGATCTTTATCTCCGACGTATTTCTTGTTTACCCATTTTTGGATCTAGGATGGTCTGACGCACTGATTTTCTACAAGTCTAATCTTAGACTTTCCCAATCCTTCTCTTGTTTTAGGCCTTCTACTATGCCTAGGTTTGTCTTTGAAGGGATTAGTTGTTCTGTTGGAGATTGTTCCTTGAGAAGGCATGTCTGCCATCTCTGTGATTACTTCATCTCTTGTTATCTCTCTAGAAGAGAATCCAGGTGGCTCTCTCTTTGGAATTCTCGTAGGAATTCTCGTGTTTGGTGGAGGTATTTGTGGTCCTTTATTGACCAAATGTCCACCTATTCCTAATGCACTCCATGGATTTGTTCTTTCTACAACTTTGTATTCTCGTCCATACTTGTCACACAACTATAGACTTCCATTGATAGTAGACTCCGTATGTATAGACATATAAGAGCTTGTGATCTGTCATCTCTTCTGGGTATGGCTCTGAGCACCTATAAAGGTGGACCTCACTATCATCAACGTATCAATACAGTCCCTCACTCTCATGATTTGTTATCCAAACCCTTTCAACAAGCTTGGTCTTTATCAATTCCAAGTTTGGAAGATCCATTATGGGCAGATGCTCCTCTATTGTTGGGATTCTAAAGCTTTTATAAGCTGAGTTTGACTCTAAAGAGAACATGATCTCTGGGCTTAACAAATCTATCTTGATGCTCCTCCATTATGGGTAGATGCTCCTCTATTACTGGGATTTTGAAGCTTGTATAAGCTAAGTTTGACTCTAAAGAGGACATGATCTCTAGGATTAACAGCTCTAGCTTGATGTAAGAAGGCTTATTTCAAAGTGTTCAAGTGCTTTGGTTAGGAAAAAGTCGAAACTATGTCCAAAATCCTAATCGTTTTCTCACAATTCTCTCAAATTGTCATTTTTTAGACACCCCTAACTTCCATATAAATTTTGAGGCCTTAAATGACGTTTTTTCGGGCGCTGACCAACAATGAATGACCCATAGGGTTGACACTAAATCTTGTAGAGCTACTTTGGAGCTTCGTTTTGATTAAAAAAAGTTTTCGAATTTGGTATCAAAAGCTCAAGTTAGGGCCAAAATAGTCAATTTGTGCCTGGAGACTTCATACGTGTATGATGTCTACTGGCTCAGAATTGCTCCAAACTTCAATTATAGACTCTCCTTGATGTACTCTAACCACTCCAAGTCTCAATTTGTGATTCTATCACTTTTAGACAGGTCTATTAGTCCTTTTTCTGTTTATTGCATGCAACTTCACGAGAAGGTTTACTAAGCCAAAAGTGATCCAAATTGAATGAAACTTGGTCTCTAGGCCTATTTTATGCTAGAAAACACTTTTGTGAGCTCATATGCAGGTTTTGACCTTAAATGTGGCACTTGAGACATCATACACGTATGATGTTTTTTGTGACAAAATGATCTGACTTTTGTTCCAGTGACTCTTTATCACTCAAGCAACTCTCAGCAACTTTCAAAATTCAATTTGAACACTTTTTGTGCAAGACATGGCCAATACAAGCATTCACTTGCATAGATGCGTCTTATGGCTCCAAATTCAATGAAATTTTGGTTATGCTCTAGGGCACTAGGGTATACTCAGATGTATGATTTGACCCAAATCTGGCCTCTAAGACATCATACACGTATGATGTCTTTTGGCTCGAAATTCACTTATATTTCTACCCAAGGTACTCCTTGATGCATACGACAAGAATAGGTGATCACAGCAAATTTTGGATGTCAAAATTGCTCAAAATCACTACTTTTTTACCTTTACCTTCTTGTATCTGCAAAAATCTCTTTGAATGCAAAAGCATTTGTCCAAATGAGATGAATTTTTGCAATAAAGCTTAACACGTCATTCCCCAACCCCCTGTGTGGTCAAAAGTGCAATTGGACTGTCAGATTTGGCCTTGAGACATCATATGCGTATGATGTCTATGTGCTCAAAATTGGCCCAAACTTGGTCTAAAAGTTCCCTTTAGACATCATACGCTATGATGTCTAACTGATCAGTTTGAAGTAAATTCTCTTCAAAGGATCCTCGCTACACTGGAAACTCACAGCAACTTTCAGAATTCAATTTGAATACTTTTTATGCAAGTTATGATCACTTCAAGCAATCACTTTGCCTAGATCTATCTGTGGTCTTTTACAAGCCCAAAAATGCTTCAATTTTAATGAAATTTGGCCTATATGCTTCCTAAATGTTGTAGATCACAAGGGTGCACTCAATTGTAACTTTTGACCTTAGTCTGGCCTCTAAGACATCATACACGTATGATGTCTAGGTGGTCAGAATGGACTTATGTTTCTACCCAAGGTGCCCCTTGGTGTGTACAACAAGAATATATGCTCACAACAATTTTGGATGTCAAAAATGCACAAAATCATCGGTTTTTGACAAGAAAATCCCTTGAAAGAGTAAAATCCCCTTAACTCTCAAGCTATAAGCCCAAACGAAATGAAATTTGGTGTATGCGCTCAACACAACATGCAGAAGATGGGTATAATTTCAAAAGTTCAAATTTGATGTTAGAATCACCCCTCAAACATCATACACGTATGATGCCTGCTGATGAATTTTTGGAAAAAAAATCATTCACAAGCATTCCCAAGTCTCTAGCACTAGTTTTCAAGCACCTCTACCAATTTTCATACAAAAACATGCTCAAGATCACAAGTTTCTCTTTTTTTCATTTTCGACACTCCGTCTTTTGTCTTTTGGGTGTCACACGTGGGTCAAAACACTAGTCTCAAGGTATACTCAAGGTAAAAACCCCCTTTTGAACACTATAGTGAAGTCAAATTTTTCAAATGTGGTCTCAAGATGCCCCTTGAGACATCATATGTGTATGATGTCCAAGTTTTCAGAATTTTAGTTTTTGTACACAGAACCCTTGCACATGCTCTCTTATATGCACAACATTAATCAGTCATGCAAAAATGTTGATAGAAAGCTGTTTATTGAATTTTTATTTCAAAAACAGAATTTCTAGAGTTTCTAAATGCAAACAAGTATTTTAGCAAATAATTCGATGATGAATAGCTCTATATCAAAATCAGATCACCTACCTAAAGCTACTCCTACACATCATATGGGATTTTTGCATTTATGAGTAGAAAAATGCTTCAATGCCACACATAGACTAGCAAACGCTTTTATCACCTCACAAACCATTGGACCACCAACAACTACTATAATCCACAAATCCTAACTAAATCTACCTAGTCGCAAACCCTTGGTAAGGCAAACGCTACCTGGCTATCCACTTGATCTCGGAATAACCTCTTTCGGATCCACTTGAGAAAAATGCTTTCTTTAGCAAAAACAATAGTTGAGAACTGGATTTACATGGAGCCGGTCCCCCTTCCAAACAGACTGTGTATTATAGATTCTCCCATGAAGAGAGACTTGTATACAATACAATCTTTGTGTTCCTTAAGACCATTTGGTGCCATGAAGATGGAAATCTTCATGCAGCACAATTATGCTTCATGCACACAATAAAACTTGGCTTGGCCTCAATCCCAAGACCTCAAACACCTTCAAAGGTGGAGAGAGCTAGCAAAGAGTGAGGATGGAGAAGAAGAAGGAGTATTGCTATGAGAAAGAAGTATTCCTCTCACATTAGTTCACTCATAGAGCATAGCATAACTTAGTAATGGAGATGGAGAAGAAGATGAACATGCTTGGAGCTTAGAACTTGCTTGGATTTGCATTCCATGGTCAAGTGTTGTTAATGTAGGCTTCTCCACTTCTCCCACCCATGAGAAGGAGACTCTTACCTTTTGAGTATGCTTGTGTGAGGTGCAAGAGTGAGTATTCTCATTGATTTTCCAAGAATACACTAGTTTGAAGGCTTTTGGTCCATACTAGGGGCTAGCCAATGAATGGCTTTCTTCATATCAAGCAAGAGGGTTAGTCTTGTGACAAGTGTCCTTTATTCTCTCTTTGAAAAGAGAGCTTACTTCTTTAATTAAATGAAGTTAAATTCTTACTGGATCTCAAGGTAGACTAGCTAATAGAATTTACGATTGCTCATGTGTTGCTTAATTCTCATTGATCCCCTTGGTAAACTGTCCAATAGGATCTAGCTAGCTCATGTAGGGCTCAATTCTCATTGGTTCTCTTTGTGGGATATCCAATGAGGTTTAAGCTTGCTTTTATAACTCTTAATGATCATTGGTCCTTCATATTGGCTACCCAATAGGATTGGGGCTTAATTGTGCACAACATAGCTGGGAGCCTTAACATGTGTCCTTTATGCCTTAAGTGAAAAGGTGATCTCTGTAGTGAGTGAGTGAGTGAGTGAGTGTGTGTGTGTGTGTGTGTGTGTGTGTGTGTGAGTTGTGCGCGCGCATGTGTGTGTGCATGTGTGTTATCTCTCATCTTTGTAAACTTAGGGATCACCTAATGCAAGTGGGGGGTTCCACTTGACCCACTTGGGGTCCATTGCAACCTTAGACTTAGTATTAAAAGGTCTAAAATACCTAGTGTTGGCAATAGTCTTTCCCATTGATCCTAGGCCTAAAGGAATTTAACACTAACCCTTGGAGGCTTTGATGAAGCTTACCCTAAGGTCATTTCAAGCTTCATTAGGTTCACATTGCTCTTTGTTAGACTTTCTCTCTCCTTATTGAGATAAGTCTAGCAGCACATATATTAATATGCTAACTCTTGGTCTCTGAATCTCTCCATTTTAAATGGCCAATTTAAGATGACAAAATCATTTGAGAAAGTTAGATATTAAATTTTATGGCAATATCATGCGAACTTTTTTTTCCCATATTAGCATCTTGCATAGTGCCACATGCCTTCAAGATGCAACTGCAGGTGATTGTATCTAGAGAGCCGCCCTCAATTTTCATCCACCAAAAATAGTTGAGTGCTTCCAAGGCAACATGTGATTGCATTTAGAGCGACGCTCTTAGCATTCAAGGCTTCCTCGCATTGCCCCTTTTGGGCACATCCCACAAACAATGACGTCCTAAAAAAGATGGCGTACAAAACAAGGTCCTGAAGCACTTTTTTTTCTTTTTGAAGGACACCATATTTGGCATACATGTTGACTAAGGTAGTGCCAAGCACAACATTTCTTTTCAATAGCCACCACTGACTAGCAATATCATCATGAAGTTTTTTTCATCCATTATCATCTTGCATAATGCCACATGCCTTCAAGATGCAAGCATATGTGATTGCATCACTCTCAGTTTGCATCTGTTGAACACAACCAGTGCTTCCTTACCTTGGAAAAATCTACAATCAATGTGTTCCAAGTGACGACATCCCACACAAGAAGCTCGTCATCCACTCTTTGTACTTTTTGAAGTAGACCACATTCGGCATATAGGTCAGCCAAGGTAGTGCCAAGTACAACATTGTTTTTCTATAGCCCCTGACTAACAATTTCATCTAAATTGTTTTGCCCATATCAGCACCTTGCATAATGCCACATGCCTTCAATACCTAAGTGCAACAATTGCATCTAGAGAGATGCCCTCATTTTGGATCCATAAAAAAGAGTCCAATGTTTCCTCGCCTTGCCTTGTTGGGCTACTCCTAAATCACTCTTTGTGCGTGCTAAAGTAGAACATATTTGGCATACATGTTGACCAAGGTAGTGCCAAGCACAATTTTTCTTTTTCAACATCCACTGACTACCAATACCATCCTAATGTTTTGGCCCATATTGGCATCTTGTGTAGTACCACATGCCTTCAATGTGCAAGCAAAGGTATCCCTCAATTCTTACCCGCTAAAAGAAGATTCCTGGCCTTGCCCATGTTGGGCATGTTTCTCAATCATGCACTCCAAGAGACAAAATCCTTGACAAGAAGCTCTTCATCCACTATATGTGTCTGCTGAAGCAAACCATATTTGGCATGGCAGGAGCTTTATAGTAATCTATGATAGTAATCACATGTTGCACAAAAATATATTTGCATGCTATAAAAAATACGATTGTAGGCCAATAGTAGTGTAGAAAAGCACATGGCTTTGAAAAGCGATTATAGCAGCGTAAATTTGAAAAGCTAGGCAGCAAAAAGAGTTGGTCGTAGATAATCAAACATTAGGCAGGTGTTCTACATGGAAGTAAGTACGGGCTCATTTGAATGAAAAGACCTAAGGTCAACCAAGTAAAGAGTTGATTATTTTACCTTGTCCACATGTGTGAGACATTGTGTGCACCAAGTTCCTCAAAGAATATTTTGTTCAAAAGATAACAAGCTTCAGGCATTAGGAAGGTGGTTTGACTAGGCTTTGGTTTGCATGTATAGATTGAGTACTAATCTTAAAAACTTATGATTTTGTGATTCTTTAATGGCACTAATAGAGCTATATTATGTGGATTTCTTGATATGGCATGTATTGGGCATAATAATTTGATTTGGTATACCTTGCATGAGGCACTCTTGACACATATGTTTGACCTATTGCTGCTTCACTCCCATATGCTTGTGGGGAACTCCAATGATTTGATGTTACATTCTTTGGATTATTTTGATTGGACATTTTTTATGAAAATCATAGGGTTTCTAAACAAAATTTTTAATATTGGCTCCCTTTGACAATAAATATATCTCTGTGGATCTCCCTAGTTTCGAAAATGGGTTTGATATTCTTGATACCTTGCTCTCTACCTACTAATATTTTGACTATTTAACCCATACTGGGAAGTGCCTACTAGTGTTTTGACTAGGTTTACTTAAAACAATTTTGCTTGTTGTTCGCTTTTTAGCTCTTGAGCCTTGCTATTTTTTCATCTCTAGATGGGTGTCCTCAAATGGACTAGCACGTCTACTTTGAGATCTTGATCGAGGGCTCTGATAGCTCCCACTTTCTGGATGGCTTTACTTAAATTGGTTTTTCTTTATGTTGCCATTGGCCTACTATGTTACATCTTTGACTTGTTTTACTCAAATCGGTTGCCATAGGGAGTGTCCCTTTCATATGGTTTTCATTTATGAAGCCTCTTCTCAACCATTGCCTCCACTTTGGTTAATTCCAAATGGAGTACTAACATTCTGTGTTTTGTTTGTTGCTTCACTTACCAAAATTGATCCATGTCTGCTAAATGTCCCCAATGGTATTAAGGTTATATTCCGAAATAAGTTCGCTTGAATTTTTCATGATGCTTATTATACGGATCTAGTTGCAACATGCTACCTTAAGAATCTACATGTAAATTGTGGTGACTTGAAGATAGTTTGACAAATTTGAACTCTTTGGTAAAACACAGAGTGACTTTTAAGTCTTTAATTATCATATAGACATTACTCGAAGATCTTTTAAATGAGAATGTCCCACTCTATCGAAGGATGTATCCATGATCACATAGATCAGTATTCAATAGGATGTATCCATGATCACATAGATCAATATCCAATAGGACCAATATGTAAAGTTAGGGTTAAGTTAGATTAGACAAAAATGAAAAAAAATATATATAGCATGATCCTAGAGTCCAAAATCAAACAAAAATGTAAATTGCATTTGTTTGATATTTTTTCGCAAAAGAATAGAATTATCTACAAGAGATCAAAATTCCATACGTCTTATAAGGAGCAAAGTCTTTCAAAAAGGATAAGTTGTCACGTTCAATAGACCATATTTTCCTAAGCTATGTACTAGTAATAAAATCCAACCATCAAGCCAATACCCATCTAATCGGTTAAAAAAATCTCAAAGATCCTCACATGAGTATAAACACAAAACACTCAAAGTATTGCACAGCTTAACCAATGCTTGCTATAAACCAAAGTAGTGTCAAACCCAGCATGTGAAGAGTCATACCACATGACCAATAACCAGCTAGTTGTAAAGATTGATCATATCTATGTGACTTGTATCATGCTAAAAACTTCATTCATGTCAAACCAATGAGCTAGGAGAAGATTGGAGAGCACCATATTTTCAAAAGGCAAAACCAATTCCTATCCAATGGTTGCTGGGAATATTAAACCCTTATGTCAATCCAACAAAATCCATAATTTTGCATTCCATCCTCTTAAAATAAAAATAAAGGTAAACCAACAAGTTCCTAAACATGGCAGTATTCCAAAGAGAATTCCAACGTGAAGAGCAGCCAAGTACTTCCCAATTATGAGATAAAGTTAATTTATGCATGATAAATTTAGATTTTTTAGTAGGTAACATGTGAATAAGAAGCAACCCCCATCACCGTTAAACAGAAGCAGTACATCATTTCCTCCCACTCACTTTTTTGTTTGTAACGTAACCATGCAACCCTCACCTTATATAGAAAAAGGAGAGATGATGCTCATATAAAGTCCACAACCATTCAAGTCCTTTGGCAATACAAGCATGTGATCAAGTCACAAGGAGGGGAGTAAAACCACAAACACACCATCTCAAAGAAACACCCTAGGGAGGAGATTCAATTGCCCATGCCAAGTCCATGAACTGGCATGCAAGAACCATACTTCATCAATGGGTTACATCAAGGTTATGGTAAGAAAGAAGAAGATAATAGAGTGTCCATCAAAGACACAGTAATCAAATGAGGCATTAAGACTCTAGTATAGGACTACCTTACATTGTGAATAATACCGAGCCAATGGTTAGACAAACCCGCTAGAGGTATTGAAGGCAGTCTTCATCAGAACGCAAAGGGGACTAACAAAGAGGGATAAAGGAAGGAAAGGTATTGCATCATCATAGTTCTTTGAGGCTTTGGCACAGAGGGAGAAAGGAAGGGACAATACCATGACATCAAAGTTCTCAGAGGCATAGCAACTGCCATTCCCAAAAACCATGGGAGTTAGGTGAGGGTAACAACATTCCTATAAGGAGTAATTTAAAACCACGAGGTGAGGAGGAAATTTTGACATCCCTAAGGGTCATAACCGCACAACAACATTCCTATACAAAGCAATTTGAAATTCCAAGGTGAGGAGGAAAATCAACATTCCCAAGGGTCATAAGGTTCTTTGAGAGGCATCATAGTAAAAAGCAAGGATGTAGAGAGACAAGGAAGCAGTTACAAGAAAAAGTGAAATGATAGAAGAGAGTGTGTGTTTCTTAAGCAGAAACATGAAATTGTAGCTAAAAGAATGTAGGTGTGTGTGTGTGCACGCGCATGCATGCACCCACCCTTACCCAAGAGCACCATACTCGATGTTAAGGTTGTAGGCCCATTGAATATGGACCTACTACTTCATCAAGTCCATGAGAGTAACAAAGTAAAATCTAAATCCAAGCAAGTTGTTATAGTCAAAATCAAAGAAGAAAGTAAAGCATAATTCATGCTTACTAGACTCAACATAGTGGTCGATACCAAACACAATCCGATAATGTCTCTATGAACATTCTACTCTAGTAGGAGTTTTAAGGTTATGTGAGCTAGTACAACAAAGTGTTGAAGACTTTCATAATCTTTACTTGAGACAGAGAAATTCAATATTTGATATAAAATCTATCAAGAGCAAGTCTAATTGGTAGCTCCTATTTCTTGCAAGTCAAAGGACCAAAAAGATTGTGAATAGAAACCCTAGTCTAAGGCCAGTGACCATACCACCTAACACATGTGGGTCTATCAGAGACTATAGATAATGCATTCATCCAAAGCCAATATCTCGACCAACCCAATTTCCTAGGAAGGCCTTCTGTTTAGGATGTGAGTGTTGTTGTACTAAGATATCACTTATACACAAAATAAAAAAAAATCAAAAGACAATTGTCTTTAGACATTAAGAAGGTGGTTTGCACCAAAATGATTCTGCATTCAACTCAGTTTTATACAATATGATCAAAATGACATCACATTCTAGTTATCTTATACATCAAGACTAAACCATATTATGAGAGGATGAAATACACCTTCATCTCCAAGGTTAGTGGAGTGCATCAAAGATAAACCTTTCTAAGCAATGATAGAATTCTCACGTGCATCCACATACACAAGACAATAAATTTGTCTATGTATTATAGGTGTCAAAGAACCTGTCAATTGTTATCCATATCATACTTAAAAATTATCAGACTAGCTATAATTATATGTATGCAACAGTAAAAAGATGATCTCATTCTTAAGTTTACAAAACCATCCTTTCTTTTGAATCTCACTACAAAATCCGACAATAATGACAACAAAATGACTAACAAGTTCTGAAGTTCTAAGCTATAATTACACTCTTGAAGTAATGTCCATATGATCATTAAAGATTTCAAAGCAATTCCATGTTTTACTAGAGGGTTCAAATTTGTCAAACTATCTACAAGCCACCATAATTTGTATGCAGATTCTCAAGCAAGCATGTTGCAACTAGATCCATATAATAAGGATCATGCAAAATTCAAAGAAACTTAGTTTGAAGTTTAATTATAAATGACATCAGGGACATCTAGTAGGGATCAATTTTGGTAAGTGAAGCAACAAACAAAACATAGAATGTTAGTACTCCATTTGGAAGTCAATTTTGGTAAGCGAAGCAACAAACAAAACATAGAATTTTAGTACTCCATTTGGAAGTAACCAAGGTCGAGACAATGTAGAGAAGAGGCTTCATAAATGAAAACATATTAAACGGACACTCCCTATGTCAAGCCATTTGAGGAAAACAAGTCAAAGATGGAACATACTAAACCAATGCAAACACAAAGAAAAACCAATTTAAGTAAAGCCATCCAAAAAGTAAGTGCACTGCCAAATCCCTCGACCAAGTTCTCAAAGCAGATGTGCCAGTCCATTTGAGAACACCCATGCAAAGATGAAAAAATAGCAAGGCTCAAAGAGCTAAAATGATTGAATATCAACACACTTTTGCTATAGTAGACTTTGGGAAGAAACTCAATTACAAAATCATATTGGGAAGACCTTTCATGCGACAGGTACAACTTATCCAATATTGGGGAAACAACTATCTGTACTTGAAGCAAGTGGGATATATAACAAGGGTTAATTTAAAAGATCACACTTATAGATATGTCTTGAAAACACCCATACAAGAGTTTGATTCAGTCTCTTCGGCTGAAACTACGCTTCTCTCTTTGTTAAACAAAGACACTCCTATTTGGATATGCGGAGCTTCTGAAAACGAAAGCTTAAGAAGAGACAATGTATCTTAGAAAGGGATTGCACAGAAGAAGCCTACGTACCTGAACCCTTTCCAAAACATATGTTTGAGCCCTTTGAGTGGACTCAAATTTTAGCGACAATGGATGTATGTGTGAAAATGTCTATGCCTACTCAATTTTGCAATGAGGATGTCTACGACTTAATTCCCATCCAAATGATTTCAACCCTCAACATTGAAGATGAAATTGAGAACCCAAGGACTTGATGAAAGCTCAACAAGTCTTTTCAGACCTCTACTATGATGCAGCAGATGAGTTAGATGAACACTCAACTACCTCAGAAGATTCGGGGTCAGAAAAACAACATGTGAGAGCTCAGCTACTCTTGAAATGAGGGGAGGAAAAGTTTTTTGACTTTCCTAACCAGAAATCAAGAAGACAAAAATGGTATAGACAAAAAAGAAACACCAAAAACGTGAAAACAAGATCTATGCCATCAGTTTCCAGTAGAACACAATTCCTGATGCAGATAGATACACATGATTGTGTCAAAGACAAAATCACTGGCATATATTCTTCAAACAAAAATCCAGAAATGTCAAAAACATTGAGAAAAACAAGGAAGGATACTCAAGCAAAGCCAAACAAACAGGACAAGGATCCAACCATGACACGAGTTGAGCGGAAAAAAAAAATATTAAGAGTTGAAAAAAGCTCTAAAGGAGATATATACGACCAAAATGGAAACCACAAAAGAGGATGGTAAGGATGTAATGAGTGTTCCATACCATTACAAAAGTATACTCTCCAAGATCGAAAAATCATTGTAGAACAACCTGTTAGAGAACTACAAAAACAAGGCGAGTCCTACGAAGGGCCTGAGAGCGCAAAAAGATAGACTTGGATGAACCATGGGAAGAACCTAGGCCTGCCTACACTGTAAATGACCTAACAGAGGAAGAAGAAGAGATTTTACTAAGCTTACTAAAAGAATACCGTGATATATTTGCTTGGTCTTACAAGGATCTCAAGGGTGTTGATCTAGAAATTTGTCAACATACCATACCCATGAGAGATGATGCGAAACCAAGCAGACAAAGGCCATACACATATAATGAGACATTTGCCAGGAAGATCAAAGAAGAGATTGAAAAAATAAAGGAAGCCGAATTCATTTACGAAATTGAACACACAAATTGGGTATCTCCAATTGTGGTAGTATCTAAGAAGAATGGAAAATTACGAGTGTGTGTCAACCTCAAAAAAGTGAATGTAGCTACCATTAGAGACAACTTTCCTCTTCCAATCATTGAGCATGTCTTAGAACAAGTTGCAGGAAAATAAGCTTACAACTTCTTAGATGGATTTTTGGGATACAATCGACTTTTGGTTGACCCAAAAGATCAGCATAAAACTGCTTTTGCAACGGAATGGGGTATTTTTGCCTATCGGGTTATGCCTTTTGGGTTAACTAATGCTCCTGTCACCTTTCAAAGATTGATGAGCCATGCTTTTAAAGAATATCTGAGGAAATTCTTGGAAGTATACATGGTTGATCTATGCATACATTTATCAATCCGGGTTGATCATTTTGAACACCTCAAAAGGTATTCGAAAAATGTAGACTTTATAGGATTTGCCTAAATCCTAAAAAGTGCATATTCATGGGTAGACAAGGAAAAATTCTTGGACATATAGTGTCTAAAAATGGAATAGCTATTGTATGGATAAAATTCATGCTATTGCTGATTTGCGAAGACCAACAACAGTCAAGGGGGTTCAAGCCTTCATGGGGCATTGTGGATATTACAGATGATCCTTTTACATGTATGCTATAATTGCAAAACCCATGTATAGCTTGATTACACACTCTGAGTGGACCAAGTCATGTGAAGAATCCTTCATGAAGCTTAAACAAGCTCTCACCTCAGCTCCAATATTTAAAGCACCAGATTGGAATAAGATATTCCACATACATGTAGATGCTTCCAATTTTGCTATCGGTTGTATACTAGCTCAACCAGGAGACGGGAAAATTGACTTTCCTATTTCTTATGCTAGCCGACAGTTGAACATGGCAGAAAAGAATTACACTACCACAGAAAGGGAAGGATTCGAAATGATCTATGCCGTAAAAAAGTATAGACTTTACCTATTAGAAAACAAATTTGTCTTCTGTGTAGACCACCAAGCTTTATTATATTCCATGCAGCACAGGAAGAATAGTGAGATGGTTCATCATTCTTCTAGAATTTGATTTCATTGTGGTTGTAAAAAAGGGAACTACACATCAAAGAGCAGATCATTTGTCAAGGATTTTTTCAGGAGAATCACCTAAAGGGGTAGACGATGATCTACCAAATGCCTGTTTGTTCACCGTAGAAATGATACCTTGATGGTCAACAAACATGGTATCATTGATGACAATAGCTCAAATGGATTCACAAATACCACTTCCTATTACAATCGGATTAATCGGGCAATCGGCTATGTATCAATTACTAGCCGGTAGGCTATACAAAAGAAAATGAGATGGAATATTACTCTTATCCATTAATCCTAAAGAGAAAAACCAATACCTAAGTCAAGGACATATTACCATAGTAGGACTTCACTTTGCGGACGACCAAACTATGCAAAGAATTTTGAGACTTCGAGTATTTTGGCCAACTATGAAGAGTGATGTTTGTTCTTTTATAAAGGATTTTCCTCAATGTCAAAAATAGACACCCATACCTCACGTAACATTGTTTCAAATTTCATATGTTCCTAAGTGGAGTAACTATCTAGCTACTTACTTATCAAGTCAAACATTTCCTGAGGATATGAGTAAATGCCGTCAAAGAGCAATTGAAACTGAAGTAAGAGACTATGCTCTTATTGGGAACCAATTGTATTAGAGAGGTAAAGATCAACATTTGCGTCTTTGTGCAAATGCCCGGGGCGGTCACTTATCAAAAGCTTCCTATATCACGTGCGTTTAAGAGGTTATTAATAATACCTCAATATACATACTATATTTACACTACGTGCATATTTAAAAAACCCCCACCCCCCTCTATATGTATACATTTTGATCTTTTAATAATCCTCTCCGGTTAACTCACGTGATAGCATACACATTCTGAAAAGTGACCGCCCCGGGTGCAAATGAAGACGGATATATTCCTATTATAGAACAAGCACATGCTGGATTAGATGGAGGTCGCTTTTCTAGTGAAACCACCGCAAGAGAAATCTTAATGGCAGGCATATGGTGGCCAACACTTTTTGCAAGATGCCAAAGAATATGTTAGAATGTATGATGCTTTTCAACGAGCAAAAATGTCAGCACGTGTAGATAGCATGCCCTTAAGACCAATGATGGGAGCCAGAGCTTTCGCAAGGGATATAGACTTTGTTGGGCCAATACAGCCACCTGCTTATAGGACCCAAGCTCAATATATCATTGTAGCTACGGACTATTTTACCAAGTGGACTGAGGCTAAAGCAACTCAAAAGAATGATGCCAGAACAACTACCGCGTTCTTATATGAGTATGTATATGGACTACCAATAACAATTGTTAGTGATCGGGGAACTCATTTCCTCAATGAGGTAATCAAGTATTTGCTTAATGAATTTATGGTCATCCATAACAAATTAGCTCCCTACCACCCACAGGCAAACGGACAAGCTGATCATATGAACAAAATTCTTAGCTCGGTATTGACTAAAGTGGTTAGGCAAAGGATCTTGAGTGGACTGGACATGAATTGTCAGAAAAACTAGAATATTTTAGAATAGTTAGATGAACAAAGGCTCACTGCCGTAGCTCACATCTATGCACAAAAACAGTTTTTTGATTCCCATCTAATCACAAAAATCTTCAAGAAAGGGGACTTAGTTTTAGTCTATTCCCTTAAGCAACACATTCCCAAGTTTAAGGAAAAGGAAAACGGACCGTTTGTCATTGAAGATATATCTCCAAGTGGAGCAGTTAAGCTATCCATCCTAGAAGGTGAACCAATGGCTTATTGGATTAGTGGATGTCATTTAAAAAAATACAATTTGTCGCTAACCAATGATTTTCTAGAAAGAATGCATGCAGCCAAGCAAAGGAGGATTAAACGACAGCAGGTTATTGATGAAGCCCAAGAGGAAGCTCGGTTTCGGGTACTCAACAAAAAGCTTCTCTCAAAAATCAACAGATACCAATTCCCATCAACACTCTAGAAATAGAGGACCGACATTGAGAAATGCCAAAAGATGCAGTGTCAACAGATGAGGAATGGTTAGATGGAATGGACCTTCTCATCAAAGTGCATCTCAACAACCATAGCACAAATGCATTAGTCAAAAGAGGAGATCGAGTAAACGGAGTCATTTATTCCACGTACAAGAAATCAACAAGTCAGTCTTTGACAACAGGAATAGCGACAATAAAAGGATGCAACAAGAACCCAACACCAACATTGGGAGTAGTCAACTTGAACGTGATAGTACATGGATGTTCATGTCCTCATCAATTTGTATGCTTACCAGATGAACACATGAATGAGACGATGATCCTTGGTATTCCCTAGATGCGGACATACAAAGCAGTACCAGATTGAGATACAAATCAGCTCAAGCTATCACCTAAAGGCGGGAAACTCATTGTTCCAATTGCACCAAGTAAGGAGGAATGGAAAGGAAGCAATCAGTATACGAAACCACGAAGTAATCAATATTCTCCATCCTATCGACAAGCAAATGCTACAGGTAGCATGCAAGGAGTCAGGCAAATTGGGGTACCAAAAGCACAGCTTAAGGATAAACCGATTCAAATTTGGGTGCCCAAAACATCATCAACAACACCAAAGAAGGTTCCAAAGGTCAAAACACAGAGGCGACCTTCTCCGCGCAAGGAACCTAATATAAAATGGGTTTGGAAGAAGAAGGAGCACATATCTTCTCCACAAACAATAAGACTAATCAAGCAATGGAGAGTTAAGCCTCAGAAGACTCCACCACACCATTCTGCACCAAGCAAACCAAGCTACCAATGGCGAGAAAAAGCTCGACAACAACCATTATTGGTACCTAAAGCCCAGGCAATCAACGTGTTGAAGCATCCTGATGGCACAATCAAACAGAGAGCACACAAGCTACAAGATTTTCTCTTTGGAAGACAGCATCAGAAATCCTCAACATCAGAAACCCTTGAGTTAATTACTCAAGACCCAGTTCTTGCACGGCATATTGATTTGAACTGCATTGATCTTCAAATCATGATAGAGTCAACCAAGGCTATGCATAAGACACGATTGTTCAACCGCACACAGTCGTCTTGGAGTACACCATCTAGGAGGGGTGGAAGGGCACTAAGTAATTAAGGGCAATATTTGAAGAGGGAGGAAAAAATTTTGATGTTAATGTGTGAATTTTTTTGCAAAATTACCTAATAATGCCCTTATAATTCATCAACATGAAAAAATTCACTGATAATATCTTCCCGATGAGTGTAAATAGTGTATATACTATCAGAAAATTATCAAAAAATAGTCTTTTTTTGTTATTTTTAATCATTTTTCTCGATATTGAGACTTAAAAATGGAGAATACAATAAAAAACAATAAAGTTTTGTTTTCCAATGGATTTTCTTAATTATTGGATTTTCACTTTGCTTTTTTTAGCGCATTTTGTTATTTTCTTTGATTTTTCTCAATAAATAGGTCAAAAATTAATAATAAATAGCAAGGGAGATCAGATGGAAAAATTAAAGACACGATGCTGATTAGAAAGACAAGAGGAACAAGCACAAAAAATTTCAATGAAGTCGGAAGATGAAAGCGGGAAGCCTAGATTAGGCAGTCAGACCTACTTTTGCAAAATTCTTGCACAGGAATCCGATCGGGAAAATTTTTGAGTCTAACCTAGATTTCACGGCCCAGTAGGACTAACAGGGGAATTTGAAAAAAAATTGGTTCGGGAAGTTTGAGTATAGATACCCAAGGTAGGCTAAAATCACCTCATTTCCACTTGTTGCCCTTGAAGAGAGAGCATTTCGACTTCTTCGCGTGTATTTTCTGGAGTCTACAGTCACCTTTTTTTAGTGTCGTCTCACACAAAACATGAGGGGTAAGTTCTTTACTCATCAATGATCCATTTTTTACGGTCTGAAGCTAGTCTAAACCCCTAGAAAAAACCCTAGAATTCGAGAAGTGCACGAATACCTACGACCAAAAACTGACCATAGCGGCCTGTCAACTCAACCAAATCAGATGGGATTTGAACTATAGCATGCCCTAACATAATAGAATCTTTCTATATCATTAGTTGACCATTCGGCACGGGTCGAGGGGTACCCAGTAGAAAAGCTAGGTTTTTGGCAGATGCCAGAATTTGGTTATGACTCCACAGACAGCTTGCCTACGAGTTTTATAAACAATGTATATGATTGGTTTCTTGAAATCAATCAAGCAAATCCCTCGAAAAGCAAAGAATAGCTCGAAGGCTACAAAGCGTCAAATCCGACATACGAGGTCAAACTGACTCCAAATGGACCAAAATTGGATGAGTTGCTTCACGACTATGTTGCGGACAAGTCCATGGACTTAAAAGTGACTAATCAACTCAACAGGCAATGTAGTCACAAAAATCATAGACTTCACAGCCGACAAAGCACAAAGTAATTCCAGCAAGACCAAACTTTACCAAATTCAATTTAGGACTTATTTTAGGTGTATAGAATGTGTTTAGGCCAAAATTTTTAAGTTCTTCAAGAAAGATGTGACTGTTGTAAATAATCTAATTATTTACTTTTGCATTATTTTTGCTTGAAAGTTGCATCATCACCTCACATATCATTTGTACAAACTTAATACATGCCAAAAATCAAGTATGAGCCAAACTGATCACATATAACTTGGAAAATTGCCAAAAAAAACGCAAAGTAGTCTTTGCAAGCCAATTTTTGAGTTATGCACCACATTTCTTGATCCAAATCACCTTATATCGCATAGACAAGGTCTATACAATGCTTAGAACCAAGTTGTGCCAAAAAATATTGATTTTGGTAGAAAAGCTAATAATCACGATTATTTACATTCATGCCAAAACGGAGAAATTTTGCTATTTTGCCATCATACATCAAAAGTACATGATGTGCTAAGCCCACTAGCCAAGTTTGAACAAATTTGGAGCTCAAAATCTCAAATTTCCTTTATATCTACTGTTTCAGAGACCTAAAGCCAAAATCTGGTACCATTTTTATCCTATGCATCCAAATGAGCCCATATTTCACTCAGAGTATTTAATTGGTATATACTTCAAGCTTGTAATGCCAAATTTGCAAAAATTTGAAAAATTTACTCAACTATAAATAATTGCGATTATGTACTTTTGTTGCAAATTTTTGTTTGGACTTTATAATTTTATTCCTTACATGTTTTTATGCATCTATGCTTGTTCAAAAATTGATTTGAAGCAAATTGGATCAAAATTGTCGGCATTTCAGACTGAAGGACATTTCAGAGAAAAATCTGTCAAATTTGCTAAGTTTGACAGTCTATTCACTGAACAAGAGCCATGCAAGTAGCAAAGAGGTCCAACAAGAAGCTCAACCAAAAAGAAAAGTTGCAAGAGCTACCAACATATCAACTAGACCCCGATTCAGTCAAGAATGCAAAAGCGACCTATCTCTCACAACAACAACTTGAAGAGCACAACACCACAGTGTTCACTGGCCGATTCAAGAGCGAGGAGGGACATCAGGTAGAGTTGCAACTTCTACTCAAAGAAGTATATGATGTCGTCGCAAAGCCCGAGACCAAAGAAGCCAACTGGAGGCTAGGACTCAGAAATTTTTATGAACAAGAGCCGTGTGGAGTGGACTTCCAAAAGGCTTATGAGATTCTGTCCACAATCAAAGGAGATGGCACCACTCAGATCTCTGATCCTCAAGGGAATAAGGTTGAAGTTGTGATTACCAAGGAGATAGTGGCAAAAACACTCAGACTGCCAACAGAAGGAATGACAATGAGGGCAAGAGACAGAAAGATGGCTGGATCTTTCATCAAAGAAATCGCCGCCGCCACGTTTGCAGACCTCATTCACAAATAGGTGGAAGAGCTTGCAAGGTTATACCACCAGCACTTCCATTTCCTTACTAAGAGGCTGCCAAGGTGTACAATGCCCTATCATGTGGTTGCCACCACCTTTATGCAAGTCCTCAAGTCAACAACCAGACAGCCAATTGACCATGCACAATATGTCTTGTCCACATCAAAAGGGACAAAGAACGAAGGAAAAATCACATACCTGGGTGCACCAAAGGTTTTGACAAGGATTGCATACCATGCCATCGGCATGGCCAACAACTTACCACCTGCCCCAGATCAGAACACTTGGATAGTGTCAGCTCAACCTTCTCCTCGAGCTACAAGCTCTGCCAAGAGATCCTACAAGTCTTATGAAGAGTGGACTGAGAGCTCGCTAGAACGGCACAGTAGTGATAGCTCAGATAATGAAGAAAAAAGAGCATGACGGGAGGAAATGAAGAGAAAAGCCGTGGCAGCACACCAAGAGGAACCCGTACAAAAGCAAGCCCGATTTAAAGAGAGAAAAACTCATACCAACGCAACCTCCAAGCACAAGGAAAGGACCCGAAAAAGTGCGTGCCTATCGAGCTTAAAGGACCAAGAACCAAGCATCACACCAGGAAGTAGGGTGAAGACCCCACTCAATCCCTGGAATGGATGTATCAAGAAGCAAAAGCTTTAAAGTTGAAAGAAGCACAAGAAGCAGTAAGTAAAGGTAAAGATGCAGAATAGCAAAAGCAATCAGAGGAAGCCACTGCACAAGGAGAAGAACAACATGCTCAAGGTGATGTGTCTCCTTGCATATCTTCTCCTGTTTCCAAACACCAAGATCACCCAATGTCGAGCCCACCACCATCACCAGTAGTTAAAACCACAGCAAGTGAACAAACAGAGCCTAAACAGTAAAAGGCAGTTGAATCTACACAAGAACCTGAACAAAAAGAGGCAGCTGAATCAGAAGAAAAGGCAACAGATTCTACACAATAACAAGAAAAGGAGCACAACAAAGAGCCGCCAGAAAGGGCAGCCAGTCCTGCACCAGAAGAGGACACCGCAAAGTTTGAGCACACAAGAGAACAAGAGGCCGAGGAAACACCCTCTACCTTAACACAACAAGAGAAGGTCGAGGCACCACCGTCTACCTCACTGAAAAAGGATCAGCCACAGCCACAAGGACAACAGCAACCAGCCGTCTTGACACAACCAAAAGACACCCAAGAATTTGCAAAAACATCAAGACAGTTGGCAGGAAAGGAAGACTGGCAATCAAATGACGAATTCATCATGCAGGTTAATGAATATGCTAAGCAAATGCAGGATATGACTGAAAGACTTCGCTCAACAGCACTTGGCCGTAGCACAAGGGCCAAAGAGATAGAGATGGTGATTGACGCACTCCAAGGGGAGTTAGACGACAAACTGAATGTCATCACCGATCTATAGAGGTAAGTGCAAGAGTTGAAAGTGGAAGCTGAACAGCATCAGCTCATGAGGGATAGGCAGCAAAAAGAAATAAAGGAACTAGGTGAACTACTTACAAAATTGTCAGATGCATGCAAAGCAAATGATGAGCAACTAACAGAAGTTACAAATGAAGTTCTAACTACAACCCTCTCAGTTCCAAAAATTCAGGTACAATTAGATGTTGCAAATGCCTCCCTACAGTACTTAGAACAACAAATCAATGATCATGCAATATTCTTGCGGCAAATACAAGAGAATCCAACCATCCCCTCGATCAAATGCACAAACAAGGTCGACAAGGCATTAGAGAAGAAAAAAAATACCTCGAGCTAGAGCTAAACTTGGAGCAGTCTCAATGCAAAGACTTAGCTTTAATGTGGGTCCAAAGAGAAGACGAGGTGCTGAAGAAAATAGCTGCACTTAAAAGAGTCAACCAGCTATTGAGAGAGGGAAACAGTAGAGTTAAGTGGCGAGGAGGAGTTTCAAATACCCATTACCGAAGCAGATACAGTGCCCATGGTCCAGCTCTCAAAGGCTGAAGAAGATGCACTAAAGGTAAAAATTACACAAGAGGTAGATGAGTAGTGGAAGGCAGCAATGGATTGGGAGCTGAGAGTACTTCATTCCGTCAATTTCACACTACTCACTCCCAATCAAATAAATGCGCAATGGCACCAACAATCCCTGCCCTACCCTCTGATTAAAGTGGAGCTGCTACAAGTGAAAGAAAGGCTTTACACCGACATGAAAGTCGAGGGCGCGGATCAAGACCACCCAAAGTGGAGGCTGAGCTGGTTGAACAAGAATCCAAGGTACTTGATTCTGTTCACAAGAGCACTTACGGCCCTGCAAAAGGATCCTACCTTCTTTCCTGTACCAAGAGTAAGGACCTGGATAGCACATGATGCACTACTAAAGAAGCGGCCAACTTGGCTGAATTACCCCAGATTGCCTGCTCCAAAAAAGGGACAGCCGGCTGAAGAATACATGGTGAAAACCCTTAAGGGTGCCAAGTCATTCTTTAAAAGTCTACCAGATTTGTCATGTGATATGCTATATAAAATCTGTCGAATGTTGCTCACCTGCATCGAAGTGTTCAATGAGCCAAAGCAAGCAGGCACCCCTTGGATGTCATTCCTCGAGGGTAACAAAGGGTTGTGCTATGATCTCAATGGCCAACCTTCCAAGTCCTCTATGGCTTCTACTCCAGGTATATTTTCTTACCTTCTCACAATATGTTGGCGTTCGAGGAAGCGTTTTACACAAGGTTTTTCGCTTGGCGAACGAAAATATTTGGGCCAGTGATTAGCAATCTGACATCAAGGTTTGTATGTTACTCCACAGTGGAACTGAAAAATAGAGTCACTATGCAGTTCTTACAAGTGCCAGATAAAGAAAGGAATATCAGATACCAAAAGGCATTGAATGCGCTTAAAGACCGCGTCACCAATCGTCAACATGAAGACTACTTCAGCCCATAAAGTTGTGTCAAGGGACAACATACGTGAGGAGGGGGGGAATGTTAGAAGCAAGCTAACACAAATACCACGAATACCATTTTTTGGAGTTCTCATTGTAAAAACACTTATTATTTTGGTAAATCGGGAAAATTGTAACTCCTATTTTTTGGATAAACCTTGTAATTGATGAGTCGGGGCTACAAGCTTCCAGATCGTATCAACCTGTCATTACCCATCTTTGGTAGAACTCCCGGATTATTAGTTTTGACCACCAAAAACCTTGGCTAAGGTATAAAAGCCAATTTTTGTAAGTTATTAAAAAGTTTTGGATAATGAAATACACAACGTGAGCTAACTGTGCTCACTTCTCTCCTTCTCGCGCTTCCTACTCCCTCCTCGGTTGTCACATTGCAGTCATGTTTGTTGCATTGCAACTGCAGGTAAGAGCTCTATGCATTGACGTAAACACATCATAGTATTTTGTAGCTTTTGGCGTCACCGACCCACGGCCTGATTTCATCAAAAGTAGGACACGCGTTCCACATGAAGTTTTATCATTGCAATGATGTAAAACTTTGCTAAAAGACTCTACATACATTTTTAAAATTAATGAGTAATGGGCTGGTTTATCAAGGCCAATGGAGGTCGAGTTCATGTGTTTTACTGATTATTCTTTTTGGATCCAAATGTTCCTAGTAGGTGAAACTTTGGAAGGGTTGGATTTGAAAACTATACCGTTGAGAACAGCCCCAAAAATCATAATTTTTGGATTTTTTAAGATTATAAACTTAGATTGATTATGCAATCTCCCAGTGAATTTTGGTAACGCTTTGGCACCTTTCTACATGCAAAAGGAAATCCCTAAGGAGTCCACACTCCAATGGCCAAATGTCTCAATTTTAGATCAAAGACACTATTTTGCAAGTTTTGACCATAAGATGAATTTCGATGATCTTTGACAAAAAATTTAGTCTACTCGATGTAAAAACAAGTAAAACTCTACAAAAATATGACATGAATGTCAAAACAAATAAAATAAAACTCTATTAAAAAAAGGCAATTTTGGATTCAAGTCACAAACATTGCACTTTTTTAAGACAAAACAAACAACAAAACCAGGCCGTTTTGTTATGTACCCAAATCACCAGATTTTGTTACCTTAATCAAGTTCAAAAATCTAGGAACCTTCGGGTGTTTGAGGCTAAATTGGTTGTGGCCCAGTTTGAGATATTGTGCATCTCAGTATCAAGCTCATCCATGTTGTAGGAGCTAAAAGAGGGATAGCAGGTAGAGATAAAGAGTGGCATCATGCACTGAGCTCCCTAGGCTTCTCGTAGCATGTTTTGGTTTTAGTTGGGGCAGGGTTCATGCCCCCTTTAAAATTGTTGACACCTCAAGACACATGTTGTGCTTGAGGGCCATTGTTTTTTTTTTTTTCAAGCTAACATAATTTCTCTCCACTCACAATTGTTAGTATGACAAAAAGAAAAAAGACAGGACAAACAACAAATAAACTCAAATGTCAAGTGAATCCAGTCTTCCGCTTGACCATAACCAAAAAGAAAATTAATGGGTCTCTGGAAAGCGTATAAAGGATTCTCTCTAGCTTAGGTAGACAGGAATTAACTATCACCTTTTCTAGCATCCCTGAGGGTCTTTCAATATGTCCATCATCCAATTGCAATTTCATTCGAGTTTGTCTAATGGTTGGTTGTCCCCAAGATTTCCATACTTCTTTCGTGGCTATGGCTCTGCCTGCTCCACTATCCAGTATTGCCATGGTTTCAATGTCATTATATTTCACTGGAAGGGTGGTGTTTCCTTCTTCCCCTTCATAGTATTTTCCGACTTTGTTCATTGGAATAGATCGAATCTCTTTGTTATCCATTTTGTGTTTCAATCTTTCCAAATTTTTTACAATGAGCCCCATTATCCCCACCTTCTCTAGGGTTTTCTGTAGATCATTCCATAAATATGGTCTGAGATAGTTCTCCCAAAGTAAGAGTGATTGGATGGGTGTAGACATGATTGAATGAATGTTGTCTACTTCCAAGGTCTGTTTCACTCTTTTTACTGGAGTGGTCTTACACACTATGGATTCATCTTCGTTATCTCCCGAGTAAGAGGGTAATGTTCAAAGTCAATGGTTTAGACATTCCTGAAGCTTCAGATCCGCAATCCTGGTACAAGGATTGTACATCCATGTCCATATCAGGAGGTAGGTTGTCCAATCAAACTTCCTCTATAAGAGCTGAGTTTAGAGTTAGGCTCCCATCGTTGATCTCTCAAATTTTTTTCCATAAGTGTTCTGGCCAGTCTTCCTCTACGAAAGGAATTCCGTCTAAGGCATCTTCGTTGTCTGGCACTACAAGTTCTGGTTCTTTTGTTTTAAGGTGGGGTTCTACCACCAATTTGGATTTTTCTTTATTGTCTCTTACCACAAGCACTTTAGATTTTGCGATACTTCCAAGCTTGGGTTTTTGTTTTTCCATCATTTCTTGCGTGATTCTTACCAAATTTTAATAAGCTTCAAGCTTAGCTGCTTCCATGTCTAGAGAAGGATAGTTTTTCCATTTGTTTTTCATGTTTTGGTCTACTTTAAGTCCTGCTTGGTAAGCTTCCAAGGCTGCATTAATAGGCTCAAAAAATTTATCAACCAAAATTGATCCTCCAAATTTCACGGTTGTTTCTTTGATTTTGCTTCCAGTTTCTTTCACCTTTTCCTGGAATAGCTTTTTTGCTTTCTTCTCAATTTCAGTCCGTTGTTTCTGTTTTCTCAATTCATACCTTTTGCTTTTGCTTCTTTTGGTCTTTTGAGAGGCACCTTTTGTGTTCTCCAAATCGTCATAAGAGTTATGTTTCTTTTCCTTAGCCTAAGCTCTAGTGATTACCTTGACTGGAACAATCCTTTCACACTTAGATGAGCTACTAGGTATCACTTGGACTACATTTACTACTGTTTTCCCCTTATTTAGAGGATTTTTAGGACAATCTTCTAGGAAGTGCCCTCTCTTTTTGCAACATTGTATGCAATAAGCTACAAGTGGCTTGAGGTTCTTGTCAGGCTCTGGGCATTTCATTTTTCCAATGATCATCTCCACCACAGTTGTGACAGTTTCCTGTTCTTGGCTTAATCATGGGTCTTACCATAGGAGGTCTGACACCTAGATTAGTGTGCGTGTCTGGCGCACGTGTCAATGCAAGGAACTTGCCGATACACTGTGTGCGAGCCACAAATGGCTCCAAACACACAACAAGCCTAAACTAGTAAGCTCAAAGATGGCAATGGTGTGTCACTCACCGCTCTACGCTTACTGTCGTGGAGGATTCCTCGTCGTGAAGAAGAGGGAGACGCCACTACGCCACACTCAACCACCTCGCCGTCGTCGTGCCACCGCAATGCTCTCTCTCTCTCTCTCTCTCTCTCTCTCTCTCTCTCTCTCTCTCTCTCTCTCTCTCTCTCTCTCTCTCTCTCTCTCTCTCTCTCTCTCTCGCGCATACACACACACACACACAAGGAGATGAAGAAGAAGAAGATGGAGATGGAGCAAGAGCACTCTTCAATTGCACAAATGAGAGAATGAGTGAATTTTAGGTTTAGTTGACTTTTATATGAGTTTGCCCCATTCACACTTGGGCGCCCATACTTAGCTAACTAATCCCTTGAATGTCCCAGTTAGAGTGCACCTCTCATCGGCGATCACTCTTATCCTTTTCCTATTGGACCGACAAGCCCGGTACTTGACTCTACCAAATAAATAATACAGCATCCGTCGTAGGTGATAGGAATGTGTGTGAGGGTTAACATGCCCCCCTTCTTGATGTAGATTCCGTCCTCGGAAGCTATTAAGTTGAAGCTCGTTCATTGAGGTGGAAGAGAATTTGAGATGAATGTGCCTTCTTCAGTCACTGCAAAATCAAACAACATTGGCACAATAATTGCATTCTCATATACAATTAAAAAGCATATGCAGTTTTAGGCAAACAAATTGATTGGTAGCATAATTCTAAACCATTTGTCAGCAGTAAACATTAAATTGCAATAAAATCAAACGCATAATAATTGGGAAGGTAAAAAACTAAACAAGTTCGGGGTCTCTAATTCAACAGTTGAAAGGCACTAAAGATCGACTATTAATACCATGGGCAAGCTTCTCAATTTTCTCTGGTCAATTAAGTTGTTTAATCGCGAGAGCCAAGTATTTCATGTTCGAGGGTTGACTAGAGGATATACCAGGAAGACCTTGTAGTTAAGCTACAATAAAAGGAATTGCTCATGAAATCATAGCCTGACTTATTTCCTTTTCTTTGATCCCCCAAAGTATTTTCACATTGTTTCAATTTTGATGTGTGTGCTTATTTTGTATGCCTTGGGTTTTTTGCTTTTCAAGGAAAAGCACCCACACTGGGAACCAATAGGGCTCTAGTACCATAGGCGATACATGTGAGTAAAGTACCAAATCAAGCTGAGGTTTCTCTTCCAGCTTAAGATTTTACATTGTGGCACTTTGATTTTTTGTTTGTTCATTTCAGCATTTTAATTTTGTAACTTTGGGGGGTCATATAACACTATTACACCTCCCCAGGCTCATCACACTAGTAAACTCCCTATATAATACTTAAACTAAAGGTCAATAGGGACTAAACCCACTAGAAAGCCCTAGTACATTTCACACAATGCTGCCTAAATCGGATTAAGAACCTAAGTAACCATTGATTATTATGAAGGCATTCCCCATGGTATTAAGAGAAGATCTCTAACACCTAGCTTGGTCAAACTAGCTTAGTCAGACAGCTTGATTTTTAAACCTAGACAAGTGATTATGACAAAAAATTACATTGAATTAAATGTTTGATACTAAGCAAATGTGATGAATATTATGCTACCAATCACAATTAAAGCAGACAAACATAGATGCAAAAAAGATAAGGGGCAATGTTAATGGACAAGAAACACCTGTTTGTGTTGATGGTCGCGCTTGATTTGAAGTGTGAACGAGATAAATATTCCATGAAGGCCCAAATGCTAACCACAGCAACACGTTCCTGTACACACGAGGAAACACAAAGAATACCTCTAGAAGGCACATTAGTGGGAAGAGGTACTTTGCTAATCACTAAACTCTAAAACAGAAACACTCCTATCGTATTAATCCTACCTACCCTCCATCACTCGAGTGATGAGGATCAAAGGTGTTTTATGACATAGGTTTCTGTTTCAGTGTAGCGGATGTCAATGTATAGGTCTGGGTCGATGTATTGACTTTTATTGCGCATGCTCATTTGCTAATTGCTCTTGCTCTTTATTATTTTTGTTTTGTGTGAGTATAAGGCTTTATATGTACATTCCCTAAGATTGGGAGATTGAGAGGTCAGGGAGAAAGGTTGAGAGGGGAGTGAGTGAATGATGACTGTCAGCAAACACTCACCCCTTCCTTGGGTAGATCATACCGTTTGAAATGTCCTCGTCACCCTTTGAAACCAATTGTTCCAGTTGGTAATAGGTGAGGATTTTTTCCAGTAGCATTAGAAAAAAATTGGACCCCCTTGGGGCCATGTAAGGATCCCTAATTTTAAGGGATTAAAGCTACTTTTGTAGGGGATGGAGGGAACAAAGACAATAAATAGGGCTACTTTTGTAGCTCTCTCTCTAACTTCTCTCTAGATAGGGGAGGGGGGGAAAGTAGGGAATGAGGGTGGTAAAGTAGGAGGAATAGGGGGGATAAAGTAGGAGAGAGAGGGGAGTAAAAAGAGAGAGAGGAGTAAAGGTAGAGAGAAGAACCATTCTCTCTCTGCCTATCACCAAACAAAGAGAGTAAGTAGTTATGACAAAAGCCACTTTTCAGTTCGTGCATCAATTTACCCCCAAAAAATGAATATTTTATAAAATCTTCAAAATGGATCTTTTAAGCTTTCAAAAGGTCCCTATATATATATATATTAAAAAAAACAGTATTTTTTTAGAAGAATCTAGCTTTTATAAGCTCCAAATCTAAAATTCCTTGGGTCCCTCTCTACATTAACTCCAAGAATAAATAGACAATACCACATCATCAAAACGTCCATCTAATAAAGCCTAAAAATTGAAATTTTTAAAATTTAAAAATTTTCCTTCTTTGAGCTCAAAAATTGAACCTATATATGAAAAAATATATTTTTAAGTCTTTTTATCCCAAAAATTGTTTGTTTATCCCAAAAAGTATATCTTATCAAAATTTTTTCCCATCATAACTTTTCACCATGTCTCTTCGCGACATAACCAATGAATCACCTGCGCCGTCATCTATTAGGTCAACTAATTTCAGTCTGCGTCTACCGATCGAATTTGCTCCCACAAAAAAAAATGACGAGAAAGCATCTCAACCGGCATCCGTACGATGGTTTCGATGAGAAACCAATGTTGACTTGTGGCTTGATGGAGGGTTGTATCCAAAAGATCCGCTTGTGGGCTGTCATCCGACATTCCGTACACTCCCAAGCTTAATCAAATATGTGAGAGAAGGAGAACGTGGTCTTCTTAGGTATTGTAAGAGATTCGACTCCAATCACGCAGGTGCGTCGGCATATTTCCGACAACAATGTCAAGTGTTACACAATCATTCCACAAATCTCCAACAAGAACTACATTCCACAGAGAAAAAACTCAAACTTCTTAAAGAGGAGATGAAAGCTACAGAAACTGAGGTAACTAAGCTACAAATTGCAATGATGCACCTAAAAGCCACTCCATTTGGAATGCGTGAGCGTAATAGGGAGTTCTCTTCCATTGAAAACTTAGCATCTAATGGAGGGGCACGTAAGAAGCGGATCACGGCAACCAGGTACTTTTTTAAATTCACAGTGTTTATAACTCTCAAATAATTTTCATCAATTTGTAACTCGGTTCACCTTTTGAAATAGGACATATATACAAGATGTGTGTGGAAGTTTTAGACAAGAGGACCGTTGCAACCTTCTCCTAGGATGCATCTCAAAGGAAGATATACTTTACATCATAGGTTTTGAAAAGGCCAAACACAGGAAAGATGCCATCACAAAGGAGATCCTAAAAAAGATCTCTAACCTTGTGTCTGAGGATGATGTCCAGAGAGCTTGTGATGACGTTGGGATCAGCACAAATGCATACCATGCACTTCATGGATTGATGAAAGATGCATTACGAGAGCAAGGCATCACCGAGAATTTATTTCCTATTCCACATAGGGTCCGACTTGCAAAAAAAGCAAACAATGATCTCGTTCGGGAATCCCTTGGCGAATACGAACACATTGAAGGATCCATGGTGTACTCTTCCACGAGTGCCAAGTCACGTTGTAATATAAAGGGAGGCAATACTATTCCTAATGGGACAAAGAATTTTAGTTATCATCAATTCAACAATATTTTTGTTGACTTGAAACGAGTACAACGAGCTATGGTTAAATTTTATGCTTTGTCTCCACAAGGTAATACAAATTGTAATGTCGTTTTTTATTTGTATTGAATATCATTTAGTATAACAATTAAATTATTGTGTTGTTTCAGTACTTGGAGAGAAGCTCATATTTATTCTTAAGCTAGATGAATGTCAAATTGTCAAAGGACGGAGATTAGAACGTATGAGTGTGACACTCATGAATGAGGCAATGTTTTTTGCAAAAGTCGATGCTATCGGTGATCATTCTCAGAAACCATCATTTAGTGTACAATCGGAAAAAGAAATATGGTGGTTAGGAGCTTTTGAAGTTCCGAAGGAGACTCATGAGGGGTCTTCTCTATGATCCCGTGGATCAAAGAGGTTATTAAGGCACAACTAGAGGGAGAAAAGCTAGAAGTAGACGGAGTAGGTACATTTGATGTTGAGTGGAACTTAGGAGGTGATCTAAAAACAATCAAATGTATACTTGGGTGTAAACTGTTGGGGTATAAAGCCCAATGTGGTCGCCCAGGTAAGTGGGCGAGCCGCCAGGTATGTACACATATTCTTTTGTAAAAACCTAATAAGAACTCACTATGCTCTACACATTACAGTAGAGCAAGTTCACCATATCTTCGTGTTCTTCTTCTCGCACTCTCTCTCACGTCGCACTTCCGCTCGTACTCCTTCAACTGGTATCAGAGCTCAGATCAAGGCTCGGGGCAGCACTGCAGGAGGCTAGAGTCACCAGCTCAGATTGGAGTGAAATTCGACAGGCGAAGACACGGCCCCAAATCCTGTGGGAGAGCCCGATGGGCTTGGTGTTCTCAGAATTTCATTCTGAGGTCATCTCGGCCACCGTTCGGCTTCGACAAAGGTCTGCGCATGCCATTTTCGACTACGTGGTCTCGGCGGGTGCAGATCCGACTCTGCAAATTTGGGGTTTTCGGCCTACGACTGCAGGTGCTGAGGATATCGACACTCCCAGAGTGTTGATTTGTGCCTGTCTACACATCGAAGGACGGCTCACAGTTCTTGGAGGCGTGTCACATACGACACGGGCGCATCTACACAGAGACTGTAGGCAACATCCACTAGTTCATCAGGTAGCTTGTGTTTGCTGCTTGATATTCCAGATTTCATCCTGACATTGCAGGTACTTCCACATGGGATGTATTGTCAGAGATGATGTATGTCTGTTGAGGGTTTGTTGGCTGTGAGTCACGCAGCAAACAACCGCCGCAGCGGTTACAGCATACAGTGGGAAATTTGTGGATGTATAACTTTGTGGGAAGTCTATGTACTGTCAGATTTACTGCAGCCTTTGTTGAGGGTCGAGTGAGGTTTTATTGAGCTGGGGGATTCTCGAATGTTGAGATCCTTTCGGTGATACAGGTCTTGGAGCGATCCCTCGAGCACCCTTAGATAGGCAGCTAGGATGTATTGACTGTGAGTTAGACAGTTGGGATTGCATCTTTGCTTTACTGCCATTGAGGCATTGTCACAGTCTATGCTTACAAGACAGTGACAGGACAGTGAGAGACAGTACAAGTGCAGGACAGGTTTACCCGCAGCTTACAGTGTTAGAGAGACAGTGGTTTTTTGAGCTGTTTTTTGGTCTGTTTTTAGTACACCAGAGCCATTTTACAAAGGAGACTCTGCCAAAATTTTTGCAGAATGTGAAGCTTTCTTGGTTCATTTGATAGGTTGATATTGGTTCAGAGGTCAGTTTACAGGGGAAACTCTGCCGAATTTTTCCCAGGAAAGTAAACTACTGTGAAGCGTAGCTATGGCTGGATCACAGGACACTGCTCTTTACAATATCAAGAAGCTAGATGGAACCAATTTCCCATTGTGGAAGAAGCAGATTTGGCACGTGTTGGTACAAAAGAAGCAGATAAAACCTATAAAGCTCAAGGGGATAAAACCAGAAGATATGGACGAAGATGAATGGAGCGAAATGGATGAATTGGCACTTTCTACCATTATGCTGACTTTGGCAGAAAGCGTTTACTTCAATGTAGTAGACGAGATGTCGGCTTATCAAGCATGGTTAAAGCTGAGTGATCTTTATGAGAAGCAGAGTGCAGCTTCACAGGTATGCTGGCTTAAGAAGCTTGTTGACTTGAAGATGAAAGAAGGGACACCTATGTCCAATCATCTGAATGAATTCAACACAATCTATACTCATTTGTCAACTCAAGGTGTCAAGTTTGATGAACCTGTAAGAGCTATGTTCCTGTTGATCACATTGCCGGAAAGTTGGGACACTTTTCGCACAGCTTTGAGTAATTCTGCACCTCCAGATGGTTTGAACATAGCAGGTGTAGAAGGAAGTCTGCTTACTGAAGAAATAGAAAGACAATGGACAAAGGCAAAGGAACAGCCTTAGTTGTCAGGGGAAGGACCAAATAAAAGTACAAAGGTGGAAAGAGGAATCAGCCTCGTAGCAAGTCCCACAGTGCTAAAGGCAAGAGTGACATAGAATGCTACCATTGTGGCAAGAAGGGTCACATGAAAAGAGACTGCAGAGAATGGAAAGCAGAAAAAGGAAAAGAGAAATTTGAAGACCATGGTGAGAAGAACAAGTCCTCACTGAAGATTCAAGAAATAAATGTGACAAACACTGTTGCAGAGGATGACAGTCTAGTGTCAGGAGACATCTACTTCTTGAAGAATACAATGGACTCGGCTCTTCTTACAGCATCTGATGGAAATGCACTGAGTGACTGGATTATAGACTGAGGGGCATCACTTCATGTGTCTCCAAACAAGGAGTGGTTTACTTCTTATGTGACCACTAAAGATCATGTTCGGCTAGGCAATGGGCAGACATGTGAGATCTTAGGTGTTGGAGATGTTCAATTGAAGTTTCAGAATGGCTCTTCTTTCACGCTGAAGAATGTGAGACATGTTCCCGCAATTACAAAGAGCTTGATCAGCATAGGTTTACTTGATGATACTGGCTACGTCACCACTTTTGGACAGAACATGTGGAAGATATCCAAGGGTTCTATGACAGTAGCACATGGAGTAAAGTCTGGAGGACTTTACATGATTTATGTATCAAATGTCTCTAAAAATGTAATCAATGTAACCGAGCAGCCGAACGTTTCTTTGTGGCATAGCCGGTTAGGACATATGTCCAAGAAGGGAATGGAAATCTTGTCTCATTTTGGTTATTTGCCTGGCTTTTCATTTAATGATTTTGAATTCTGTGAACATTGTCTGTATGGTAAGCAAACAAAGCAGCCACATAAGCATAGAAGCAGTAGAAGAGATACACAGTTGGCACTTGTTCATAGTGATTTGTGTGGACCTATGCCTAACCTATCTCTAGGGGGAGCTTCTTACTTTATGCCATTTATAGATGATTACTCGAGGAAAGTATGGGTTTACTTTCTCAAGCACAAGGATGAAGCGTTTAGTGTTTTCAAAACGTGTGTGACACTTGTGGAGAATCAGAGTGGCAAGAAGCTTAAATGCTTATGCACTGACAATGGTGGAGAGTATGTTTCAAGGGCCTTTCAAGACTTTTGTGAGTCAAAAGGTATAAAACGTGAACTTACTGCTCCTTACAATCCTCCTCAAAATGGTGTTGCTGAGAGGAAGAATAGGACCATACAAGAGAAGGTCAAAAGTATGTTGTCTAATGCACAGCTGCTAAATGGGTTTTGGGCTGAAGCTGTATCAACAGCTGTTCATCTTGTAAATAGATCTCCTAGCAAGGTTTTGCAGAAGGATTCAGTGCCAGAGATGGTATGGTCAGGCAAAATGCCCTCATACAAGCATCTCAGAGTCTTTGGCTGTGAGGCATATACTCACGTTCCAAAGGAATTTAGGAACAAACTTGAGCCAAAGAGTAGAAAGTGCATCTTTCTAGGCTATGGTAATTCTGGTGAGATGGGGTACAGACTTTGGGATCCCGAATCGAGAAAGGTTGTCCGCAGCAATGATGTTCACTTTAATGAATCCAAATATCATTCTAAACCAGAGATGGTTGAGGAGATTAGAAGAGTTTTCTTCCAAGAGGGCTCAAGAGGAGCAAGGACAGGATAGAGTGGAACCACAGGTTGTGGCTGAGCCTGAGCCACCTATTGTGCATAGATCTGGACGTGTCACGCGACCTCCTGATAGGTTTGTTCCATCTATGAACTATGTCATGTTGACTGATTGCAATGAGCCTTCATGTTACAAGGAAGCAGTGCAAATGAAGGACTCCGGGAATTGGCAATTGGCCATGCAGTCAAAGATGACAGCTCTGCATAAAAACCAGACATGGAAGCTAGTTAAATTACCACGGGGCAAAAAGGCTCTACCTTGTAAATGGGTTTACAGGTATAAGATCACCGCTCATGATAGTCAGCCAAAGTACAAAGCAAGTCTTGTTGCCAAGGTCTTTAAGCAAGAACAAGGCATTGACTTTGATGAAGTCTTCTCTCCAGTGGTCAAGATGACTACATTGAGATGCTTTCTTGCATTGGTTGCCATATTAGATTTGGTGTTGCACCAAATGGATGTCAAGACAGCGTTCTTGCATGGTGATTTAGATGTGGAAATTTACATGCAGCAGCCAGAAGGGTTTGTTGAGAAAGGCAAGGAAGATTGGGTATGCCAGTTGTTAAAGAGTCTTTATGGCTTAAAACAATCACCGAGGGCATGGTACCATAAATTCCACAAGTTTATGCTTTCTCAAGGCTACAAACGTAGTGAGTTCGATCACTGTCTATATACAAAGAAGGCTAAGGATGGTAGTTGGCTGATCCTTATTTTGTATGTGGATGACATGTTGATTGCTGGCAAGCACTTGGAAGAAATTTCAGCTTTGAAGTCAAAGATGGCAAAATCGTTTGACATGAAAGACATGGGTGAGGCAAGTCATATACTTGGTATGCGCATTGAGAGAGACAGATCAAAGAATTTGATTTGGTTATCTCAAATACAGTATATTGACAAGGTTTTGCAACGTTTCAATATGGAGAAGGGAAAGGCATTGAGTGTTCCATTGCCACCATATGTGAAACTTAGCAAACAAGATTGTCATGTGTCTGAGGAAGAAAAGGCTGAAATGGATAAGATTCCATATGCGTCTGCAGTGGGTAGTTTGATGTATGCAATGATTGCTACTCGCCCAGAAATTGCATTTGCAGTGGGAGTAGTAAGTCGATACATGTCAAACCCAGGCAAGAAACATTGGGAGGCAGTGAAAGGAATATTGAGATACCCGAAAGCTACAAAGAGTATGCGTATATGCTATGGGAGTTAGGAGCTAAGTGTAAAGGGTTTTACAGACTCAGATTATGCAGGTGACTTAGACAACCGAAGGTCTACGTCAGGGTATGTCTTTACATTGGCTGGTGGAGCAGTATCATGGCGTTCTAGATTACAAGATTGTGTTACTCAGTCTACTACAGAGGCTGAATATGTTGCAGCATTAGAGGCATGCAAGGAATCAATTTGGCTTAATCGACTAGTAACAGATTTGGGAATCAAAGAAGAGATGCCTGTGTTATATTGTGATAGTCAAAGTGCTATACAATTGGCTCGCAATCCAGTTTATCACTCAAAGACAAAGCATGTGGATGTGAAGTATCATTTCATCAGGGAAATGCTCGAGGATAAGCAACTTCAGCTTGTCAAAGTTCACACCATAGAAAATCCTGCTGATCTACTTACAAAAGGACTTCCCTCAGAGAGCTTTGCACATTTTCGCAAGCAGTTAGGTGTAGGGTAGTTTATCACTTCTCTACATCTCTTGTATATTAGCTTGTATAGTAGCTTCTCTCACACTTAAAGTACCACATTGGACTTTAAGTGGGAGGTTGTTGGGGTATAAAGCCCAATGTGGTCGCCCAGGTAAGTGGGCGGGCCGCCAAGTATGTACACATATTCTTTTGCAAAAACCTAATAAGAACTCACTATGCTCTACACATTACAGTAGAGCGAGTTCACCATATCGTCGTGCTCTTCTTCTCGCACTCTCTCTCGCATCGCACTTCCGCTCGTACTCCTTCATAAACAAGGTGCTTCATCATTTCTTCCTTGTCCATATTGTGTACGAGGATACAAGGAGAGTACTCGCGGCTCCACGTCTTCAAAGAAAAATGTCAAGGGAAGTCAGGCAACAGGGTCAATGGATGATGATGCAAGGGATTGGGTGTGCTCGGTGTTGAAGTGTCCTATCATGGAGGTCCCCAATCGGTCGACAAAAGATAAAACATGGCATCCCATTATCAATTTTCCACTTACAAATGTACACTTTTGCACTTTGCATGCCTTTATGCGTATATTTGATCGCTTGTTAAAGCTTCACATAGAGTACGCTTTCACAATGAAACCACTTTCCAGATACATGTAAGCCATTGGAATAGTTGAAACAATTCTAAATTCGATTGGATGTCATGGTGGCAATGTTTCTATCATCGGTGAGGTGGATAATATGCATGAAGTGCCACAAAAAGTATCTATGAATGGTGTGAAAGCACGTAGGTTTTTCAAGAAACCAGAGATGCGAAAGGAGAGGGGTGAAGAGGATGCTCCATGGGAGCTATGGAAAGTGCTTTGCAAGTGTACGACCGATCAAGATTAAAATCTCGTGCTTGTAAATCTGCGTAGGCAAGTGTGGCACCACTTGGAGTTAGTGCTTCAAATCATGTGGAAACCCCAAACCACGAGCGAGCAACAAAATTTGTTCAAAGATCACATTTCGAATTTCACTAAAGCATTTGTGCAAGCGTGGGGAGAGAGCAATATCACACACTACATGGTAAGTTACTTTGTTCAGTTCAAATTTTGATGCTATACATAAATATTTATTTGATCTTAGCATTTTTTTCTTGATGCAGCATATTTTGTATGTGCATGGAGCATTCTTTATGTCAAAATATGGTTCATTAGACATGTGGAGCACTCAAGGAATGGAAAAATCACATTATCGAGCCAAAGGTGTTTACTTTTAAAATACACATCACGGTGGTGGAACTACGAGATCCAACTACATGAAGGAGATGTTTGATTGGTTCTTTCGTTGTTCTTTGGGGAGATGTCATGCCATAGAGCGAGCGCGAAAGTCAAGTCTTGCCAAGGAGGTTAGGAGACAATCTCGACTTACTGCTAAAGAGAAATGGAGAAACTCCACCGGACCCCTTAATCATGCTAGGTGGCGTGAAGATCGCCATAGAGTGGGAAAACGTTGGTTCCCAACATGTAAAACAAATGATGCTATGCAATGTAATGTTTATGTTTGTAGATTTCTTCGTTGAGTTGCATATAATACTTCTCCATTTATCTATTTTTTGTTTTTTATATTTTGATGATATTAAGAGTTTTTTTAAGTGGCCTGGTCAAGTGTGAAGAGACCTTTTTTTTTTTAAATAGAGGGCTTTTAGAGAAGAAGGAGTCTCATTTTCAATCTTTCCCCTTCTTACACCATGGCACGCACAAAGCAAACAGCAAGAAAAGATCAACCTTTTTTTGCTCACCCTCACTCAACCGTCCAAGGTGCTCAAAAACCACCTTGGATACACGAACAAGAGCTCATAGAAGAGATGGAGAGAGAATGGTCAGGTGAAGAGCAACAAGATGGACAACCTTCACGCAAGAAGAAACGGGTAGCGACATCAGACACAGAAATCGAAACGGACAATGAAGCACAAATCCCACCATGGAACGGACAGGAGATCCCAAGCAATCATCGAGTTCCTGCCGGGAAGACATTGCCACGTGGCTTCGGCGCTTTGCCGTCAGATCAGCCTAGAGGTGATCATGGGTTACTAAATGAAGAGGATTTTGAGGATGTAGCAGACGAGCCAATTGGAGCGCACGGTGGAGTTGAAGAGCCAGTCGGAGCACATGGTGGCCTTGAAGAAGCGCAAGCTCCCCCTCGCAAGCCCTCTCGTAAAAAGAAAAAGTTTTTCAAGGTTCGCCCTCGCAAGGCCCATGTCCCAGATCCTACTATCCCTCAACAACGAGCTCCTGCTGTGAAGCGACGCATTCCAAAGGCGTTGCAAGAGATTCGTCACTATCAAAAAACTTCAGACCTTCTCATACGCAAGGCACCATTCGCACGTTTGGTAAAAGAGATCATGCAAAGTTATTGAATGGCGTTTCGAGTTCAAGGTATTGCCGTAGAAGCTCTGCAAGAAGCGGCAGAATATCATCTAATTTCTATTTTTGAAGACACCAACTTGTGTGCTATTCATGCAAAACGGGTGACACTAATGCCCAAAGATTTAGCTCATGCGCGTCGAATAAGAGGACAAAGAGATTGAATTTGACTTTTAGGCAATTTTGCCAATGTAAAGATATCTTTTTGAAATATAACGAGTCGTGGCTTTTTCAAATACAACGAGTCATGTACATTTGTTTTAAGTGATAAGTAAAGCTAACTAGAGAGAGGAAAAGAGAGAGAGAGAGAGAGAGAGAGATGTGGATAAAAGAACTGTCAACCAAGTTTGGTTGATTGAATAACCAAAATAACATTGTATTCTTATAATTTTGGTATAAATAAGCTTTAATTAGGCTGTCTAGAGGCCTGCCGCAAAGGCGCGCGAGAAGTCAGAAGTAACATTTACTTATGACTTCTCGCGCGCCCTTGCGGCAGGCCTCTAGACACAGCCTAATTAAAGCTTATTTATACCAAAATTATAAGAATACAATGTTATTATGTTTTTATTGATGGAGATTGGACTGAAAAAAACTCTATATTTTGATTTAGAGAATTACATAAGTGTATCACAAGATAGAACCAATCATATACTATCTATCGTACAATAAACTCAATATAGAAATTGAAAAGTACCAGTTAAAATCAATTTCCATTCGAATTTTGAAATAACAAAGTACAAAGATGTGATATATCTCATTACATATTTGAAGGAGTTAATTACAAGATTTATGCATCTATTGACTGTTTGAGCCATCTAAGATATGGCGAGCAATGTTTTCTCGGCGCTCTTGGGCGCAAGGAAGCTGTTTGTGCAGCACATCCCAAGCAATTTGTTCCACATTGCTTAGACCTACAGCTTGGCTTAAGGCCACGTTACAAAGCACACGACCACGAATGTGTGTCGCAAATGCAGCACTGGCCAGAGATTTATTTACAAGATATATAACTTGGGAGGCTTGAGATATGGTTGATAGGCATAGGATGCGGCTCATTGCTTTCATCATTAACACCCAAAATTGACCACAAGGAGTGTACTCCTTGTGGATTATCGCAAAGCCGTCCTGGGGGAGCTTGCCAAGGTAATGCGCAAGAGATGACTTCCATCCAAAAGCTTGGCGCCTACCATCTCTCCCCGACCTGCATGCTCATCCAGCTCCACAACATTCTACAAAGAAATCAATAGGTAAATAAGATTTCAGAATGCAACAATGAAAATTAACGTAATCACAAAACAAAAATCAATTAATACCTCTTGTTTTTCATCGTCTTCATCGTTTATGCCTTTGCTGTCAAGAGAAATAGATGAATTGGGAGCCATAGCGACACTCTCAAGTTCATCTATATGAACAGGCATAGGAGTGCGTTGGGCTTCAAGCAATGCGCGTGTAGCTACAAACTCATCCTCCGACACAGATGAGTACGGTGCATCTGTCACCGCCACCATTGCCAACTCCATTGTATCTACCACACTCTCTCCAAGGGGAAGGAGGCTTCGATCCAAAGGATCGGAAGAGGGGTCAATGGCAGAGGACTCTACAGTGGCACAGAGGATGGACAAACACTCATCCATGCGGATGTCAAAAGTCTTTTCAAGATCATGTAAAAACAAATATTCCTCCCCATCTATCACAATTGGGGAGAGGTGTTCAAAAAAAACCTCCGGAGTTAATGTCTCCTCCGGCGCATTTGCAGCGGGCTTAAAGGATGCTTCTACACCCTCATCACCCATGGATTTGGCGGCATCCATGACACCTCCTGGGTAGGTTAGGGCAAGAATATTTCCCTCTTTGATTGCATCCCAGGGCGCTGTAATGGGCTCCTTTGTGTCCTTGACGACACCCCCAAGGCACAAATGAGGCAAACTCACCTCAGATCTGTCAGGCTCCTCTGCAAGAAGAAACACAAAAGTCGCCAAGCGACTTAGAAATTGGGTGCCGACCTTCTTCTTTTTCAAACGTGAATCTTCAATGTACTGACCTGCCTCACCCGCAATTACACAAAATCATTGAAGTCGCTGGGTGAAAGGCCGATCGCCTTTGTGTATGTAGCGAAGCAAATCGCATGGAATCCAAAATTCCCCTTGTCCGACAATTGGTACAGCATACTTGTCGATGTAAAATTCAAAAAATTCTAAGATAGGCTGAAAAGATTGGCTGTTTAGGTGAATAGTTGCATTCACATCAGGGAATTGGGTGAAGAAATTGTGAAGATCGTCACGATCTTGCCACTCGGTTGTTTGTAAAAACGCTTGGAAGCGTTGTAACGCCGTGGCTTCGGGAGGGGTGGAGGAGGATGCCATAATGCTAGCTCGTAAAGTAGGAATGCAAAGAGTGTTGGAGCTCAAATGAGAGTGTGAACAGGCAAAGAGTGTGAAAATGGTAGGGTTTAGGAGGCTTTATATAGCACGCCCCCCCCCCCCCCCCCCCCCCCCCCTCCCAAAAAAAATATCAATAATTAAAATACTAAAAAATTTTCATTAAGTAACACAAATAACAAGAAGTTATAAAAAACTTACAAACTAAATTACAATCATTTAACTCAAAAAACACATCACTACAACTTTAAGATAATGTGCATTGCCAAAATTTGATACAACCATATGCTTGAACTTACAATTGTGATATTATAAAAAATTTAAGTACAAAACATAACTACTCTAATGATAAAATCAAATTCTCTTCCCTCGTTCACGCCTTTTCAATTTGAATCGTGCTCTCCATGCGGCTACCAATCTAGCAAAAAATAAATAAATTAGCATACCCAACTTAGAGCAGGGAATAATCAAAAAAACATAAATATAACATAATTAAGAGAGAAAAATCATTCACCTTACGTCGTTCGATGCAAAATTTTGTATCTTCTCGATGCTCTAAACCCATTATCACTAAGTGCTCCCGCACATTGGTCAATGTCCAATGCTTGTTCCCTTGGACAGTTTCAACGGCACCAGTCAACAATTTGATTGCAATATCAAATACCTCAATTGTAGCATCGGTGGATTGCAATGGAATCCATTCACCAAGCTTGTACATCCACCTTTCATAGAAGTACCACACGTAAAGAGTGGAGCGCACCTTGATGAAACGGATAGCAATACCGAAACTTCTAACCTGACACCGAAAGCGATCTCCGTTGTGAAGTCCTTCAAGATACCCCCACTTCTCCCCAAGGATGGCTTCCAATGTATCGTATTGTAGATCTTTGCAAACATACATAGTATTTGTATGATGGAAAGGCAAAGATCCAAAGATGCTAGCGAAGACATGAGCAGGATAACACCATCCAAGCCCAACTGAACGCGAGGCTTTTCCAAATTTTAATAATGGTCTCACATCAGCTACAATCTTGGCTTTCAAAGACATTACAATAAATGCATCTGGCTTTGGCCACTCCATGCTACACAAGGTTGTAGCTCTCCGTAGCCTTCCTCATCTGTAGGTACAATGTACTTGTGGGTGTAGAAGAACACCCTCTATCGTGCAAGGTTTGATGAAGTTGTGTGGCCATCTTCACTACTGTGGTTTTGGTCGCAAGGTGAGGTCTTCCCATAGTTTCCCAGCAATTTTTAGTCACAATGCTAACCCCAGCGCCACCATCAAGGATTCCCTTCACAATTAATCCCTTAGTAGTGATTGGTATGGTCGCATTGGATTCATCACCCTCAAAGTATTGTCCCAACTTGTTAACAGGTATTTCTATAACAAGGTTCTCATCTAGGTTGGGTTGTGGATTTAAGTGTTCCTCCTCTATTAGCATCTCCCCAGCTCCATCCATTTGTGCAAATTGTGGTAGCCCAAACTTCAATTCTCCATTGAGGAAGGCTCGAACAGCTGAGACTAACTCAGGATCTTTTGTATAGTTTGGACATGATGGTGGTTCTAACTTCTGAAGACATGAAATCCATCAATTTGGCAATGTTTAACGGCACCTTTTGGGCTTCAGTCCCTTGACGTGGGGAAGATGGGATCTCCATTTCTTCGATAGGATCAAGTAGTCCCTCTGTAAACATTCTTTCCATCAAGAAGTGAGTACGCCCACTTTCCCATGACTTTAAGTCACTTTCTTCTTGGATGGCACTAGGTATGGCTAAGGGTCTATGGACTTGGTGAGGTTGTTGTTGCGTAGGGAACACGGTGTCTGTAATCTGGATCTGCCTAGGTGTTGGTTCTAGATCCCTTTGGGTATCTTCTACCAAACTCCTTAATTGCTTGACTCGCTCAATCTCCTCTGTAGGGTTTGGATAAGTTCCCATCTTCTTCTTGGATCCTGGCCATTGTGGCTCATGAAGATCTTCCTTGTTGGTTTCTATCTTAGTGGTCTCTTTGGTCTCCATGGTTTCACCTAAATCAGAATCCTCTTCAGCGTTGTTCATATATACGGGGTCGTCACCAGTCCCTATGTTGGTCTTTGAACTGGGTCTGACTTCGCTGCTTTTTGCGATCTCTTCCTTCGTGTTTTCTTCTTTTTGCCATGCCTCTTTCCTCAAGAATATGATTTTGTTTTTGGAGCATCGATCGTGTGAGTACGTTTACTGGTACCACATGTGTACTTTGTGATGGCTCCTCGGTAACCTCAATCAACTTTAATGGTGTGATCTTCGGTGCATTTGGATTATTTGTACATTGAGCAATCAAATGATCTATGCCACATGGATTACACATGAGTATCGGCATTGTAGACGTGCTCGATTGATTGGTTTGCATTAGTGTGGCGTTCTTTTGTAGCCTAATAGGACACTTGGCTACACAATGTGGACCTCCACACTCATAGCATTGAAGAGGTGGTCTCTTAGCAGTGTAATTGATATTTTGGCCTCTTGCAGCAAGAGCAGCTACTTGATATACAGGTTTGACTTGTCCCCAATAGTCCTCCATGTAGTATTGTGGACTTTCTTCAAGTACATCCATCCCATAGGCAATATTAGGTTCTATCCTCACAGCCTTCCAAACAAGCAATACATGACTCACAACCTACTTGATTCATAGAAGTGATTCTCAAATCTGGTGGTTGCAGTCCTAGCACTGGAGGTGGTAAAGGTGTTGTTGGACAACATTTTGGGCCCTAGGGACCATGTGTTGTGTTGCTTGTTCAACAGGTGAGCCGGCATCAATGCAGGCACTCGAGGTGTGTCTGTCTATGCTAAGGTTGGTCTATTGCCCATCGCGCGCTTAAATACTATGCAATCCTTAGCTTGATGACCATACCTTCCGCAGGCATTGCAATTCCCATTGAATTTTACTCTAAAAGTGGGGCATTCACTGGTACTATGCGGTCCATAGCATACTGAGCACCATTGTTGCTCCCTTCTTGGATACATATGATTGTTTTGTGGAGCATGATTGTCTCTAAGACTCTCTTGAATAGCCTTGGTGAGATCTGCTAAAGTCATATCAGATATCTTTGGCTCCTTAGCAATAGGCTTTAGGGTCATTAGTTGATGCCCTAATGATTGCGAGCTAATAGATTTAGGCTCAACACACTCTTTCTCCTTGAATCATTAAATTACCCTCAAATTGGATCACATTGGTGGTGACTGCTTCCCAAGTGGTGATACCTCTAATGACTAGGCCATTGTAGATATCCTCATGTCGTAATCCCCTAATGAATCTATCAAGAAATTGGTTATTGTTGAAGCGCTCATTGGATTACAACGAGAATTCAAATGCTTCAAGCGACTAATAAAGTCTCTCACCAACTCTCCTTCCTCTCGTTGGGCTTTCTGGAGCTGAGAGGCTACACCCCAAAGCACTCCCTCTCGTATGTATTCTTTCAAGAATAGTCTTCTAAGAGTAGGGTCGTTTTTTCTTCCACCCTTAGGGCTCTATACCAATCCCCTGCCTTTCCACTTAAGGTTAAGCTTAAAGCATTACTCTTATGCAGGTCATTGTGTTCTCCTAGAGAATCGCATATTTGTTCAAACACTTCCATATGCTTTCTCACATCCCCGTCTCCGCTAAATTTTTGTTTGAGCTTGGCTATTTGTACTGCCTTACTTCTAGGCTCTCTATCAGTCGTGTTACGCATATTCTCGGCAATAGATCGACCAATAGCTTGAGGAAATGTTGCCAAGTCACCTAAGTGAGTAGGCACCATGGGTGAAGGCGCTCCAGAGACTACATGTGGAGTAGGTATTGGCATTGGGCTTGGCGCATAGAAAACCCTAGGGTACCACGTTGGGTATGGTGTTGTGCCATGTGGCGGTCCAAAGTTCATATGTGTGGCCCTAGGCATAGAAGACGTCGAATGTGACATACTAACGTTAGCCGGTATGGTCCCATGGAAATAAGAACTTGGGTGTTGTGGTTGTGGACCATAGGTAGTTTAAACAATGGGAGGGGTAGGTACTACATGAGTGCGATGACCCATGGGTGTATACAATTGGTACACACTTGTAGGTACTATTGTAGGCATTGAACTACCATGTAGTGGTGCTTTACTGACAAATGAGGTCCATGGTGTGTTTCTCGGCATGCCCATCATTGGGGTAGGCATGGTAGCCGTGGTGTCATCAAGGGAAAGATGAGCTAGACTTGGAAAGGTAAAGCTATCACTTATGGGCTCAAATTGCACCGAGACCCCTGGAGAAACAACATATGGGGGATCCATCGAACTTACCGAGGGAGTCTCCTTTGATCCTCCACACTAGTAGCACCCATTGTGGATTGTAGGACATCTAACCAACTCACGTGATAGGTGTGACCAGTGTATAGGTCGGTTAGAGCTTCCGTTTGTAGTTCGTACTCCCATTTCTCATTTAAGAACGCTCCATCTAGGATTGAGGTGCTAAGGGTATCCTTTGAGCTAGATGCAATGTTGCTCTCTATGGGTTGACCCTTAGTGGTCGCTAATTCAAGAGCACTCGATTGCTCTCCTAGAAAAGATATTGACATAGAGACTTTTGCTTTTAACTCTCTTCGTTGTTGCGCCTTGCGTAAGCTCTCGACTTCCTTTTCCCTACCCGCAATGATATACCGCTCAACCTCTTGCACTTCGGCAAGGCTTCTACCATCAGGTAATATAACCTCGGAGGGGAATAGCTCTGAAGAGTCAAGAGGTGCAGTGAATGAAGTATTCACGTGCACATTCTCTAACGGCATAGGGTCTGCGTTGGTCATGAATGGAGAATTTACTTCCCCACCCCCCTCATTTACATCATTAGTTCCATGTTCGGAGCGAGTGGCTCTACTAAAGGTTTCCTTCAAGCGGCTAAGCACGCTCGGCCCGGACCGTGGGTCCATGGCATGCATGTCTTGGCTTAAGCTATCGGGATTAGGCATTGGGAAACCCTCCATGATGTCATAGTCAAAGGAAGAGTAACTAGCCGCTATGTTCGGGTCTTGGGTCTCGCCGAGGGCCCGAAACCTAAGGTAGGTGGATAATGAGAGCTCGCGTAAGTCGAAATTATCTCTAGTTGCTCTGTCTCTAGCACACGACCAGAGCACAGATGCATGTACCTTTGGCACCCTACAAGCGTCGGCGAATAACCTCGAAGTTTAACTGCTTACTTTTTTAGGTGTCCGTTTTTACTCGTTTTTTTTTATGTTTTTTAATGATCGATTTTTTGATTAAAGTGTGTGATAGCTCAAAATGAGTGTATCACTCAGAGGGTCACGGTGTGCTTTACAGCACAATGTTCGGTCACCTGAAAATGCTCGATCACAATGTTAGCTCAAAATGAGCGTATCACTCAGAGGGCCGCCGCCGCAATGCTCGATCGCGCACTCTCTCTCTCTCTCTCTCTCTCTCTCTCTCTCTCTCTCTCTCTCGCATACACACACACACACACACAAGGAGATGAAGAAGAAGAAGCAAGAGAATTCTTCAATTGCACGAATGAGAGAATGAGTGAATTTTAGGTTTAGTTGACTTTTATATGAGGTCACTCCATTCACACTTGGGCGCCCATGCTTAGCCAACTAATCCCTTGAATGTCCCAGTTAGAGTGCACCCTTCATCGGCGATCACTCTTATCCTTTTCCTATTGGACCGACAAGCCCGGTACCTGACTCTACCAAATAAATAATAAAGTGTCCGTCGTAGGTGATAGGAATGTGCGTGAGGGTTAACAATTAGCTACATAATACATTGGTGCGAGCTCTGGTGGAGCATAAGTCACAAGTTCTTCCATTGGTGGTGGATGTGAATTATACCAATCTCCTTCTACCATTACTATAGATGGACTAGGCTCAGCATTGGGTGTAACAGGCACTAATGCTTGTTCATCTATGACTCCTTTGGAATCCATGTACTTTACAAGCATTGCATTATGTCCTAGATACGGAGGTTGTTGACCCAACACAGATTGAGTTCTTTCCATACCCATCGGTGGTCTTTGAGCTTGGGCCATGTTAGGCTGATATCTGTACATGGGTTGTCCTTGTGGCCTCATGGGCACGTACTGAACATTCCCATCATACTTTGGTCGGAAGTATCACTCGTTGGTCTCACGGCTGGTCCATTTACCCTCGACTGCACACCATTTTTGTCGCCTAATTGGTTGTCCATGTTGAGGTATCCCTTGTCCTGGTCCCCTCATAGGTGCTTTTTGCATGTGGTTCATCATGTCATTCATCCTTTTGAGCATGTCTTCTATGGCTGAAAGCGGTGCTGCAGCAGCCGTTCCTACTTGTGCTAGTTTAGTGGATGTTGTTTTCTCACTTTGGTTATCCTTAGGGACGTCTTCTTTGTTGAAAATATCACAATTAACTCCTAAGTCAATAGCATCTAACACACACTCTTCTAGGGTTGTATGCTTCTTGCTATAGAGTATAGCATGAAGTTCTTTGTTTAGCAGTCTCTCTAGAAAGAAAGATGTGAGTCATTCTTCTGCAGGTATCTCTAGCCCTGGGCATCTGGCAATGTATTGTTTCATTTGAGTTGCACAATCCCTAACAGACTCACCTTGTTTCTGTTTGAAGCTGTAGATTTGGGCTATCGTATTGTGTTTGATCCCCGTTTTGGAACAAGCAGCTACAAATCCTTGAGCTAATGTGTTCAAGTCCATGATTGACCTTGGTGGAATGTTTTGGAACCATGTCAATGCTTTTCCTTCTAACGTCATTCCAAACCCCTCAAATTGAGTATGGAAATCATATGTACGTTATGCTCTTAGCACTTGCTTAAAGCTTGCTAAGTGGTCGTATGGATCCCCTGATCCACTGTATTTTTTGACCCATTTTTGAAAATCAACTGGTCTGACACGTCTGTTTGGTTAAACTCCCGTTCTCCCGGCGGTTGGTCATGTTCTGAGTCCTTCAAACCAGTCTATCTAAAATAGTGACTCATGTAGCTCTGGCTGGCCTTAGTGTCACCCGGTTTTCTGCGTGATGAGGTGGTTTTTGGTTTCTTAACGTTACTCTCAGATGATCTCTCACAGTGTTCATCTCTTGGAATTGTTTCTAGTCTTTGTTCCAATATCCAATCCCTTATGGAATACCCTTGGTATTTGGTAATTTGTTCACCTCCTCAGGAGTCATCATAACAAATTTGTTGTTATAACAATCCCTAACAGGTAGGTTGATAGATCTGCAGAACCCTTATCCTTGATTTTGAAGATATAGATGATCTTCATGGCTGTCAATTGTCCTAATTTGGCACACACAATCCACAGAAGATCTTTTACGTTTCTATCCTCCAAACAATAGACTCCGATCCTAGAATTATCAGTACTAAGCCATTTCAAGGGCTTCAAATCTACTTGATCATATCACTCAAATTCTAATGTTGGTGGTCCTTCTTTTGCTAACATGTCTGGGATTATGGTGTTTACTTCTAACCCCCATTTGTTTATCATGTTAGGGTTTTCAACTTGTAAATACTGAGTTCCATTTTTGTCCATGTATTTCCTTGTTTGTTTGCCCTGATTTCTTCTTTGATCTCAATACCATGGTCATCAATGCAAACAGCATACTCTTCGTTAGGATCCGGGTAAACCTGAGCCTTATAAAATAAGAGTATATGCTTAGAGCGCACAATCGTTCCGGTCTCTGAGTGAGTCGAATAGGAAAACATTTCAAAGGTTGAATTTGAAAAATGCCTGAGACTTCTTCAAGGATAGTGTGCAAGGAATTGCCTTGATTCACACTTTCTTTAGTGGATACTCTACTGAAGGTTTCTCCAAATATGCCCTGATTTCCTAGTACACAACCAGATCTAAGGTTCATAAAGACTTGCGAAGCCCTGGATAGAGTACTTACCTTTGGATTGACTTGTTGTCAATTTCCACTTGACGGGATTGCACTTTCTGTCAAGCTATCGATTCCTCGTCTGCAACCTGATTCTTGTACAAATTTGATCAAGTTAGCTATTCTTCTATAGAGACAGTATAGTTTTTGCTAGTTGTTGTGATTGGTCTACGTGTGTCACTTCAAATCGAGCTAATTAAGTAAGCAGTGGAGATTTCAACTAGACCTTGGCAAAAATCAAAGGATTAATCTGCAACTCGAAAACTGAGTGAACATGTACCAATTTGGATCCGATTGAACCCAAAATTGCCTAGTGGCCTTGTATTATGTTGGTCTAACACTGTACAAGCTCAAAAGTCAAAAATGATGGCTCTATGTAGTAGTAGTAAATAATCGCGATTATTTCTTTTTGTCAATTTTTTACACTTTTTGGCTTGGTTTGCCAAGTATACAACCTGTTAAGGTCCCTGGACAAGTTTCAAATAATTTGGACAAAATCTGTTCAAGTTTATCAACTGTTTCGTGCCTGTAGACTCTGATTTCAAGACTGGCTTAAGTCTCACTTTTGTGATCCAAATTTCACCAAAATTGATTTGTGTGGTCTACTTGATATGCTTGACCTTGTGGTATACTCAAATTTGCAAAATTTCCAAGTTTTAAAGCAGATGTAAATAATCACGATTATTTACTCTAGCTCTATTTTTGCAAATTTTTGTCCCAACTTTGACACAGATCTGTTAAGCACCTCAAGTTAAGGTCTCTAGCCAAGTTTCAACAAATTTGGACAAGTTTTGGTCAAATGGTCATCGGTTTTCTATCAGCAAACTAACTTTGCAAATTTGATCACAATTTCCAATTCAATGATCCAAATCTTACGCAATTTGGTTTGTGGGCTCTTTACAACATGGTAAAGCTAACGGTATGCCAACTTGGTCAAAAAAAGTTGAAAAATGAGACAGATGTAAATAATTATTTACTACTGGCAACTTTTTGCATCTTTTTGGTCACCTGAGCATGTACACATGTTTATCACATCAATATAAGCCTATGAATCAAATTTCATCAAGTTTGGACAAATTTTTTCCCCATTTACATTCAAAATTCAAAAAGTCAGTACAAACTTTAGTTTATACCCAATTTTTGCCAGTTTGGTGATCCAAAGCTTTTGTGCCTTTACAAAAGTTGTCTCTACACATGCAATGAGTCAATGGTATGAACCTTGGTCAAATCTGAGCTGAAAGTTAATAATCGCGATTATTAGCTTCAGGCTTGAAATGAACCAATTTTTTTGCACTTTTTTCAAGGACAGTCCTTTTATGAGTTATTTTAAGCCTGTGAATCAAGTCAAAACTTAATTTGGCCTAAAATGTCAAGAAAAAGTAGATAATCTGAGTTTTGGCCAACTCTTGAAATTTTTACCTCGAAGTGTCCTTGAGCTTACCCACTGGTTCAGATGACTTTTAAGCTTACTCTCCAGTTGGATTGAGTGGTTTGGATTGTTTTCGTGCTATTTCTAGCAGTACACCTGAAATTCTGCAACTGCCAATAATAACTCACACTTAATTCTTTCAGAGAGAACAATGTTCTGAAATCCACCTCGGAGCCTACTTACCCTACTCCTAGATTCTCATGCAATGGGGTTGTGGAAAGTGTCCACAAACACTCGTTTTCTTTCTTTTTTTTTATGGTTTTCTGAGCATTGATCTTAAGACTTGTTTCGTCTATCAATCATCTTTAAAATCCTAATCTAGTTCTACAATCCTACAATCCTAAAGGCACTCAACAAGTACAATTACCTCCGAGCTACCTCTACACAGCAAAAGACGACAATCTTAGGCTATGCGGTTTCTAAAAGAAAGTTTTTAACTCTAAGAGATCCTAGAGGAAGTTAAAGGATAACTTCCCAAGATGCTCGTCTTTTTCCCTAGTTTAGGTCTCTTCATCCCCGGTAGCGGTGCCGAATGTGGGACGCGTGTTTAGCCTCACTATCCTATCTTATTGCAATATTAGCAATAACCACGATTAAATTGTCAATCCATGAGACGAAGCTGACTCGAATAATGCATAGAGGCTACAAGAGGTTTTCAATCTCTTGAAAAACAACTAACAACTCGCATCTAACTCAAGCTACACTCAAGTGACTGAAATCACCAAAAGCTAATCGCTCATCGGCAAAAAAATCACATCCATTACAACATTAAATGACATCCAAACGTAACGAAACTTTTAGGACAAGTTTATAAGACCTAAGCACACATGCTTATGGTCTCCAATCCCACTTTAGATCAAGTGCCAAAATTGCGATTATTAACAGCAGTGGATTTTTTACCTAGTCGTTTTCGACCCAGAATGCATCTAAATGCTTAGCAATGTTGCCCCAATACCCCGCCTATGCTTAGTTTTTTATTTTGAAGTGTAAATTCTAACTTATGATGAAATTAGGCCGCGGATCGGCAGTGCTAAAAGCTACGAAATACTGTGATGTGCTTACATCAACGCGTAGAGCTCTTGCCTGCGATTGCAATGCAACAAACGCGATTGCAATGTGACAACGGGGGTGGGAGTAGGAAGTGCGAGAAGGAGAAGTGAGCGCCGTTAGCTCAAGCTATGTATTTCATTATCCAAAACTTTTTAATAACTTACTAAAATTGGCTTTTATACCTTAGCCAAGGTTTTTGGTGGTCAAAACTAATAATCTCGGAGTTCTACCACAGATGGGTAATAACAAGTTGATACAATCTGGAAACTTGTAGCCCCGGCTTATCGATTACAAGGTTTATCCAAAAAATAGGAGTTACAATATTCTCGATTTATCAAAATAATAAGTGTTTTTACAATGAGAACTTCGAAAAATGGTATCCGTGGTATCTGTGTTAGCTTACTGCTAACACTTAAAAATAAGGCCAAAATGTTGGAGAGGGGGAATGGGAAACACGCCCAGCACACAAATAAAAGCCTCCCTATAGCTCACGGTACTCATAGCACCCCTATCCTGTCAAACACACCTTCGAAACACGCACGACTTGCTAGCAGAGCTCCACTTACACATCACCTAATAACACCCACCCTTGGCAGTACCACAATCGAACATACCCATGCCACAATGCTCAATCCTTGGCCTTCAGCACAGACGACACCTGTCTCTCTCTCTCTCTGCAAATTCACACACCAATGGCTCGAAGCGCACACACACTCGTATGCGATACCACGAATTGCACAAGAGCATAAGACGAGAGCAAGGGAGAAGGAAGAATCGACACCAAGAAGTGGGAAATGTTCTTTCACTTTACTCAAGATGATTCAGTGCAATTGACTCTGTCGACACAACCTTGACGAGCGCCTCAAAGAAAAACCACACCTCGACTACCTTTGTTGGTGCTGTCCTCATGGAGGAGATTCTTCCTTTGCTTCCTTGCCGCCACACGCAGGCGAGAGCTTCCTCTCTTCGAACTTTTCTTCCCTCCTCAATCCGAAAACCCTTGAGTCTTTGAAGCCAAGAAAACAAGTCTCCCCCTCTTTTCTTTTGTTCCTATCCTCTTTTTTTGCCAAAAGGGGCACCGTCGTTACTCCCTTCTCTCTTTGGTTAAAAAATTTGCTTACTCTTTTTATTTTAACTTGAGCCAAACCCTTCAATTTTCTTTTTCCCGAAAAGGGTTTCACAGCAACACCTGGGCTGGCTTACATATCTATGTGAACTTACTTAATCCTCTTTTATTTCCCTTCACTTTTTAACTTTGAAGTTCCACCCCCTTATTTTACCCTTTACAAATAATAACCAATTTGTCCTCCATATTGCCGGTGTCTTGTGCACTGATTCTTGAGTTGCAAAAAGATACTGAAGGACGTCAATCCGGAGTCCGAACTTGCCATCCTACACTACACTTGAACCTTGCCGAGGTTGCAAATCGGGGCTGCAAAAATCAAGAAAATCACCTGGTGCTACCTTGTTGGCAATTGTCGTCAAATTCCTACCTAGCGAAACTCGATCACCGCATCTCTAATTGTTGAGCCATTAAATGTTGTCAACTTCACATAACATGATCCACCCTCTAGAACCTGGTCGAAGCTCAAAACCCATCGGATGGCATGTCTTTTGATGCTGCCAAGTCGGCACACACTCGACCCTCTGCAAATTTTTCAAATGGCCATAACCTTCCCATCCGGACTTTGATCGACAATCCAAAAAGACCGGCATGCTCCACAACTTGAACTTTACACACCCCCTTGCACATTCTAGTTTGGGCTACCTGTCGCGATCTGTCGTGCCCGTCGGGGATCTGGAACTAGCACATCTTTCACACTGAAGCTCTGTTTGACGAGCCATATGGATGGGCTTCTAAAACTTCTCGAACACTACATTTCCGGGCACTTTCCCAGCACTTTGGACACTTTGACCTTCCATTCCAATTGGCTCTCTCTGGAGCCCCCTTGGTCTAAAAAACCACATTAGGCATACATTTTCTGCCATGACCTGCTTGCCTAGGGCCTTTATACCTGCCTTAGTCCTCCATTGTGCACCTGTCTGTAGCCTTTGCCTGGCATAGATCACTTTCCAGCTCGGAATAACTTTGGTTGCACCAACGTTGGTAATCAAACTTTGAAACAATTGAACTAGGCTTTTAACTGGGATTTTGAGATCCAAATTGCATCAAAACTTGAGGAATCATGCACGCACACAGTAAGACCCATTTGTAGTCTGATAAGTCCAAACTTGGGGGTGCCCCAAAATTTGTGATTCTTGTGACTCCACACAGTGGGGTATTTTACATTTTTTAATGGTCTAATAGGTATCATTAAAAGTGTAGTAGGTATCATTAAATTTTTGGATTTTCCAGTAGGTATCATCAAAAGACTTTTATTATGGTTTTGATGTAACTCGAGCCAATAGATAATTTTGGAACTTAACTAGAGCCAGAAAAAAATGCAAAACTCTAGTGTACACACCCAGACTTAGTCAAAACCACCCCACAAAAGATCAAGGATATCAAGATTTTATGATTTCTAAATTCAAATTTGGCAATAGTGGATAGCCCAAAACTCACAATTTTTAGGGCTTCATATACAAACTATTACCATATACATGTGGTAGTGATGTGTGTGAACACACTAGGACTGTTGGGGCATTTTTTTCCTCTTTAGGAGGGTTTTCCTCCCGTGCATTGTATATACGCCCATCACTCTAGGGCTATCTATCTTTCTATTGCACACTAAGTAATACACTCTCTATTGTGTGCCTTGAGCTTCCTTCGTCTTCTCCAAGTTGTGTGTGTTTCCCTGAAACCCTAATTCCAACAATTGGTATCAGAGCAGGTTGCATCCTCTCGGGCTTAGTCGCCAGCAGCTCCAGCACATGCCTGCTCACTTTCTTCGATTTCAATGAGCTTTGCCGAGCGTTTGCAGGTCGACAAAGATTTCGGGCGTACTCGTAGAGCTCAGTCTGCTCAGATTTTTGATTTGGGCTCATTTTGGCCTCCATTTCCACTACAGGTAGTACTACACAAGCTATTTTGTCATTTTGTGCAAAATTTTTGTCAGTGTCGTTTTTTGCATAACAAGTGCCTTGCAGTCTTCTGCGGTTTGTGCTATATGATAGGCTTGGAAGCTATGGATGGTGCCATCGTGAGCAGGCCATTGTGACAAGAAGAGTGTGCAAAGAGAAAGCGAAGATGGAGAATGAGAGAGAGAGAGAGAGAGAGAGAGAGAGAGAGAGAGAGAGAGACCTATCAGCATGGATGCTAGTAGAAGACCAACCGTGAGACACATTTCAACAAGCAGGCTCTCATTCTTGGTCTACGCCAACATTTTCACAGAGTAGAGATACTGGGCTATCAATTGCAACATGGCTGAGGATATGGTTTTCCATTGTGGTTAATCCAAGGCTTTTGTCTTGTTTCGATTGATGGGCGCCAATTGATTGAGCGGATTGATTTGGGTGATGGTGGATGCAGAAAATTGAATGTGGCGATGGCAGTGCCTTCTTACATGATGGTTGCAAGACGAAGATGAAATATCTGAGTACTCGCAAGTTTCTGCATGCAATGTGAGAGAGGAGTTAGTGGCGGATACTCCTGTGTTGCTGAATCGAGTTGTGGTCGATGCCAAGAAAAACTAAGAAGGCAAGCTTTGGTATCCGCCACTAGCTCCTCTCTCACATTGCATGCAAAAACTTGCGAGCGCTCAGATATTTTATCTTTGTCTTGCAACCATCATGTAAGGAGGCGCTGCCATCGCCAAATTCAATTTTCTGCAGTTGCCATCACCCAAATCAATCCGCTCAATCAGTTGGTGTCCATCAATCAAAGCAAGATGAAAGCCTTGAATTAACCACAATGGAAAACCATATTCTCAGCCATGTTGCAATTGATAGCTCAATATCTCTACTCAGCAAAAATGTTGGCGCAGACCAAGAATGAGAGCTTGCTTGTTGAAATCTATCTCACGGTTGGTCTTCTACTAGCATCCATGCCGATAGGTCTCTCTCTCTCTCTCTCTCTCTCTCTCTCTCTCTCTCTCTCTCTCTCTCTCTCTCTCTCTCTCTCTCTCTCTCTCTCTCTCTCGTTCTTCTCCTTCGCTTTTTGTCTACACACTCTTCTTGTCACGATGGCCTTCTCACGATGGCACCCGCCATAACTTCCAAGGCTATCATTTAGTATCAGAGCGTATTATTTGCATGCTATAGGGTCTGTTCCCACAAATGGGCTTGAAAACCTAACACTATATAGCACGTGTTGTTCCCGCTTTGTTTCTCCTCTTTTCGGGCAGTTTTCACATCAGGTGCAGCATTTACCATGGCTGACAACAACACAAAAGTGCTCAAGAGGTTTGCTGCTGAGAACAAATTGGATGGGGACAATTACCCTGTGTGGGCTTACATAATGCAACATGTTCTTGTGTCAAAGGGCATTTGGAATATTGTACAGAATATTGATGTATGCCCTAGATCTGAGGATGTAGGCGATGTTGAGGATGTTGCAGGTCTTGTTGCACGGATTGCTGCTATAAGATTTGTTTTGCCTACGGCAGAATAAGCTCGTTGGAATGTAAAGGATGCGCATGCTCATGCATTGATTGCCTTGTCTGTGAAGCGTACCATTACTCCTCACATTTGTGTATTGAAATCTGCAAAGCAGGCTTGGGATATTCTGGCTGGTCTTTATGCAAATTGCAATGAGGCTAAAATTGCATTGTTGCGTAAAGAGTTGGAGTCGAAGATTATACATGAGGACGATGATATGGACATGTTCCTTGTTGGTGTCAAGGATATCAATGAGCAACTTATTTTTGTAGGTGAAGTCATTTCAAACATTTCCCTTGTGCAGATTGTCCTTGATGCCTTACCAGATTCTTACCAGAATTTTGCTAGTACTTGGGGACTTATGACCCAAGAAAATCATGAAGTTGTCAAGTTTGATGCATTGTGCACATTGCTGTTGCAAGAATCGCTTTTCAAAAAAACAGGACTAGATAGCGTGCAGTTGGACAGGCTTTTATTGCTTCTCAAAGAAAGGGTGGTAACATTAATGCAGCCACTTCTTATGGTTCTTTTCTGAGTGGAAAATCACATGTTTCTAATGCTTCTACTGGCAGCAATTCATATGGAAATTTTGGTGATAAGGGGAAAAAGAAGATGCATTGCCATTATTGTAAAGCTAATGATCACTTGATCAAGCAGTGTCCCAAGTTGAAGGCCAAAAAGGCTAAGAAAAAAGAGGGTGGTTCCACTACAAATGCTTGTTCCACTACAAATGCAGCCATTGTTGAGTCTTCTGTGAAAGGAGACTGTGATGCTAATGTTGATGCAGAATGCGCTTTTAGTGCAAAGTGCACTCACAATCCTGCTATCCATGATGCATGCATGTCACTTGCTATAGATTCACATGTGTGGTATTTCGACAATGGTGCTACAAAGCACATTACCTCACATCGTGAATTGTTCACCTCTCTCGAGTCACTTGTGCCAACAATGCCTCTTATCCGGTTCAGGGGGTTGGAAAGATTGTGCTTGCTGCTGCAAATGGCAATTCTTTCACACTTGTTGATGCACTTTATGTACGTGGGATCAAGAAGAATATTTTATCTGTATCTACACTTGCTAGACTTGGACTTGTAGTCAAATTTATAGATGACACATGTACAATTCATGATCTTAGTTTTGGTGATGAAATTATTGCATCTGGCCTTTTGTGTCATGGGCTGTATAAGCTCACTTTGTATGACAAGTGTGGACAAAATTTTGCAAATGCAATTTCAAATTCAAGGGCTATTTCAGACGCAAAACTGTGGCTTGCACGTTTTGGGCATCTGAATTTTGCCAGTTTGTTGCGTTTGCAAAAATCTGAAATGGTTGCTTCTTTGCCGCCTCTTGAAGCACCTGTCAAACATGTTTGTGAAGGCTGTATTTTGGGTAAGATGTAGCATTACAAGTTTTCAAAGGATGGTTCAGTTAGGGCCACATGAAGGTTGCAGACTGTGCATAGTGATGTTTGTGGGCCCATGTAAACTCCGTCCTTGGGCAATTACCTTTACTTCATGACTTTCCTTGATGATTACTCCAGGCATGCATGGGTATTTCCGCTTAAAGCGAAGTCCAAAGTTTTTATGTGCTTCAAACAATTTCTGGCTATGGCTGAAAATGTATCGAAATATACTATGGGCACCCTCCATTCGGATCAAGTGGGAGAGTATAAGTATCTTGAATTTAATGCATTTCTGGCTAGTCGTGGGATAAAACACCAATGTACAGTGCATTATACACCTTAGAAAAATGTTGTTGCTGAGAGGAAAAATTGGTCACTTACGTAAATGGCATGATGTATGGTCAAAAGTAAAGCTTTGCCACATTCTTTTTGGCTTGAGGCCATCATGTGTGCCACTTATGTACTTAACAAGTGTCCTACGAAAGCTTTGCAGTCTATTACTCCATATGAAGCATGGCCTCATAGAAAGCCTTCTATTGAGCACATGCGTGTGTTTTTGGTTGTTTGGCATATGCTTTGGTGCCACAAACACAGCGTAGAAAATTGGATGATAAGGTTTCCAAATGTATTTTTGTCGGTCATAGTGCTGAAAGCAAAGGTTACTGGTTGTATCATCCGCAAACAAAGTGTATTTTGGTTTCACGAGATGTAGTGTTTGTGGAAGATTCTGTTTAGCCCTTGCTGTCATGTACTAGAGATAGTAATGTAAGCTCACAGGACGTTTATGATACTTTGCTGCCTCTTTTTAGAGGTGGAAGTTTGAATGTAAATTCCAATGAGGCAAATGTACAGCCTATGGGGGTTTTTGAAAATGTTACAGATCGGCCTATTACTGATGCAGATGTACATGATGTACTTGATGAGGAAAGGGCTAAAATGAGTAGGCTAGAGGTATCTCAAAATGGATGGGTGCATACATTGCATGACAGTAAATTGGATGCACGTTTGTCTAGTTGTACTCGTTCAGGCTCTGGCCATGCATCTTATGCATCAGATTGTTATGCTTTGGCTGTGTCTAGCTTACATGATGTTGAGGAACCTCTGTCTTTTGATGAAGCACAGAATTCAAAATTGGATGACTGCCACATGCAATTAGAATATGATGCACTCATAGAAAATGAAACATGGACTTTATGTGATCTGCCTCCTGGAAAAAAGGCCATTGGCACTAGGTTTACAAGTTGAAATGCAAGCCAGATGGTGAGATTGATCGCCATAAGGCTCTACTTGTTGCAAAGGGTTATGCACAACAAAAAGGCATAGATTATGAAGAGACTTTTGCACCCACTTGTCGTATGACTACTGTGCATTTTCTATGTGCATTGGCAGCTCATTTTGGTTGGGATGTACATCATCAGACATTGTTACTACTTTCTTGAATGGTGACGTATTTGAGGAAGTTTATGTAACGCAGCCTCGTGGTTTTATCAAGAAAGGACGAGAGGACAAAGTGTGCAGATGTAATGTTGAAGCAATCTCCTCATGCTTGGTATGAGAAAGCTGACACTCATTTGGTCAAACGAGGCTTTCGTAACAGTCCAACAGAACGAACATTGTATGTAAAGCATGAGAGACATATTGCTGAATTTAAGGCTGATTTGAATGCTACTTTTAAGATGAAAGATTTGGGGTTGTTGCATCATTACTTGGTCATACAATTTAAACAGTGTGATGGTGGTATTGCCTTGTGTTAGAAAAGTTACATAGAGACATTGGTATGTAAGTTTGGACTTGAGGATTGCAAACCTATTGCCACTCCCATGGAAACAGGTTTAAAATTGAGTCTTCGTGGTGCTGGTGATCCTAGAGATGTCACTCTTTACCAAACTGCTCTTGGATGCCTCATTTATGTATGCAACACGAGGTCGGATATTTAGTTTGCAATCTCACACGTTAGCAGATTTATGCATAGCCCAAGGTCCAAGCATTGGCATGCTATCAAGAAGATTTTCCGCTACCTTAGTGGCACTTTACATCTTGGCTTGTTTTATCCCAAGGGGGGATCATTGGTGCCAGACTTACATGCTTTTTCGGACAGGGATTGGGCTAGTTGTTTTGACACACAAGTATTTCACAAGTGGTTTTTGTTTCATGTTGGGCAGGTCATGTATATCATGGTTGAGTAAGAAGCAACCTACTGCGGACACTTCTAGTTGTGAGGTTGAGTATATGACAGTCTTCATAGCTACGGTTGAGTGTGTATGGCTCAGACGCCTTATTACTGATTTGCGTGTTGAACAGGACATTGCCAACACTATCTACACTGACAGCCAAAGCGCATTGGCAGTTGCGAGAAACCCAATTTTTCATGCTCGCACAACACACATTCAGGTGCATTACCACTATGTCAAGGAGAGGCTCTCAACATGAGAGATCAGCATGGCTTATGTGCCAACACAGGACAACCTTGCCGATCTTTTCACAAAGGCATTGTCTCGTGAGAAGCTCGAAGCTCCTCAAAGCTTTGGGCTTACTCCCTTTTGTGGACTGATCATGTCCTCAGGGCATGGCACTTCCCTTTACTCAAGTGCCAGCTCTCGTTCACCGCATCACTCCAGGGGGGATTTGTTACCATATGCATGTGGTATTGATGTGTGTGAACACACTAGGACCGCCGGGGCATTTTTCCTCTTTAGAAGGTTTTTCCCCCTGTGCATTGTATGTACGCCCATCACTCTAGGGCTATCTATCTTTCCATTGCACACTAAGTAATACACTCTCTATTGTGTGCCTTGAGCTTCCTTCGTCTTCTCCAAGCTGTGTGTGTTTTCTTGCAACCCTAATTCCAACACAAGCAAGCTTATTTCAACAAACGTTTATTGATAAATGGTTTATTTTTGTGAGCTTTTCTCCACTCAAAAGATCTAATGAAATATTTCATTACAATTAACCACAATTACATCTTAATCCACAAACATTGATCATTTCGATATGATATCCTCACTTCTACATCAGAGTGAACTAGTTGCAATCTAGCATTAGGTACTTCACTTTGAGTGCTAATGCTAAAATAAAAAATTGATATTTAAAACAAGAATATTTTTCATTGCAAATCGATTAATTATATTCATTCAACGTATTAAGCTTTACATCTAGAAAAAATGGGATCCCCAACATAACCGTGAACAAATTCAAGCTAAGCTAAATCATATTGCAAATAATAAAAACTAAAATATAAGCAAGACTCTCCTCAAACAAGCACAACACTTTGTCCAAATGCCCTAAGAAAACAATTACCATCCTATCTGCATGGAAATAAGTTCAAGGAATGACCCAAGGAATGACCCAACATAGATAGAAACTATAACGAAATCAATACTTATTATCCTTCACAAACATAAGCAGTAAGGTGCGCACTAAGGTAGAAGCAAGTTTTGTTTTTTTTGAAGCACTCACAATTGTGAGTAGTAGATATATTATATAGCAGAACAAATTACAAGGGTAGTCATGCTCAACACGAGCCATGGCATGAAAGAGACTAGACCAACCCTATATTGTTATCCAACCACAACAGATCCCAGCACTTACATATAGGCACCAAAATAGTTCACCAAAAAATTTATGGGGTTTGACAGGGAGCCCATATACAAAAAAATACAACCATACAACCAAAACAGGGCAGATTCAAGCACCTCCATCACCTCGAAGAGATATACAGTCACCATCCACCAAAGAGGCTCACAGAAACCAAAGAACCAGGCTATTACGGGAAGCCATTCACCAGCATACAATAGGGAACTCAATCCAAGGGCTGCCACAAAATGATCCGCCACTGATGATCCACTTCTCCCTTGGAGCCAATGCCGCAACCAACAGCACCATCGCGGATAGATCCACGAACATTGAAACCACAGTCTCTAAAGATGAGCCAAGAACCCCAAGAGGGAGCCTTGAGAATTTGACAAAGAAGCAACCCAGCAATAGCAATCAGAAAATTGGCATAAACACTCCAAAAACCGTTGTACGGAACCACCACAAACCAGGCCCCTACCACCACAGACACACTCTCTACTGAACAACGACCACACTCCTTCACCTTCGTTTCCTCCCAAGAAGGGGGTGGGAGGGAAGGTCTCCCCTAGTGAAAAAATGAGCCATATCTGCATCTCGGAGCACCAAAGGTGAGGGAAAGGGCTATCGGATACCCCCCTCCCAAAGCAAACCCTTCCCCCATACCCTAGGTCGACCCCTTGTCTTTGGCCATGACGCCCACAGAGAACATTGCACACCTGACATACAGCCTCCAAACATTCCTCCAAGGGGTCCCCCACCCAACGAGAAGCCATTGAAGTTGTCATGCGGCAGGCCAAAGGAAGAGCTCAAAGACCCGCAACGCAGGTGATGGGCTCGGTTTTTTTTATAGAAGCAAGTATCTTTTAAAGCAAAACTAATTTATCTACACTTCTTTTTTAGTCACACAGTAACCACCGTCATATATATGTGACTTTAAGATCTAAAAATAACTAAATACACACACAAGCAAAAGAAGTTAATCAAAACCTTTAATAACGCACGATCAAAAAAGGCCTCATAAGAGTGTTGGCAATCTAAAATAGAGTGTTTTTCAATCCAAAAAAGGTAGTTAGAAAGCATATCTTTGTCCTCTCACATCTCATGAAAAATTTGCAAGGCATGCTCTAGCTCTAGCTCAACATCATCCCTAGATAATATCTCTTCAACTCTTGGCATGCATGCCCTAGCCCTCCACATCCAACAAAAATATTGAAAATAGCATCTTTTTCATTTGTGAAAGTCTACACTGACCATTTGTGGCAAAAAAGAATTTCAAAAATATATATCTCACCATCAAGGAATAAATTTAATGAATTTCCATCTCATTTAAAAAACATAGAAGACCTTTTTGCACCACTTCAAATATAGTGTCCATGTACCAAAGTGCATGGAAATGGACACTTCTTTTTGTTCACTACAATGAAATTTCTTTGAGCATTGAAAAAAAAAATACCACCACCTCTTCACGTACCCCACGATCAATTAGAGGAAGATTACAATACTCTCGATCGAACATAGTTAGTGCCAATGTTTCCACCTATAATTACACGAAAATTTCTTTTGTTATCATCTCCATAGTATATACACATGGATGAAACCTAAGATTTGAGTTGTGTGTACTCACCTGTTCTCCATCTCATATAAATAAAATGAGTGCACATGGAGACATCGTGATCCATGACCAACAAAGCCTTCCTTTCCAAATTGTGTATTTTTGGAAGGTGATCCATAAAGCTCAAACACACAACCCATCCCTCATCAACCATAAATAAGGCAAAAATCTAAGTGTGGTACATATCAATCATGTATTAATCTTGTTCCATGGGGACACTCATCCACATCTATGGCTACATCTACCACTCCTAAACCCGTAGGGAAATCATCCCACACGTAACGAGAAATTGTATTTGAAGGAGAACCTGTGTGAGATAATGATGCAACGATCTTCATTAAAAACTTGTTCACAATGGATCAATCAAAGAGCTGTCAATATGTAATAAAAGCATGAAAAAATCAATGTGACTCGTGTGATTCAAGGCTTCCACCTATGTGACTACAACCAAAATTTGTGACAAACACTCCTCATCTGCCAGCAATTTTGTTTGTGAGGAAAAAGGATTCTTACCTACGGTCTTCATCTCATGTTGTTAATGGACCTCTTTTTCTTGAGCTTCATGCACAATGTCACCTTTTCTGTGCCTCTCACGCACAATTTGAGATGAGGCAGATGTAGCCACCCAGTGTGAGATGGAGGTTGATGTAGGTAGCTTTACATTAGTCTCCGGTGAAGCCGATGGAGAGTTCTCATGAAGTGGACAATCTCTATGAATTTTAGTTTGGGTTCCAATGCTCTCAAACTCTATGAAACAACAACCAAATGACAAAACAAAGTTGTGAGATTTAAGAGTCTCTATAGATTTATCTTTGAAAACATATAAAGAGATATGTATAGTTTAGCAATGAGAAAATACATTTCCATACCACCAAGGACATTTCTCAAGTTCCCATTCAGACACACCTCTCTCCACCCATGCCTTAAGATACATTGTGTCCTTGGAATTAACATCCCCCCTCCTCATCCATGAGACTTTCACCAATGAGTTGTTGGATCCACCTAAGTATAAATAAGAAATTTGAAATCAAATAGTTCTCAAAAAATAATTTTCCTCATGCATTCATGAAAGGTGTTCTAAAGTCAAATTGTGGATAAAAATATACCTGTATACAAATCTCTTGCCAGTCTTCTCAACACCAGGTTGCTTTTCTCCTTCCTTTACTTTGAAAATATATTTCCACACTTCATGGAAACTCCACCATACATCCATTTTTGTTTCTCTTTCACCCACTTTCCAAATTCATTCATAGGCACATCATCATATATTGAAAGCCCCTACACAATAGACTCAACCTCACGATGAGCCCTTCCCAATAGAGTTCCTTTCTCATGTGCAACAATGTCTTTTTGGAGTCCACAAACATCTCTATAGTTGCATCATCCTTCACCTTTCCCGTCATAAGCATATGCAACACCTCCATCTTCCTATTCAAAGAAACAATATCATACTAAACAGTTGATTCAAAACTCTAAATGAGTAGAATATTTTGAGCATTGTATCTATTTTTGCATACCTCTCTACTCAAACATGAGAGGTGATGACATCGTAGACATTTTCCTTTGTTAATGCAACCATACCCTTCTTTGACCAATCATAGTTGTAGATAAGTTGAAAGAATCCATCACCATAAATTGGATTTTCAATGGTCAGCATTTTGTATGCTCTATCTCTGAACGTTGTTTCCACCATTCCTTTTGTCTTCTCACATTTTGAAACATACTCCTCCAAGCTCATGCTTTATCCATCAACGGAAGCTATAGCTAGTTCACTGCACTGTCAAAACGGGTTTACAAAAATTGAAACCTTCTATGCTCATTGACAACTATAATGTGCTACTTAAAAATCACATTCAAAAAAGGGAACTTAACCATTACCTTCCATACAAGTCGGCCTAGAGCAGTAACTAGAGCATTGTACCATTGCTCTCTTGTGTTGCCACTCTAAGCTAAATTCCATTGAAGCCCACCTCCATCGATCCTCACCCACCAGCTACTCTAATATTGAAGTTTTATCAACCAATCCAAATCTTTGAAACAAATAATTCATGTGACAGTGTAGGAGTTACACTTATGCACACCAATCTATAAGATACCACATATTCTATCAATGAAGATGATCACTTATTGATTTAAAAATTAAATTTACTTACTCATTCTGAGACGGCAAAGCCAATAACAACTCTCCTTCTTGCTTCTTCTCAATCACTATAAATTGAAATCTTACATGCTCATGGCTCGAGGGGACATGTGACCAAGCTAGCAATAAAGGAACATAAAAAATTTCTCTCTTTGTAATGCAACAAAAACTTCAAGTATTTTAAAAAGCGTCTTACCCTCGTGTACACATGGAAACCATGCCTTCACACGATGATCACCATCCCAAACTAGAATTAGATCTTGTTGTAATAAGTTTTGTCCTATACATAAACCTTGAAATCTATCCAAAATCTCATTTTGATGAGAATTTATATTCGAGTTATAAAAAATTTGTTAAAATTGCACTAAATTTTTATGATTTTTCCATCTTAAAAGTTATCACCATAATCTAATATGGTATCTAAAATTTTTGGCTATCTTCCTCACCTCATAACTAACCTAAGACACGAACATGACCTGTAAATCTTGTTTCTAGCTTCACCAGACACTGATGACAAGTCGCTGAAAAAACAAGACACTTTAGTGTCTCGAGACACTTGAGTGTCCAATTACAGAACTACTATTACATGGTGAGATTATGTGTCTCAACACCCTTCACTATCCACGTCATATCAAAATTTATTTTAAGTTACATTTTTGTGGTGCATTTACACTCTAGAATTCCCTCTGCTTGAGCTTACTTTTTTAATATCAATCGAAGGCCAAAATCATAAAAGCCTTTCTCAATGTCTACTCAATCACTATGACATCACACACTTGAGTAATTATAGGTTTTTTATTCTAGATTGGAGAGAGATAGCAAGAATCCCCTCTTACACATCCTTTGATATGATTGTCGTATAGTTCTAGCTAAACTATAAAATACAAAGCAGTGCACCCCAATCTTTCCAAAACCACGAAGAAGAAGAAGCAAAAGCTCCTCCTTCTTTTCTCTGCGACGATCAAGAAGAGGAAGATTAAAAAAATCGCAATATCTCTCAAATCATGTAGAATTTGACCTTACATATGAGATGCCCAAAACGTGCAAAATAACATTGTCCTTCCACCACGGGGATTGTCTTTCAGAAAAGGATTTCTAATCCAAATCAACAAATCCCCTGTGTGAGAGATGAAGGGGATCGGGGAGCACCACAGACGGAGAGTGAGAGAGAGAGAAGGAGACACACACACAATGTGGGTGGGGAGACTCAAAGAGTGAGCAGCCCCCTATACACTTATGCTATGTATAAGGTATACAAGTCAGTGGGCGCCCAGACTCTGGGCGGCCGAGCAAGGCACAGACGCCTATACCCCAACAACCTCCCACTTAAAGGCGACTGTGCCTTTAAGCAAGAGAACCTAGTCTAAAGACTACAAAAGGCGAGAGAAAACCGCTCTCAACCGATGCCCACTGGCTGGCTGTGATCGTGTGCATCCGGCTGTCCTGATCCCGTGTAAGTCCATACACCACCAGACGTACCGCACACGTACTGTAAGTATGTACGCAATACCTGCATATCTCCCTCGTGCACTATGCCATCATCAGTCAACAAACGACTGATAACCCCAACTGCAAATGCTCCCACTGTAGCTGCGATATCCGGTCTCAAGATCAACATCTCATACATGAGACCACCGAATGCCGATGGAATGCTAGCGGGCCCTGCTAGCTCTACGGAGCATGCATCAACATATATATCCCTGGCAATAGGCATCTCTCACTGACAAGGCGTGTCAACCACATGCATCTCCTGACTGTCCACAAAAGACGCATCAACCTGTCGTGCAACCTCAGAGCAAACCAGTTGCTCTAGGTGTCTGCTGGAAGACATATCCTGCACAACTATATCCCCATGCTCACTGTCGAGCATAGAAAGGAATGACTGCATAATCGCTGACATCTCAGCCTCCTCTGCAATCATCCACTACAAACATGACCACTCAATCTGCTGTGACTCACTAGAGCAAGACCACTCTACCTGTCTATCCTGCATAGAAGTATCTCGCACCACTGAGTCTCTACTTTGCTCAGTCACTAGCAAACCATGCATGTCTGACTCTGTCACCTCTCTGTGTGACTGCTCAAGTCGTGCCCCAACTATGTGCACAACGAGCTCACTACTCTGCACTCCATGCAAAGTACCCTGCAACCCATGAGCAAAAGAGACTCGCCTGCTCTCTCGCTCTCTACCTGGCTGCATGATCACAGAGACAGCACCGTCTCTCGCGTGATCCACATGCAATGGGTAACCTGTACCACTCTTGGCACCTCTCGCAATCACTAGCGAACCCAAATGCATCACAAAATCTCGCTCTCATAGCGAAATCTGACATCCACAATCTCTAAGCTGACCAATCAAGATCAAACTCACTGTCAAATCTGGTACATAGCGCACATGTCGTAACAAGTAAGATGCACCACTCGGTAATGATAGTCTCACATCTCCTGCACCTGCTATCGCATGCACCGATCCATCGGTCAAACGTACACTGCCAAGCATCCCGCTAGAATAGCTACAAAACCATGCACGATGCGGCGTGACATGAAACATAGCATCTGCGTCTAGCAACCACTGCGAAGGAAGTGCACTATCCACATGTATAGCATCTCATGCATAGCTCGAGGTAAAAGTGACATCCCCGTCACTAGTATACTCCGACACTACATGTGCCTCAACTGTCAAAGCAACTGAGTCCATGGCATCACTACATACATCTCTGAGACTGCCATGTCTCCTACGATGTCGCATACGACGAAAACAACGCCGTCTAATGTGTCTAGAATGACCACAATACCAACATGTCACCTGTCGGCGTGCTTGTGAATATACATGTCTCACACGAGTCCGTGATGACTCAGATCTATCATACATATCATGTAATCTGCGCCAAAGTGCTCTCGAAGTAGTCTCATACATAACAAGAGCATATACAGATTCCGCAAGGTGCAAAGAGAGTGTAGATAGTGCTATCTCCTCTAGCTCCTGCCACTGATCGTCAGACATGTTTGAAGGTCTACCTACATCACCACTCAATGGTCGATGCAACCCTCGTAGTGTCAATGCATCAAGCATACACTCTCTCCATGCCGCAAAGTCTGACCCATCAAACACGCGCATCTGTGAGAGGTCACAATCTGATCGATCACCTATCTCTGCCATGAGCACAAGTAGCAAGCTAGATAGCAAAACCACCTCACCAACAACACCTGGAAACTGTCTACAAATATGGCTAGAAACACAATGTAAAGCATGTGAGACACACTCCAAAGTAGAGCGCCCGCAATGTCAATACAAGCCTCGCTTGCTCTAGTATCACACTGCAATCTGTGAGCTAATCACCAAGCCCACACTGTGCGGTATCGATGCATACACACGCACAAATCTCCCACTTGCAGAGAACACCGCACGCAAATGCTGAGTGCAACCTGCAATCTCTACCTAGATCGCATAAATGATACGCATAAAACTCCTGGGAAAATTTCGCTAGAGTTTCGACGTACAATGGCTATCAACACAAAATAACCATTGTCCTGCAAGCTCAATACAATGAGCAATAAATACGCATCAAACTATACTCAATATACATGCATAAGCTCTGCAAAACTATGGCAAACAATGCTCGAGATCACAAGACTCTCCCACCCGAGAGCAAACCACTGTCTCAAGCAAAGAAAGATACACAACTCCTCACTCTTGCGAGAGTGGATACAAAAACACAAAACTGTGTCCAAACCGACAAAACCTGTCAAAGTGAGAGTAAACACTCGATCACAAACTATGGCGAGAATCTAGGAAAAATTCGACAGAATTTCCCCTGAAAACTGAGCAAAAAACTCAAGTACAATCTCTACCATAAACCATGACACTACTCAATGCCAATGAGTAGAAATGTCAAAATGGCTCCACATTTTCACATACAATGGCAATCCGCACTCAACGTACATCAAAAGAGTGACCGCGCATAAGCAAGCGCCAAAAGATTTGCAATCCGGAAACTTATTCAATGCGAAAACAATGCTCTCAAGAGAGCTCACCGGCACTTGAAAGTGTTAGTCAAAATGCATGTATAATGGGCATCAACCATGCGCCATAACCATATGCAAACCATCCGCAAAGACCATGAATCCAAGCACAAAATCACTGCCAAAGTATCCTGTGAAAACCAGTGAAAGAAGCTCCACCTGTGTGCTCCAAAAAACTGTCTCTCTCAAGAGACCGCCTCGATGGTGTGTAAACGCCTCCGTACTTCGTTGCCCAAGTCTACCAAAAAACCCTCAAACCACAAGCTTAACACAAGCTGCAGTTGCATCTTCAGCTCAGAATTTATGCACTCAACATCAAGCATCTCCCGTGCTTCCAAAAGTGCATCAAACTCGCACACAATGCGACAACAGAAAATCTGGAATTTCTGTATACAATCAGTCTGAGCTGAATATCAGCAAAACGGTGAGGAATTTGCAAAAAGTTTCTTCTGCAAAGTTGTAGACCACGTTGAAACAGATGGGCATGGAGGACAGAATTCTCAGATTTGCATCCTACAAGGAGAAAAACGAATCTGAAAACTGTGTTGCTGCGCACACAATTTTAGGGCAGCACCTTCACTTACACACAATCTTCCACACTCCTTTCTGAGCTTCCACAAGAGCATACATCACTCTCAACTGAGCTCACAAGCTCCCATTGCATTCTCACAGCAAGTCTTCTGCTTTCTTAATCTCTCTACCGTCGAGAGAGAGCGAGCTATCACCTCGAAGCTCTCAAAGCCGTCGTACTCTCCGCGGTCACCATAGCTCTGATACCAATTGAAGGGGATCGGAGAGCACCACAGACGGAGAGTGAGAGAGAGAGAAGGAGACACACACACAATGTGGGTGGGGAGACTCAAAGAGTGAGCAGCCCCCTATACACTTATGCTATGTATAAGGTATACAAGTCAGTGGGCACCCAGACTCTCGGCGGCCGAGCAAGGCACAGACGCCTATACCCCAACAAGAGATTCCTCACCTTTTATACACAGAAGAAAACTTCTGATTTTTTACTTTTTTTTGGAAGACCAAGAGAATCTCCTTGATTAAAATAGCCAAGACCTTTCTACTTGTGGCTCGCAATCTCCTAAATCTTGCTTGAGCATCTTCATCGATCGTCGCACAAAGTCTTTTTAATCTTTCGTACAAGCACAAAATATGGCACATAAATAAACCAAAAACCCACCACATTTAAACCAATTCTAAAAGCACTTTCAACCCAACATTTAGCATCATGGATCCAAAACATCACGACAACGAGTTTTGGGCTCTTTAAATATTTTTATACCACGAGATTTCAGAGGACTCTCCAAAACCAAAGCAACTCATACATACAATTTGGATGCTAATTCGACTTCATTGAACCTTATTGAGATAGCAAAAGCGATTTCTAGAACCTCATATTTCTCAGAAAATGAACTTTTCACTAAAACGGGCATAACTTTCAGATACAAACTCCAATTGCAAAAATTCTTTTATCTAAATGAAGAGCAAGAGTAAATCTGTAAATTTTTGGGGGATTTGTTTTGAAGACTAAGCCTTTTTTTAGAGGTTTTCAAAAAACTTCATTTGAGGGGTAGCTAGTAAGTTGAAGTTTAGGTAGTCTAAAAGTGATTTTTGGGTCATTTTTCAATAGCATTTGGTATTTGTTTTGGACATAGTGTGACTTCACCCACTTCAAGAACCCAAGACTCGTCCCTCAATGTACAAGAGATTATTTCAAGTTTTTTGGACTCAAAGAAACGTACCGGAATTGATAGTTAAAATCCTATATCTTTTTTTTTCATACTCGCAATTGTGAGTGGAGATGTTATATTAACTCAACAAAGAATGTACAAAGAACCTCAAGCACTACATGTGCCTTGATTGTACAAATTTTCAAAAAGGGGACTATACAATTCATAAGCAAATTAAGCTTGATTTTATTTATCCAACAGCTTTAGTCATAGACCAGTGGTTTGTTCTCTCCTAGAGGGCACATCTCGAGCAGCCGATGCAACTCAATGCATGATTCCACTCTTTGGCTTGCACATATGACCCCATACTATGGATCCTATATAGAAAATAAGCTCAATGCTTTCACGCACCATATCCTTGAATTGAGCTACCACAAATTGTCTCTCCAAGACCTGTAGATTTTGGGCTTTTCAATATGTTTCAGATGATAGTACTTAGTTGGTTGTGTGCACACTAGAATTTCTTGGTACTAAATTTTCCTCCCCCCCCAAAACTAAGTCTTTTCTAAAGAATAGCACCTTCCATGTCTTTACACCCATTTGTAGACTTTAGTAGCAAGACCTCGCAAGGAAGGGTAGTCTTTAAACAGATGCAAGGATCCTTCGAAACAACTTTGCATCATGAGCAAGTGTTGAAACAAGCCCTCTCACAAGAATAGTATTCCCAATTGGGAGCGTCCCCCACAATACCTTCCAAGTGAAGATCTTCATTAAGCTTGGTCATTTTGCCTCCCAAGTGTTGTTTGCACACTTCAACCACTTCTCTTCTAACTAATTTGCCCTCCACAATTTGATGAGCAAGACCAATACCAAGTTTTTCAATCAAGCTTTATCCCAGCAGAGGTATTGGTGGGCTCTACTGCACAACACTTTTAAGACTCTACTAGTCAGTAGCCATTCATTTAGATTCAAACTATGTTGTACCACCAACCAGTCCACATCCTTGCAGCATAATTTTCATTGTCGTAGAAATGTGCCATCTTGGAGATCCCTTTGTTATTCACCTTTTTGGAGACTTTCCTCCAAAAGGTATCCTCCTTGCAGGTTGAAGAGCTAAGGGGACCAGCATAAGATGGAGCATCTAAAGTACCATAAGGTCTCTCCCCACTCCATTGAAGATGCCACCTTGCTGAACTTTCTTATAATATCCCATGTGCAATCCCCTAGTTTCAAAAAAGACAAGTTTGGAGCTAGAATTGTGCATGCACCTTAGCCTCCTTCCATGGGCCTTCTTGAAAGTAAAGCTTTGCTTTGTCGATCATATCCCACGCCATGACCATCCAATCTTTCCTTTTATTTGTTAAGGAGACTACTAGCTTTATGCACATGGCCTTTGCGTGTATCGTTTCGTCCACAATCCTTATGCCATGTTGATCCTTGGGTCTTGCCACCCATTTTCATTCCCCCCACTGCCATGGAGCAAAGAATTGTCAACAAAAAAAATTGGGCCGCTGATAGTGAGAGTCCTTGAATCTTCCCTTTGGAAGCGCAATCTTGAGTGGTCACAATTGGATGTGAACCAATAGCAAGGGGATTAAGAAAAGTGTGAAGCCTTGCTTGATTTCTCTCTTCTTTCAAACAATCTCGTCACCCTGTTGTTGAAGAGGAGTTTCGAGCAAGTACCATCCCCAAGGGTGTGCACTATCATGCACATCCTAGAGGACCAAAACCCAACGCCTTCATGATAGCTTCGATGAATGATCGAGAGATTTTGTCATACGCCTTATCAAGCTGAAGGGGGGTGCATTCATGTTTGGTGAAGTTTGCATACGTGATGCCGATCATTGCTGCTAGAATGTTGTTTGAGTTTATCTTCCTTTGATGAAACCATGTTGATGGGTGGTCATGACTTTTGTCTAGGATTGGAGCCAGTTTAAGTGCTATAACCTTAGTAGTGATCTTGTAAGCAATTGTCATCATTGAAATAGGTCCATAGTGCTTTAAGAGAGAGCAGCAAACTAATATGGGAATTGACTTGATCTGCCCCTTTTTCACACTAGCATCCATCTATTCCTTTAACATACCCTTGTTCGCCATCTGAGTTAACGAGATTTTGAGATCTTCCCAAAACTCTTTGAAAAAATATGTTATCAATCCATCCCACATAGGGGAACTTTCCTTCCCCATTGCCTTCAAAGTATCCCAACATTCATCCTCAGATATGGGTCTTTCCAAGGCTTCTCCCTCCTAAGGCAACACATTGCTCTTTACATTGCTAAGCATCAAGGATCTCGCATTCTAAACCACTTACGTGAAAACTTCCGATTAACCTATAATTTGACTAAATGATTGAGAATGCAACCACCTTAGACTACACGTTGTTCTTTATGTTGCTAAGCAACAAGGATCTCACATTCTCAACCACTTACAAGCAGACTTTTGGTTGACCTATAATTTGACTAACATGGGCCGTATCATATGTTCTTGAACTATATTTCCCGTCTTGTCCGTCATTGTTGCTATTATGTCCCTTCTATTTTTTACCTTTAAAGCTCTGAAGTAGTGAGCTTGGTTGTCAGTCTCGAGCTTGAGGGCAAGCACTCTAACCAAAAGCCTAGTATTTTTTATATCATTGACTTGCAAAACAACAACCATTGTGGCCTTGGCTTTAAGCCACCTCCTATGCTTCTCTTTTTGTTAGAGTGCTCTTCTCATGAGCACTCTAACCAAAAGCCTAGTCATTCTCCCTTTCCATTTTTTTTTTTTGAAACTTGCTAATAGGCTCGAAGGGCCTGTCTTGTCCCTTCTAGCCTCAACCATATTAAGATCTACCATGATGCACCAATCTCTTCTTATAGCCATATCGGTCAAATCCACCCATAGTTTGGCTTTCCTTGGCATCACAAGAGCCGTATATGTTAAGAATGATGAGAAGTTGATCCACCCACTTAATTCTCACGCCCAGGACTCACCATGAGGCATGATTCAACACTACTTGCATTTCTAGATTTTTATCTACAATGGTTAATACCCCACTAAAACAAGTCGGCCCTGCCCGTAGACCACCAGCTTTGTCCCTATTGCTTGCTTCATACAACTGGAGGCATCCAGGTGATATTCTTGGTTCACCCAACAATTCGCACTTGTCTTTCTTACTCCCTCCCAAAAAAGAGTCCTTCACATTTGATGCCCTTCACATTCTAACTATGAATAATTCCATCATTGAGAGAGTGGGACAAACTCCTGAACTTCTAGAGAGACTTCCTTTGTACCCTCCCTCATGATGTCTTCCTCCATTTCACTCAGATGAGAGCCTTCATCCTTTTTGCCACATCCACAACATAGTCGCCTAGGGGGTAGAAATCTTCGAGGTATTCAGAGCCAACAGATTATTGATCAGAAGCACCTTGAAGAAGTTCCGCAGATCCATAGAATCTTTCAGACTTTTAAATGGGTTCTCCTTATGGTGAGCATTACTGCGTGCCAAAGATTTAAACCGTTTACATTTTATAATGGAGACTTTTTGCCAACCTTCGTCCTCTTAAAAGCGAAAGAAAGTCATAATCTGAGAAGTGATTATGAAGTTTAATCCAAGAATTGAGTGCGACATTTAAGTGATAAATTGGACAATAGTCAAGACGAGGTGAGCCAAAGAAGAGCTTGATAGCTTCGAGTGATACTTGAACCATGCCTAATCACCCACTCCCATGGTTTCAAGCTCAACCAAGAAAGATGTTCATATGTAACCGGCTAAAAATCTTGCAATATTTTTAAGAGCGGACAACCAAAATGTATATCCTTCCTACCATGCCATAGCTAAGAGTTTGGCTTATGGATCTTTAATGAGTGGTTATCCAGCTTCTATGGAACCATCTCATACCCATCTACGACTCAAATGTATTGGCCTAGAGACATGAACAAGAGTGAGATGAGTAATGAGCAAACTAGTACAAGGCCATCGTTTTGTGGTCTAAGAAATTGATCTAGCTTGTATATATGAGGTGTACATCGCACCTTCCAAGAGGTAAGATGGATGTACACACAAAAGGGAAGGGGTTGTTGTGGTGTTGGGGGGGGGGGGGGGGGGGGGGGGAGTTCCCAAGTATGTTCACAGATCACTACTACAAATTCCCCTTGGGAGTGACCCTATGTGATTAGTTCAAAGGGGGGAGTAAGCCCAAAGCTTTGCAAAAATATTCCAAATTCTCACAAGACAAAGCCTTTGTGAAAAGATCAGACTCAAGAGGGTTGTCCAGGCACAAATCTCTCCCTGATAAAATGACGATGCACCTATATGTAAAACATGATTGGATCACTCATTGTGCAACTATCTCATCAGATTTAAAATAGATGACCTTCCAATAGTTCGAAAAACTTTAGTCCATGCTTGCAATGATGCCACATACACAGCAAATACATTTTGGTGTCTGGAGTGCAACCGAACATATGCATGGCATTTTCTTGGATTCATTATTGGGCTTCCTGGACCAGCCCTTTTCTTTGTCATATCTAAGTAACCTATGTTCTTTACATATGAAACCTAAGAGATCCTTGGAATAAACTTACACTATTCTCTACTTTGTATCTTGGGTCCTACTTAATAATAGAATATACCTGCATGTCATAAGACCCATCACCTCTCAAAGAGGAAAATGAGTACAAACGCTGCACAAGAACAGGAGTATCAAGACTCAAGGTATTTGCATTAAGCATTAAGCATATATTTAAAACAATAGCTGTGCTGAAGAGTTACCAATTTTCTCTTAAATTAAGAAAGCACTTAGCTTTTGACAGTAGGCAACTCCATATTATTTAACCGCTCCAGCGCTAACACAAGGGCCTGAGTTCCAAGATTGCCTTCACCATGAGCTTGTAAAGATACATAAAGTTGCTGTGCCAATGCAAGCCCAGGCAGAGAGAGACCCATTCGCCTGCATTCCTCTGTTGCGATTCCCAGATCTTTCACAAAATGATTTACATAGAATCCAGGCTCCAAATCTCGCTTCAAGAGGCGTGATGCATACAGCTGTAAAGATTTAGATCCAGCTAATCCTCCTGCGACAGCTTGCAAGAAGACAGTTACATCCAGCCCTGCTTTGCAGGCAAAAAGCATGCCCTCTACGAGCCCCAACATAGTCGTCGCAATGATAATCTGGTTTCCCATTTTAGTGCTTTGGCCCAACCCAGCACTGCCCATGTAGGTGACAGACCCCATACATGAAAAAAGAGGGGTTAAAGCTCTTACAATGTGCTCCTCCCCTCCTGCAAATATTGCTAATTTCCCTGCTTTTGCTCCCACGTCGCCACCTGAAACAGGGGCATCCACAGCATGACATGATCTCTCCTTAGCAGCTGCAAAAATTTTCTGGGCCAGGGCAGGATCGCTTGTGGTCATGTCAACAACCACCCCTCCTGAGTTGAGACCCTTAATAATACCATTGTCTCCGAGAATGACTTCATCAACATCGGAGGGATAACCTACAATTGTGAATACCACATTGCTTTGCTCTGCCACTGCCTTGGGAGATTCCAAGAAAACTGCCCCTTTTTTGCAAAGACCTTCAGCTTTACCTGCAGTTCTGTTATATACACAAACACTGTAGCCAGCTGCTAAAATGTGCCCACACATTGACTGCCCCATGACGCCTGTCCCTATCCATCCTACACGTGTACGACCCGGAGCAACATCCTTGATCTCCAAACCTGCAGGTGATGCCATTGACAACTGCCTCTGTCTCTGTCTTTGGATGATCTTCTGCAGGTTGATGTGGGGAACTTTTGTGCAAGTGCCTCCACTGACAAATTAAACCAAGAAAAACGACACTTATTGTAACCAAAATCATAATCACACAGTCCACAAAAAATGACAGTATTATCTTCGGAAATGTTAAGTTGCTCAAAGAATGTACACAAAATGACGCCAAAGACTCTCCAGCTGTAACACTTCTTTCTGAGAACCACAATTCCTAGTAGCTTTGTCCCTGATGAATCCAAACTCACCCTCCAAAGTGCTAATTGAAAACTAATGATCATTATCCACCAAACAATAATACATTAACTCCATCCCATATAGTACAGACAGAATATGATATCCCCACTACTGTAAAGGTCAGGAGTCATGAGGCAGCCGTTCCCACCGTACATCTACTCTGCTTTCTAAGCCAAAAAATTTGCCTACAACCGTCCGATGCTTGACATCTCAGCACCTCTGGAATTCTGTTCGTGCCCTCCAATCAGAGCGCACCAGATTGGTGCACACCTGCGCAGAAGTGTTCACTGCACACCTGTACCCGCCGACTGTCCCCCTCCCCAAAACCTTTACGGCTGGGAAAGGTCACTAAGCCCAGCAATACTGCTCCCCCCAATGGCTTGCAGCCTCCCCACCACTCGCCATGCAGTCGCAGTATTACTAGGAAAGGTCGCTAAGGAACCTTTCCAAACACCTTATAAGTGAGAAAACAGTCGGTGTATAGCGAGTTTACAATATATATGTGCGCCCACACCTACATGTTCACATGAACTGACTCACACAAGTAATTTTAATATGGTCTGTATACAGAATTTCCATACTGGTCTAGATTGCAAGGCAGCCTCAGTAAGGGATGGTCTCTAGGGTTGCGAGCAAAAACCACCTCCCTATCACAGTTGATCCCTCCAAGATTACTAGTGGAGTCCACCATCACTTATTCCTATACACACCGTTGTCACATTTAGGTTAGTGCCAGTGACAGAATTTCAGATTAGGGTTTCAAAATTTAGGGTAGGGCTCTTCAAAGCCACCTTTGCCTGCAAGATTCTCCGATAGCGCATAGGTGGTTGCAAGAATCTCCTATGCATTACCCTTATTGCGAAGTGGTTTTGACCACTCATATTCTCAACTCTGGCACACTCTAACTGGCTGATATGGAGCACCAGCTCATTCTCTAGACTCTCACATTTGATTTTTCAATTAAATTTCGCTAACTGATTTTTTCTCCACCTGCTCATTTGAAATCACTGATTCCATTCCAAGGGCAGCCTTGCAGCCCAATAAACAAGCCCAACTGGCCTCTTTTGCATCATAATGTGCTACCCACAAAAGGGCCACGCCTTGGCTGAGGCTGGACCCACATTTTTACTCTGAGAAATACACTTATGGTCTACCATCACCTCTGCGGGGTCCTCTAATATTCAAGATTGAATGATGGATGAAACATTGCAACTTATCGATAATAAAATAGCCAAAGATCATTTTCAACACAATCCTAATCAGTTCGATTATCTGCTATAGAAATCTACGAAATAAATAAATCAAGCAATCCAATTCTTTGACTTGTGTATGTCTAAGAAGGTTAGAAAAGTAACCGTACAAACTCTAAAAGGGTCGATATCACTTGGACAAAACAAAAATAACCTATAAAAGAAAGAAGATGATGAAGAAAAACTGACTTAATGCTTTACTTTTTAACAACAGCTACTCCTTTGGCAAAATAGATGGGAAAAATAAATAAGAGAAGTTTACCTAAATAAACCTTCAGACAAAAAACTCAACTAAAACGTAGTTCACATCAAGGACGAGATAGAGAAAATGTTAATTCTTCAAATAAGCTATAGGCTCAAAAAAAAACAAGACCAGCGGCATACTGCAAGCTGGCCCCCATCCCCGCCAGCGTGCTGCTCACGTTTGACTGCCTACGATTCCCGCCACATATTATACCAATTTCGTGAAGCTCCCACTGTCCCGCTTTCCATTGCCAGTGCTCTCATTATCAAGCTTGCACACATGCGCATAAAGCCACACACTCATCCCTGCACATATACTCACCTACACTTTCACGCACTTCCAGCTTCTACTTCGTCCAAAATGTTGAGGACAATCCTACGTGTACCTTTTGAGCATATACGACCGAAGCTTGCACCTTCATCCTACTTCAAGCTGTAATGTCTCCATTTAGTTGGCTTACCTTCACATGTCAAGCTTGTACATCACCATTCTCAATTTCACCTTCAACCTTACCATTCTATCAAGCCTCTCAGCTATGTAGACTTCATACAAAACTCCACAATTATCATGATTTTCTTTTTCCGTGGGGTGGGCACACTATAGTCTTCAACCAATGTTAGCATACTCTTTCAGAATTTCTACCTTGTCATATCCATTACCCATCTCAAAAAAGGCTATGGGCTTTCATCAAATAGATCATTGCACCACCATAGAACAACAAGTCAACGAGCATTACCTTCATTGGTTGGAGCGTCCAAGGTCGTGTGTTCAACCCCCCTTGACTGCTCAAATGAAATGTGGCCAAATGTCTATATGATGGATTGGCCAGCCTGCTCCTGCTGGGATTACCTCCACCTCACGAGGGTTGGGTATATGCACTGTTATTTCAAGTTCTCCTCTCAAAAAACATAAAAAAACAAGTGGAATAACAAAGTTCATCAACAAGCATGACAATGCCCTTTCGCTTCATGTCTAGCGATCATATAAGGTTGAGAAGTGCACGAATGAGCTTGCAACTCTTGTTCCCAAGCGTTCACAAACCTAGGTGGATAAATGTAAATCTTGGACACGCTGACCCCTGATTGCCGACATTTCTTTTCACGCTTGTTGATGCCAACACTATTTGTAAATGTCTAGATCGATCACGTCATGAGAATTGAACACAATTACATACCACAAAACACCTTAGGCTCAAATCACACTCATGGAGCTACAGCCTGCAAGTAAAAGTTCTTCAGAGAGGAAAATACCAAGGAAATACCCTTGTGTGACAAGACATGAAGCCCCAAACCTAGAATGCCTATTACAATTTATCAGAAACACATGTCCTAGCGAAATATCCTGAAATTTGGATCCTCAATTCCCAAAGCAAAGAAGCTAAATCCAATGGTCATACCAAAAGCTGTCATAGTTGGCTGTGAAAGTTTCCACACAAATAGTCTCCCTTTTCATAGCAGAGTTAATGGTAGCTGTATTATAGTGCTTATAGCTTGAAGAACGATTCAGCCATTAAATATTCCTAATTGGATGAGATTGCCTGGGTTTGTAATTTTAGTGCATCAAGACATTTGTTGGAGATCAACGCGGTCTGGGTATGATGGCTAATTTTACTATGCCAGAATATCAAGAGCTCCAATCTTAAATGAGACTCCTTTTTGGATGAGATTTTTCTAGGAATCCAACGACCAAGGATATCAAGAGCTCCAATCTAGATTGAGAAAACTGATGTTCCTCAGATTGTCCCTCGGAATGACCCTCAAAAAAAATTTAGATAACTTGAGTTGTTTTGCAGATATGTTGTAATCGCCGACGATTACTTTCCTTCAAGAAGGGGGGATGTCACAAACTGTTGACGTGTCAAGCCATTGAAGAACAGAGCCAACATGCAAATCCCGGCTGAGGGGCCTAAACTCTAAGAAGCAGAAGAAGTATTACCAATTTCTAAAGTCTTGCCAAGTGGCTATTTTTAAAGAACAATTCCCACCAACTTACGAGACCCCGTGTCAAGTGCAATAGAAGTGTTTATGGATTAAGCTCCAATCTAGTACTCCGCAAAAACACAAGGGAAACTTTACTTCACTTGAAAGAACTGAACTGAAAGGAAAGAAAGCGAGAGACACGAGAGAGAAAAGAGACGACACCATATGTCAGGTCCCAAACCCTCAATGGCCTCCTTGCTCTGTTGCTAGAGCAAGTACTTTCTTTATTCTTGCACAAATGCTCATACAATGACTGAATGTTGAGATGCTGATGCTAATGGGTACTGCGGTGAAGCCGACAACGAGGTTCTAAGGGTCCTTCAAGTACTATGGTGTACTGTGTCGACAACGACGACGACGAGGCTATGGCTGAATGCTGAATCTTCTAGCTCTGCCAATGGCTTGCATCTGCAACCATGACGAGGCTAGGGGCTGAAATCTTTTGGCAACCAAGGTTGAGATCACTGGCTGATCTTGCTGCAAAATGCTGGCTTCCTTGAGCTGAAAACGCAGGTTCTACTAGCTAGAAACACTGAGGAATCTGATGGAGCAGGCTAATAGGCAGCCCACGATTTCATTAATTTGCCAAAGTCACTTATTTGTCACAAACAGATGACGTGGCATGACCACCCAGGTAGCGAATGCAGACAAATGATGACGTGGCAGAAATTCCACATTTCGCGCTAACAGCATGCTGACGCGGCAGCTCGTACGGCCCTCCGCAAAAAGCACTGACAGCATGATGACGTGGCAGAACTGTACGGATTTTCTGCAAATTGCGCAAGCTGCTCTTTGGGGCAGATTTTGGAGCCAGTTGCTTTTGGATTAATTGCGTTTGAGTTAGATTGCTTTTGGGGCTTTGCTTTTGGCATCCCTTGTAAGAATAAATAGATCCTTAGGGGCCTCTCTTCAGAGCATCTGGAGGCAACGTCTGAGAGCAAAGGACCCCTCGGGTGTTGTACTTTGCTCAAGCATTAATATAATAAAGAAATACCGAAACGGGCGCCAGATTTTGGGGCCAATACCTCTGGGCACGGAACTACGACGGGGCGTGTCCACTCAAGTTTTAAAGTTGTAAAGTATTTTAAGTGATTCTCTCGTGTGTTGTGTCAGATTCTCAACTTGGGGTGTCCAAGATTGTGACAGTGGTATCAGAGCACGGCCGATTTCGCTTCTATCGGGAAAATCCAATCCTCTTACCGCGACATACATGGATTCGAACGATGAATCCCACAAGAATCAGACGAACCCTCCGGAATTCTTAAAACAGGAGGCGGTACGGAAAATTCGAATGGATTAGCAAATCGCGAATACGCACCACCTCGGCCTAAGCAGTGTCAGCTAATGGAGATGCAACGTCAACAACAGGTTGATGAGTGCCCAAAGCAGATGCTCAAGTTTGCAAAGGATTCACAATATGCAAAATTTTTGACCCGGCACCCGATTGACGAAGTGCATACGCATTGGCAGCAAGCCATTGATACACCAATAAAACCAGCCCTCAAGAAACATCCTGTCCCACGGATGTTTACTGAAGATGAACAGGAGGATGTTGTCGAAAAACGAGTCAACCAACTGCTGGGATCACAAGAGAAGCAACTGAAGAAACGTAACAAGAGAACCGACTTCCCTCCCGAATGAACCTGATATCGAATCATGAATTTTGAATCACAAATGATTCAATGAACTGTCGTGCGCGCATCAATTGTTCCTGTGGATGGGAGATGGTGGCATGTGCACATCTAACCCTATGTATACGTGGACAAGCTACTTCATGACAGGGGTTCAGTTAGCCTAGCTTAGGAAGTGAGGCACTTTTGTGAGTCTGTTCGCAGACCGTGCATGTCCAGACACTTACAGTAGATGCATATCCTCTGGTTGCACATAGCATGACCGTCAGATTTCCATCAGGAGCATTTTACAGAGCATAGACCTATTTTCCCTATTTTTGACATTTTTCACTTATTATTTTTAAGTGACTTTTGTTGGGAACTAGGTAGGGCAAATTTACCAAGCATGTATATAAGTAAACCTAGCGCTAGCATTTTCTGGCAGAAGAAACAACAGGAACACAGCGTTCAACACGCACCTTCTCAGCAAGACTCCCCCTTGCAACAACCATAGCGTTTTCAGCCATTTGTAAGCCTAGCGTTTTTACATCAACTCAGCCCTTGCGTTTTTGCACAGTAGATCAGCCCGGCAGCAGCAAGACAACGAAAACCCTAGCGTTTTTGCAACAGAACAAAGAACCAGCCCTAGCGTTTTTGGATCAGCGAGCAAGCTTAGCATTTTGCAGATTCATCGCGACAGAACTCAGATCTAGACCAGCGTTTTCAGTTTTCAGTACATAGACACCGCAGAGCAAGTCCCAAACCTCGCAGATCTCACCTTCCCACAGCAGATCCTCGCCGCACGGTCAGATCCATCGAAGTTTGTAGTTTCAGCCCGGAAAACGTAGATCTCACCTTCCCGCAGCAGATCCTCACCGCATGGTCAGATCCAACGAAGTTTGCAGTTTCAGCCCGGAAAACGTAGATTTCAGCATCTGCGTTTTCAGCGCGTCGTCCTTGCATCGTCGTCATCGACATCATCACCGACATAGAGTCAGAATTCAATAGATAAAGATTTTCATATTTCAGCCCGTCTCGTCGTCGTCGGCAAGTCCATTGCATTGTAGAGATTTGTGCAATCAATAGTAGACCACTCTCGCCATAGAGAGTGGGGCCTTTGGAGGAGGGTTTGACAACATTCTGGTGTCGTATTCTTCTCTCTCTATCTCTCAGTCTCAACACCTTCATTCACAGTATTCACCACTCTGTGTCCATTGCACTCTCTCACTAAAGGAACGGAAGGCTCTCCCTTCTGTAAGTAAAAGGAACCCTTTGAGCACAGTTCGGAGCACTCATCTTGAGCAAAGTTCAACATTCACTTCTCTTGCACCTTACAGATGGCCACACAGCTAGAACTGAATGATTGAACCACTCTGTTCAGTATGTATGAACTCAGTGTGTGATGGATTGGGATCCCTGGAAATGATTACTCGCACACGACACTGCTTGAGTACGGATGGAATGATTGACCAAATGATTGCAACATTTTGGTCTCGGAAATCTATGGACATGATCGCAATATGGGATTAGTTCTGAGATAGATCTAGATGTGATTGCTAATTACGTTACCAGGAATCATGGCCCTAGATCAGAACAAAATCCATGACCGTGATCGCGATATGGGATTAGTTAAATTGACATCGGTGAGGTCTGGCACGGATCTAGATGCGATTGCTAAATACGTCGCCAAGAATCACGGTCCTAGATTCTATGTGATGTGCTCTGAATGTGATGTGATGTGATGTGACTGTCGTCTTTGTAGAAGTGTTGGATTTGTGTCGTCTAGTGCGTCGGTACTTAGAGTCAGTGTCTACTCAATTGGTTTATGGCTTATGTCTGATTTAGCAATCATAATCGAGGGCAATTACAACTCTTTCAAGGGGGGGTATGTCACAAATAGATAACGTAGCATGACCACCCGGGTAGTGAATGCAAATTGATGATGACGTGGCAAAAATTCCGCATTTCGCGCTGACAACATGCTGGTGTGGCAGTCTGTACGGCCCTCTGCCAAAAGCGCTCAAAGCATGGTGACCTGGTAGAACTGTACGGATTTTTGGCAATTTGTGCAAGCTGCTTTTTGGGATAGATTTGGAACCAGTTGCTTTGGGATCAATTGCTTTTGAGTTAGATTGCTTTTGGGGCTCTACTTTTGGCATCCCTTGTAAGAATAAATAGACCCTTGAGAGCCTCACTCTTCGGAGCATCTGGACGCAAAGTCTGAGAGCACAGAACCCCTCAAGTGTTGTACTTTGCTCAAGCATTAATATAGTAAAGAAATACCGAAAGGGACGCCAGGTTTTGGGGCCAATTGAAACCGGCCTGTGGGGCGGTAGGCTTTGGCTTTCACCCGTAATTCTTTACTTTAGACACACACACACAGAGAACGTGCAAAGGAAACCTACGACGGGAATTAACACTTAAGCACACACGGCTCGGAAGCTAGAATGCTCCGAGCAGACGCCGACAACCTGTAGGCCCCAAAATTGGTGCCCCTTTTGGTATTTCTTTATGCTTTGAGAGGGTGAATTACAAAGTAGAGTCCTGGGAATCCTTTACCTGTATCGAGCTAGATACCACCTGTTTTGGCCAAATTTCGGTAGCATAAGAGCCGCAAAACTCGCCCAAAACCAATTCCCCTGTTGGAACTCACTTCCACTAGCATAAACCCTCTGATTCCTGCCCAAAAACAGTAAATTCAGCACGCTGTATTTACTGGTTTTTGCTATGTTTTCAACCCTAAACAGTCCCCGAACTGTCCTCTGCCAATGGGGCACTGTTCCCAATGGTTATGGCGTCCGTAAGGCTGAAAAACAGTCAAATTACAGCACATACACAGCGCTGAAAACGCACCTGTACGGTGACGTTATGACCCTCACCGGTGCTTGCTTTGGAGTAGCAGTTAGCTACCCCTATTCCTGCTCAAGGAGGCTCTTGCCTCAGCACAAAAGCATGAAACCACACAGCTGTACATCAGTCAAATGAAGAGCCCTCTTGTGGGGCATCACATAACTGCACGTAGGAGAGAGAGAGAGCAGTGTAGTGTGCAGGGCATGACTCCTAGCACCACACTGTACATAGAGTGGAAAGGAAGCACTCCATAGCTCTTAACCTGTGTGACAGGAAGTTGCAAATGAGCCTTCCCTCTCAAAATTCAGTGCCACTTGTTCATGCATGAGGAAAGTGCACAAAAATGTGCCACTTGGCACGTTTACAGGCATTTTCCCGTTTCGGGGTTGCCGCCTAAAAATCTCCCGACTGGTTGCCCAATTGACTTTGCGGCAGAGTTGTAAAATGTTCCCCTTGTCATTCCGAAGGTAATGACGCAAACACATTTCACGGCCAAGATAGCAATTCCCTAATTTTTAGGAGATGCTTTCGTTGGGCTCCCATTGGTCATCTGACCATCTATCCTCATTGTGACCGCATCCAAAAGTGCAATGTGGCCCAACTGTCGGATACTTCGTGTTGGTGATCCCACCTTGACTTTATGCCTTTATTGAGTTCACTTCCTAGTATCCACCAACTTGCTAAGTGCGAGGAGGGGGCGTACATGATCTTGCCCTGAGCCTAGACATCCTCTTCCCAATACCGACCAACTTCCCGTCTGCGGGTGAAACTACCATTCACATTCCATACAATGTCCGACCATTTGCAACTTCAAAAAGAGGGTCTCAAAAATAAAACAAAAATCATTGGAAAGAAACCACCAACTAAGGTTAGCAGTTGCCACGTCCTCGTGACATACCCCCCTCTTGAAATCGCAAACGTCCTCAATTGCATACCATAAATACACGCCACTGATGATCTTGTGTTGTTAGCACTCTTTTATCATCGCATGTATCCGCAAGAAAGGTCGTAACACGTAGAATCTAGATACAAATGACTTAATGAGCCCTTCATACTTTTCTCATTTCCATCTATTACATTGAATTCATATGTTCATAATACATTTGATGTGCTAGCTCTATCATTACCCCTCCTTTGCACACGTTAGGTTGGGGCATAGGTAGGTTGTAACCCAAAGGCTTCAAGGTAAAGCTGCAATACGTTTGGTGACTCTGACAGTTCATGCTCTTCCATCCACTTTGCATCCATAGGCGGATAGTTCTTGAACTTCACCAAATAGGGTCTTGCAACTTGTCCTTTAACTTTTCTTTTCTTATGTGCCAAAACTTGCTCAGGTACCAGGATCTCATCAAGTTCCTCAACTTCTAGCTGATCCTCATCTGGCATATCTTATGGCACATCACCCACGAAGGGTCTTAGAAGACTCACGTGAAACGCATTACGAATCTTCCACGCATCAGGCAATTTCAACCTGTAAGCCACATCGTTGATCTTGTCAAGCACTTGAAAAGGCCCATAGTAACGCATGCTGAGCTTAGGAAACAACTGTTCCTTGCCCTTCATCTTCTTCAACCTTGCCTTTTCGAACCTTAATAGAACCCAATCACCAGGTGATAACAGGAATTCACGACGGTGACGATCAGCAACCTTTTTCTGCTTTGCCTGAGTCTTCTCCAAGGCAATTTTAATTTTCTTATACATTTCATCCATGTTCTCAACATATCGATCTGCCTCAAAGATCTTGTCCTTTGTATGCAAAATGGGAGGACCTTTTTTGCCACCTTCAACAATCTCAAAAGGTGCTTTGCCAGTTGACGAATGCACCGTATTATTGTACGCATACTCAAGCATAGACAAATATTGTTCCCACTTGCCCTTATTACCTGACACATAGCATTTCAGTACATCTAAGATGGTAGAGTTAGCTTCTTCTGATTGTCCATCAGTTTGTGGATGAAACGAAGACGAGAACTTGAGCATAAACTTGAGCATAGTGCCCATGTTCTCAAACAATCCTCTCCAGAACAAACTGGTCATACGAGGATCACGATCACTGACAATCAATTGTGGCATACCATGGTACTTAAACACATTGTACATGAACAAGCGTGCCATCTGATCAGATTTTATCTTCTTCCTGACAAGGATAAAATGGGTCTGCTTGCTAAACCTGCAGATAATGGTCCATATACCATCATACCCTATTGGCGTTCTTGGAAGATCAAAGATAAAGTCCATAGCAATGCTTTCCCATGGCTTATCCGGAATCGGTAGTGGTTGTAACAGCCCTGGTGCCTTCTGTCTGTCAAACTTTACCTTTTGGCAAATTACGCATGCTCGCACAAAGCCATCTACATCTCTCCTCAAGGTAGGCCAATAGAAGAATGTCTCTACCGCTTTAACTGTTGCATCAATACCACGATGCCCTGCATGCGGTGGGACATGACTCTCTTCCATGACCTTATGTCCCAAAAGCAGATTCCGGCTTCTTTTGGGGCTACGCAATTTTGGCTTTATTCTACACAAGTAGTTGAGAGAGAGAGAGAGAGAGAGAGAGAGAGAGAGAGCAAGTTGCTTTATTTTTCCACTAAGCCTATGAAAATTAAAGTTGCAATCCCCGATTCGAACGCTCGTTGCTGCTGCACGCTCCCCCCCCTGCGCCATCGTTGCCCCTCACCCCCCCTCTCTCTCTCGCCCTCGCGCTCCCCCCCCTCGCCCTCGCGCTGCCTCCTTTGCCCCCCCCTCTCGCCCTCGCACTGTCTCCCTCACCCAGCCCAGCCCGCCACCGCTGCCCCCAGCTGCCCGCCGCTCTCGCCCCTAGCTGCCCTTTAACCCACCCGCTACCCCCCCATTCCCTGGCTGTTTTCTCTCCCCCCCCCCCCCCCCTCCCCGCAGCCTTTTGTTCCTTCGCTCGCCACTGTATCCTTCCCTCCATCCCCCCCCATGTCCGCATTGCCCCCGAAGGTTTTCTGCACTTGGCTCTGCATCGCTTTTTCTTCGAACTAGTGTTCGGCGTACTCGGTTGCAGTTCTTCTTCACCATCCGCTTCTTCGACTCAGCAGTAGACACAGATGGAGGCTCCAGCTCCGCCACAGAGGGACTCGCCTGAAGCCCCCTCGCCCGACCCCGCTGAGCCCACCATTCGACTTGCTCTTTCGCCGACAGAGCAAGCGAGCCTTGCCGCAGAGGTAGAGCGCTTACAGGCGACTTCTGTCATCTGCAAGGTTCTCGGCACCCGTCCTAGTAGAGGAGAGCTGCGAGACCTTCTCCAGGCCCGCCTTCTCGCAGAGGTGGGCAAGATTTTGGATGTCCAGATCCTCGGACGGGGGTACTACCAGATCGAGTTCGAGACTTCCGAGATGGCCTCCAAGGTCATAGCTATGAGTCCACTGGCCATCCGAGCATGATGCGCCCACTTTCGACAATGGCGACATGGTTTTGACCCGACTTCGGATGTGCTAGTAGAGGAGGCAGACATCCCCATCTCAGTCTACTTTCCGGGTTTACGGAGGGAGTACCTTACACTTCTCTCCAGGATTGGCTCCGCCATCGGGACTGTCCTGGAGACACCTCGTACGGCAGCATCAGTAGCTGCCAAGGCGGCTGGCATCCCTTCAGTTCGAGTTTTGGTCAGAGATACCCACATGCTCCCGAAGGTCATCCTTCTGCCTCGGGTGAGTGGGGGTTGGTTTAGACAGAGTGTGGAGTACTCGGGTCTCCCAAACCAGTGCTTCATTTGTAGACAAATGGGCCATCTAGCGAAGGCCTGTCCACAGAGGAGGCCACGACCTGCACCTCAGCCTCAGCCCCAGCCTGCCAAGGCTGGGCCGCAGCCACAGCCAGCGGCACAGCGCACAGATTCTGAGCCACCCTCCGAGCCTGGGGCTCCAGCGGAGGAGGGATGGTAGCAGGCCCGTGGCCATCGACGCCAGGGGCCACACCGGCAGCCTGGCACTCAGAGTGGCCCTCAGGTGCCTACTCAACAGCAGTGGATTCCCACGGGGAACCGCTTTGGTCCTCTTGAGCAGGAGGAGCCCCCTACGCGAGCCTCCACTTCCGCTTCACCCTCGCCAGCCACCCCACCTTCAGATTTCCCCTCTTCCTCCTCATCCCCTCCCCGGCCCTCTGCTCCCGCCCACTCCCCACCTCGCCCCCTGTCTTTGTCGCCCCACCCCGCTTCTCTTCTCCTCCACCCCCCCCCACCCCCCCCCAGCTCCTTCTCCCCCTCCTCCTGCTTCAGTACCACAGTCGACTCACGAGACTGGTCCCTCGCCGGCGGCTAGGAGATCTCTTGGCAGTGCCTTTGCCACGAGTCGCCTAGCGAGAGAGGGTCAGCCCTTCTTGCGGCCCCCTCTGCAGATTCAGACATCTTCCCTTGCAGCTATCCCTCGTGGTCTGACGAGCATTGACCTCCGACGCCGCTGGGATTTCTTCGATTACGGATTCACTCGCTTTCTCGGCGATTCCGCAGCAGACCACGAGGCAGCCTGCTTCACGGTCCACGCTCTGTTCCTCGCCGCTAGGGGGACAGAGGCCTTGGACTCAGCAATTGGTTTCTCCTTTCCCCTCTGTGGTCGGACCGAGACAGAGTGGTCCCTAGACTCAGTGGTGGGATGGTTGCATACACAGGTTCTCGAGTTCTCTCACCACATGGGAGAACTTGGAGTTACAGATTTGCTGCAGACTTTGTGGCCACTGGCCAAGTTTGCGGTGACACCCCCAAACTCAGCAGGATGTAGGCATATTGTGGTGTACTTTTTTGCTGATACGCAGTGTTTGCCTTGCTATGTATACATTCATGAGGACTCCTGGACAGAGGAGGTTGCTTTGCGCACGGCTCACTCTGCTTGGGCTTGGGCCAGGCACTCACTACAGGCTCGCCCATCTAGAGGACGCTCGGATGTGGATTACTCCCCATCCAAGCCTGCCTCGAAGATAGCCCGTCTTGCTGCTGCGACAGCATCTGTTCTCTCTCGCTTCCCATGAGGATCGTCTCGTGGAACGTGTAGGGATTAGGTGGGCCCCAGTTTCAGCGACAGCGGGGCCGATTGCGTCAGGAGCTTCAGCGTTGCCTTGTGGGAGGAGAGATTGATCTCCTTATGCTTCAGGAGCACCATTTGTCTGAGAGCCACATTCGGCGATGTGGCCAGATTTTGCGGGGACGTTATGATACCTTTTGGTCAGCTGCTTTTGGACCTGGAGGCATCCAGGGTGGGGTATGTATGACTATTGCGGACTCATTGCAGCAGGCCATTGTGGGCATAGGGATTATTGTGCCAGACAGGGCTCAGTGGATTACTTTGCAGGTTCAGGGTGTCCTTGTGGGCTTCTTGAACATCTATGCGCCCAATGTGGCGAGTGCTCGTGCAGAGTTTTGGTCACAGATTGTTGAGCCTTTGCCACAAGTTCACCATTGGTGTGTAGGAGGGGACTTCAACATGTTGGAGGACCCCTCTGACAGGATCGGAGGCAGCCATGCTACTGTACATGGAGTCGAGTTAGCAGCTTGGGAGAGGTTGTGTATGACTTTGAGGGTCTCGGATACATGGCAACATTCTGGCTTTGTGAGGCCTCCAGAGAGTCTTGCCTTCTCTAGATCGGACCGCAGAGTGGGAGGAGTGAATCTATCGCGGATAGATCGCTTCTACACTAGTGACCACTTCAGTGACTTGGGGGGGATCAGTGGGCATCCTAGCAGGGACATCCTTCTCGGACCATGCTCCAGTGATCCTCACAGTGGCAGACAGGCAGAGGAGTGGGAGCACGATGCTTTGCATCCCAGAGCGGGTCTTGTTGGACTCAGCACTCAGAGAGAGGGTAGAGGCTCTCTGGACAGAGGGCATGGACAGCCAGGCTCTACCTGCAGACAGAGTGGCCTTAGGCCTAGCTCAGCTTAGCCACTTTTTTCTCCAGGAGTCTTTGGCTCGACGGGCTGCAGCGAGAGAGGAGCAGCAGCGTCTCAGACGAGGCATTGCTTCACTACAGAGGATGCAGGAGCAGCATCCAGACAATCCATGGTTGGAGGAGCAGTTACAGCAGGCTCGAAAGGAGCTTGCTTGCACAGAGGAGAGGCGCCATGAGTTTGCCTTTCACCGATAGGCATCTCAGTGGACTCAGGTGGGTGACAGAGTGACAGGTGCTTTTTTTGAGACAGTGGGACCTCGGCACTCGCATGCCAAGCTCAATCAGCTGAGGAGACCCGATGGGTCAGTTGTTTGTGATCCTGAGGATATGCGTGCAGTTGCTACTGACTTTTACCATGAGCTACTGTCGGCTGAGCCCCAGTCAGAGAGACAGGATGCATGCAGGGAGCAGGTTTGGGCGCAGATGCCTTGTCTTGTGATTGAGGAGATGCGCCAGAGGCTAGAGATACCTCTTCAGCTTGAGGAGCTGCACACGGCTCTTAGGGCCCTCCCTCGTGGTAGCTGTCCAGGTGAGGATGGGCTGACTCTCAGCTTCTTCTTGGAGTACTGGGACCTGATTGGCCAGATCTTTGTAGTGCCTTTCAGTACATTCTGCACACAGGAGTGATGCCGGATAGCATGAGTGAGGGCCTGATTTACCTCATTCCGAAGGAGGGTGGCTCCTTGGATGAGATTCGACAGTGGCGCCCCATCACCATCCTCAACTTAGCCTACAAAATTCTTGCCAAGGCTCTGAGTTTGAGGATTCAGCCACTTTTGGAGAGCCTTATACATGGGACTCAGACAGGTTTTGTCAAGGAACGCAGTATCCTTGACAACATCTTCACTTTCTGGGAGGCTTCTGCCCTGGCACGTCTCCGTGGGGAGGACCTTGTGATTCTTCTTCTCGATTTTGAGAAGGCATACGACAGAGTTGACTGGGACTTTCTAGAGGGCACGCTTCGCAGGATGGGCTTCTCAGATGCTTGGATCAGAGGGGTGTCAGCTTTATACAGACAGGCTCACAGTCAGGTGCTTTTGGCAGGAGGTACAGGTGAGCGCTTCATGCTCACACGATCGGTCAGACACGGTTGTCCTCTTGCCCCCTTTCTCTTTCTGTTCTATGCGGAGGCGATGAGCAGATTTTTGGTGTCACAGCAGGTTGGTTTGAGGGGCTTAGCACTCCCTATACGGGGAGATGAGCTTCTGGACGCTGAGTTTGCAGACGACTCAGCCTTGTACTTAGAGGGCCAGGAGGCCAATTTACACAGATGTGGGCAGGCTTTGGAGACCTTCTGCTGTGCATCGGGCGCACTGATCAACTGGAGAAAGACAGTGGCTTTCTTGGTTGGTAGTGCTCCTGTGCCAGATTGGATGCCAGGAGAGGGTTTCAGGTGGATTCCTCCAGGGACTGCAGTTCGGTACTTGGGTTGTCAGGTTGGTTTGGACTTGTCCCCCGAGAAGGAGATTGCTCCTCTTCTCCTGTCCATCAGGAGAAAGCTGTTACATTGGAGCTCAGCACGACTTTCGCTGGCTGGTAGAGTAGTAGTTGCCAACCAGGTGTTGTTGGCGACTATGTGGTACATCACTTCTTGCTGGATCTTCTCGAGTTCTTGCATCAGCCAGGTAGAGAGGCTGATCAGGAACTTCCTTTGGTCAGGTCGCGACACTCAGATTGCCCGAGCCAAGGTGGCTTAGTCGGTCATCACACTTCCTTGTTCGCAGGGAGGGCTTGGGATAATTGATCCAGCACAACAGAGCAGAGCCCTTCTTGGGAAGTTCGTCGTCAGAGGACTTCTTCCAGGCGAGGAGCCCTGGAAGGAGTTCTTGCTGCAGAGGCTTTGTGCCAGGGTGCCTCAATCAGGAGGCCCTTGGCAACCTTCGACCAGATGGATCTTTACAGAGTTGCGCCGAGTTGGTTTGAGCAGGAGACTGGAGGACCGATTCGCTGTGAGTTTGCTGCGTTCTTGGGAGCTATTACGGCGTGGCCTAGAGCAGAGACAGCCGACGTGCACGGAGAAGCGCCTACGGCAACCCCTCGTCTGGAACCCCATGGTTAGCACTCAGAGAGGCCACTTGGTTGGGAGTAGGCCTCATGTTTCTTGGGGTCCCATGGCAGCAGGTCCAACGCGCTCTCTAGGTGACTGGCTAGAGTTCACATGTTTGTCAGAGGAGGTGCAGGCTGTCCAGCTACAGGGCATGAGAGGGATTCAGAGCATGTGTCAGGACATCTCAGAGTCAGTTCCAGTTGAGTGGCTCACGCCTCTCGAGCCAGTAGCACCCCGGTGGATGGGAGCCTTCACACGACTGGAGGTTCTCATTTCAGTCAGGGCTTGCTCAGAGACTGTCCCAGCCCTGTTCTTCGAGCTTCAGGGTGGGGGACGATTACAGCGAGTTGCAGTAGAGGCCCCGCAGGTAGTAGAGTGCTGTTTCCAGAGGATCCGAGTTGTGGGCATCTGTGGGAGGACTTGCGTCATAGACCCTGACCCAGCAGCTCTTGAGATAGGACACTGGAGGCTATGGGCTTGGGAGTGCTGTCCACTGGCACGAGTACAGTGGGATCCTGGTGAGTGGCTTTGGAGGGACCCCTTCTCTTCTGCAGACCGCCCAAGAGTCCCTTTCTTTCAGTACACTGTTCGACTTGGACGTCATATACTTGCAGCACAGAGAGAGGCCCGCCCCGCTGCAGCACGTCATTGGCAGGAGGAGAGCCTCACAATTGAGTTCTTGGCAGCTTTTTGGCAGAGGCTATGGGACTCTAGACAGCCGAGGCGCGTCACTTTGTTCCAGTAATTGGTTGCACACAGAGCCACAGCAGTAGGGAGCTGGCTTGTGCATAGTGGTCTCTCGGCCGCATGTACAGCATGTGACCAGTTGGTGGAGAGTCAGCGACACTGTCTTTGGGACTGCCCCTCGGCCCAGTTGGTGTGGCTACGAGTTCTTCGGCTGATGCCTGCCCTCTCCACGGCTCGACAGTACACTTGGGGGGCAGCGGCTTGGTCCACCCTCACAGGCCCGGCACTTCAGTTTGAGCTATCTTCCACCAGCAGGATGATAGTGATACAGGGGGGGCGACCTACACTCCAGCCTGCTACAGACCTTACTCCACAAGAGTGGTGCAGTGAGAGAGAGGAGTGTTGGGAGCTCATCAGCGGCCTAGCTCTCTGGTTCATCTGGCGGGCCCGTTGTTTCCGCATCTTTGAGGCTCGTCCTATGCCACCAGCAGAGACTGTTCGTGACTTTTGGCTAGAGCTGATCCATACTCTCAATGGACAGCTTGAGGGACTACAGGGCCGTTCCGACCGCATGCGGGAGCGCTGCGAGGCTTTCCTTCGACTCTGGCACCCTGGGCCTTTCTACACCATGGTCCAGGGGGTGCTCAGATGGCACTACTGTCCACCTGTGTGGCTCTTCCCTCCTCCCATCTCTTGATTTAGCCCCATTGTATATATGCTGTTTTTTCATTGGGAGAGTCTCCCCATCATGCTTGTTGTAGCCCTCTCTTGCAGAGGTGGATGTAGCCCTATGGGCAGTTTTCATTAACTAATAGAAGGATCTTTTTCTCGGAAAAAAAAAATTAAAGTTGCTTTATTTTGAAAGCTTTTAAACTTAGAAGCTTTTGGGGCGTTTGGTTTTTTAGCCTTTGGGCTCTGCTTCCACAATCCCTTGTACTCTTTAAATACGTGAGCAGGCCTCTCACAACTCAGAGCATCTGGATGCAGAGTCCGAGTGTGAGCGCCTGCCCGCACTCAGATTAATATAAAAAGAAATACCGAAAGGGGCGCCACACTTTGGGGCCAATATCTCTAGGCACGAAACTCTGCCGAGCCAGTGTCGAATCAATTTGTGAATTGTGAACTGTTTTGAAGTGGTTATTTGGTGCTGTCGCGGTAGATTCTTGACTTAGAGTGTCCAAGTCCGTTACAGTGGTATCAGAGCACGGTCGATTTCTCTTCTACGGGAAATTCGATTCCTAAATTGTTTTCCACGACACCTATGGCTTCAGGCAAGGATCAGTCGACTCGCTCTGCATCCGGAGATGCGGGAAGGATCGCAATGAAGATTCCGGCAAGGAGTATGGCCCGCCTCGAACTACTAAGGCGGAGCGTCGAGAGATGGAGCATCAACGATTGATCGGCGACGCAACAAAGATGATGCTTAATTTTGCCAAGGACCCAAAAATGGCAAAATATATGAGCAAGACCTCTTTGGAGGAGGTGCACGCGCAGTGGCAGAAAACCACAAAACCACCCCCAAAACCCGCTCTCAAGAAACCTCCTACTCCGAAGAAGTATAGAGAGAAGGAATTAGTAGAGGTGGTTTATGCAAAAATTGCTCAGCTTTTTGACGCGCAGAACAAAGCTGAAAAGCACGGCAAAAAGCAAAAGAAAGGCACTGACTTCCTAGGTTATTTGGGTTGTCTGTCTACTTTTGAAAAAGCAAGAAAGCAGAAGAAGCATCATGTTTGATTTGAAGGAGTACCCACTTCTTCTTCTTTTGACAGTTCTTCTAGCTCATCTGATTCAAGCGGAGAAGACCGACAAGGCAAAAAGCAAAGCAAAAAGCAACGCTTCGAAAAGGGCAAGAAAAAGGCAAAGAAGTCTAAATCTCGCCCCTGAGTGACAGTTCTATAGAGGACTCGTCTACAGACAGTTAAGACTCTGACGAAAGCAACTTTTATGCAAAATAGAAGAATTTTTATAAAGCCAACCAGTATGACTTTCCGGAAGACAAAAGCAAGAAAGTCCGAGAGTTTAAGGAAGGTGGACAGTCAATTCAATTTGACACGTTTTCTGGCTATACAGATGCTTCGAAGGCTTTGTCTTTTGTACAGCAGTTTGAAATCACTTTCGCGGGAGGGCGTTACTCAGAGCACTCTAAGATTCGGAGAGCTGCCTCTTACTTTAAGGGGAATGCTCGACCTTGGTGGTCCACGCTTCTATTAAACAAGACAGAGCCAGTTAAATGGCTGAAATTCGAAAGGCTTTTCATTTCTTCTTGGCTGACTCGAGCGTATGAACGTGACATACGAATTGCTTGGAACCATCTTCGGATGACCAAGAAGGATACAGTGGACACTTATTGCGAGAGATTCTGGAGCTCTTTTCTACCCGCCTCTTCATTTAAGAAGATCTCATTCAAGGAACAGATTGAGCGGTTCACCTTGGGTCTACCTACAGAGATCCAAAATGATTGCTAAGAACAAAAGTCAGCTTCCATTCAGGAATTGATGAATCATGCGAAACAGGGTTTTGCCATTCACTCTGGCAGTCTGACCTACCCCACAGATGCGATCATGACGCAAAGAGCCGAACAGACTTCGAAAAATGAAAGTAGAAAGAGAAAGAGCAACCCAGAACAGAAAGACAAGGATGCACGACCCAAGCTTACTCCTCAAGAGAGGGCTCTCTACATAAAGGAGGGGAAGTGCTTTGAATGCGAGGAAACTGGGCATATCTCCGCGAAGTGCCCTGACAAGGCACCGAATGAACAGGATGAAGAAAGGCCAGAAAGTTCCAAAGCAGCTGAGGGACGTGGCAGAAAAGGCAAATAAAAAGCAGAACTGGTACCACATTGCGTGGGGACTGAATCGAATCAAATGAATGAAAGTACAAACTTTGCCGCTTTTGGGGCAAAGTGAAGGATCGGGAAGCCCTCTTTTTCTATCCGATGATCCTCAGGTCTCTCTGGCGGCAATTGCGACGGTAATGAATCAAAGAAACAGTAACTAACCTCTCGCAAAAATGCTGACCTTTCTTTATCTAACACAGATAAATTTGACTGACAATTATCTGAGACATCACGTGTAAAAATCAAGTACACAGAAAGATGATTCTTTATTCTAGGAGTGATAGCAGAAGCAGATACAATAGGGACAGACTCCCCTTTGAGCTTTACATCCAAAACATGAGTTTTGCCCCTATGCTGAAGGGTGATCGTCTTGCCGAAGACATCCAACACGCCATGCACTCTGAACATCCACAGAACTCCAAGTAGCGCATCGCACCCTTCCAATGGCATGATATAAAATTCTTCTGTGTCCACATACGACTGAATGTGCAGACGCAGCTTTCCAATAATGGGAGTAACACACTCTAAGTGGCCAGGACATGCCAACCCTACCTGTGCTATGTACCCTATCTCTTCAGCTCTGATTCCCAGCTTCATAGCTAACTCTGGTGAGATAAAGTTTGCTTTGGCACCTGGATCAAAGAAGATGTGTCGTCTGATCCCTAACTTTACCCCATGCCCTACATAACTCATTGGCATCTGTACTGGGCCTATCACCCACCATATCTGGCACCAAACTTGCCGTGGGTTTAGGCTTCTTGCCTTTTTGGTCCTCTTTATCATCTGAGTCAGCTGGTCTTTTCCTTTGTGGACAATTGGTGGCAAAGTGACCAGGCAGCTCGCATATAAAGCATTTGTTTTCAGCCATTAGGACCTTCTTTTCCTCGAGCGACTTGCGCACAAAAGGCTTCCTTTTCTGTTTCTTTGCCTACGCTCCAGAAGTCCCGGCTGAATCCTTGTCTTTGGTGTCCTTTTCTGACCCCTGTGACACTTCAAGAGCCGTTTTCACAAAGGGCTTCTTTGCTGAATTTTTCTTTTGCTGCCCTCCTTTCTCGTTGCTCGGAAACCCACTCTCCTCTCCTTTCAACAAGGCAAGACCAGTGTTAGCAACTTCCATAAGCTGAGTGAGGGTTTGTTCTTGGTACAGTAATCGCGAAGCCCTTTAGGCAGCCCACAACAGTAGTTCTCTATCTGCTCTGTCAATGGCACAAATCTGTAGAAGGTCACTGAGAGTAACGCTTTACAAAACCTCCGATTATACTCCAGCAAGCTCTTGCATGTAGCCGAAGTAACCTGGTACCAATCTGTCATGACGTCGGCTTCAAATTCATTTGACAGCCAAGCAGATGCAAACATTTGCTTGAAGTAAACCCATGTGGCGGGTGCCTATCCTTGCATTAACAATGTCGTCCACCATGTAAGCGCATTGTCCTTTAAGTGGCAGCTTTCCTAACCTAAGAGGCCTCTGTAAAATTCCCTCCTCCATAGGCTGTATCAAACTACTAGAGGAAAGTGAGAGCCTTTGCTTTATCCTCGAAGCCACTGAAAGTGCTGAACTTTACAGCTGCACCACCTTCTTTGTAAGCTTTCGGCTTTTCCAGTGCCCCCAAGTTGTCATAAGGAATGGTCTGCAACATGGGCACTATAGTAGGCATGATCGGCACATCTTGGCCATTAACATTTTGCGTCAGAGGTGCGATATCTAGCTGCTATCCAGAAAAACCAGCCATGCCAAAATGACCCTGAGGCACCCCAAACTGGCCCTGGTTGCACTGAAAACCCTGCTGCATGCCGATACTACCATACACAGGGTTGGGCATCATGCCTTGCATACTCCCAAACACTGTTCCTGGCATGTACGGCTCGCTTCCAAGCGCATAAACAGCCATACTTTGGAGCACAGATCCACCCCCGAAATACCCAGGATATACCATGGGTGGTGGAAAAACTGGGTGCATTGCCTGGTAACCAGTTCCCTGTCCATTCAAGACAGCATGCGGGCTCTGAAAGTTGGCAGGCTGAACTGGCATAACCTGTGGAATAGGCGTTCTAGCCACCTGTTCAAGCACGGGAGGAACCTGTTTTGGAGCCCCTGACTCTGCAACATGCAATTGTTCCCTATCCTGCTGAGTCGCATGAAGTACTTGGACTTGAGCCTCAACAAGCTCTGTACGCGGTGTAGGTTGCCTATTTTGCTGTTGCACTGGTGGCGTTTGCAAGAACTCCATAAACCTTAGATTTTGCACCAGTTGCGAAAAGACATTCACCACGGAAACTAATTGAGTCTTGAACGCATCATCCTCAAGTTGCCCAGTCATAAAGCCCTGTACTACTGGAGGGACATTCACATCAACAGGAGGTACAGTCTGACGTGGCCGTGAGCTCTCGCCAATCTCGAAGACCATAGGATTTCCATGTCTGTCCTTCGAAGAGGAACCCTCTTCCATAATGCCCTTCCCTTCGGCCATAGTGTAATCCCGCGTTCTTGTACTCTGTGTCTTTACCCAAAACAACCGAGGCTCACTCTTTCACGAAAAAGTAATTGATATCCCGGCAACAACCTTGAAACCGGCCCGTGGGGCGGTAGGCTTTGGCTTCCACCCATAATTCTTTACTTTAGACACACACATAGAGAACGTGCAAAGGAAACCTACGATGGGAATTAACACTTAAGCACACACACGGCTCGGAAGCTAGAATGCTCCGAGCAGACGCCGACAACCTATAGGCCCCAAAATTGGTGCCCCTTTCCGTATTTCTTTATGCTTTGAGAGGGTAGCTTATAGGGTAGAGTCCTGGGAATCCTTTACCTGTATCCAGCTAGATACCACCTGTTTTGGCCAAATTTCGACAGCATAACAACCCCAAAACTTGCACGAAACCAATTCCCCTGCTAGAACTCACTTCCACTGGCATATACCCTCTGATTCCTGCCCAAAAACAGTAAATTCAGTGAGCTGTATTTACTGGTTTTTGCCCTATTTTCAGCCCTGAACAATCCCCGAACTATCCTCTGCCAGTGGGGCATTGTTCCCAATGGTTCTAGCATCCGTATGGCTGATAAACACTCAAATTACAGCGCATACACAACGCTGAAAACGCACCTGTACGGTGACGTTATAACCCTCACCGGTGTCTGCTTTGGAGTAGCAGTTAGCTACCCCTGTTCCTGCTCAAGGACGCTCTTGCCTTAGCACAAAAGCATGAAACCACACGACTAAACATCAGTCAAATGAAGAGCCCTCTTGTGGGGCATCACATAACTGCATGTAGAGGAGAGAGAGAGCAGTGTGTAGTGTCCAGGGAATCACTCCTAGCACCACACTGTACATAGAGTGGAAAGGAAGCACTCCATCGCTCTTAACCTGTGAGACAGGAAGTTGCAAATGAGCCTTCCCTCTCTAAATTCAGTGTCACTTCTTCATGCATGAGGAAAGTGCACAAAAATGTGCCACTTGGCGCGTCTATACACATTTTCCCGTTTCGGGGTTGCCGCCTAAAAATCTCCCAACTGACTTCGCGGCAGAGTTGTAAAATGTTCCCCTTGTCATTCCGAAGGTAAAGACGTGAACACATTTCACGGCCCAAAATAGCAATTCCCTAATTTTTAGGAGATGCTTCCGTTGGGCTCCCATTGGTCATCTGACCATCTATCCTCATTGGGACCGCATCCAAAAGTGCAATGTGGCCCAACTGCCGGATACTTTCTGTTGGTGATCCCACCTTGACTTTATGCCGTTATTGAGTTCACTTCCTAGTATCCACCAACTTGCTAAGTGCGACGGGGGCCTACATGATCTTGCCCTGAGCCTAGACATCCTCTTACTATACGAATTCCAGTATCGACCAACTTCTCGTCACATTGGCCATACAATGTCTGACCATTTGCAACTTCAAAAAGAGGGTCTCAAAAATAAAACAAAAATCATTGGAAAGAAACCGACAACTAAGGTTAGCAGTTGCCACGTCCTTGTGACATATATACCTAGATGAATCCAGGATAAGCCCAGATTCACCCTTAAGGGAAAGTGCAAGGTATAGACCCATGGAAGTCACCCACAAGACAATATAACCATCAGCTCCATCATGCATAATATTGACTAAATACCACAACATCCCCACTAACGTCGTCAGTGCCCAATAGTGGGTGTAGAACTAGGTACTAACATATGCTCCCAAACACAACACACACCACACGCACACACACATGAGCATACATCAACACAAAGTTCAACGTACTGAGTTTCTGTCATGATTCCGGAGATCAAGGGCAGACTCAGCCATAATGAAGCCTAGCACTAAAAGAAGCATTAAATCGAAAAAATTAGCACAAAAATGAGGTAGTTGATAGGGCATACGCACCACAAAAGATAGAAAGAATTAGCACAATATCAACTGGTCGTAACTCGGACGAAAACTTAACAGTTAACAATTGCCACGTCCTCGTGATACCAATACCTCTCGGCACAGAACTACACCGGGCCGTGTCGACTCAAGTTTTAAAGTTGTTAAGTATTTTAAGTGATTCTCTCGTGTGTCATGTCAAATTCTCGACTTAGGGCTTTTTGGGGCAGATTTTGGAGCCAATTGCTTTTGAGTTAGACTACTTTTGGGGCTTTGCTTTTGGCATCCCTTGTAAGAATAAATAGACCCTTAGAGGCCTCACTCTTCAGAGCATCTAGATGCAAAGTCTGAGAGCAGAGGACTCCTCGTGTGTTGTACTTTGCTCAAGCATTAATATAATAAAGAAATACCGAAAGGGGCCCCAAGTTTTGGGGCCAATACCTCTGGGCACGGAACTACGCCGAGCCGTGTCGACTCAAGTTTTGAAGTTGTGAAGTATTTAAAGTAATTCTCTCGTGTGTCATGTTAGATTCTCGACTTCGAGTGTCCAAGATTGTGACATATTAGTTAAGTGTCCAAAATAAGAGATGGTTCACGCGGTAAAAATGCATGTATGTTAAATATCGTTCCGTGCAAGAGAGGGTATGCAATCTATTGACTAGTTTGGACATGCTAGAGGCTCACAAAGGTGGCAGGCTCAATCCCTAAGCTACTAAATCATGCTAGACAGTGGCAGAACATGTCCACATAGCGCAAGTGAAGTACTTGCACACGTGACGTCAAGGTGAGACACAACTGCCGAACTTCTATTGTACTTATGATGTTGAATGCTTCTGATGCATGTGGCTACATAACCAATGAAGATTCCTCCAAGCAGGTGGATATTGCAGATGTAGATCTAGTGCAATGCAAACACCTACCATACGAGTTACCAAGTAGCCTAACTACTGTATACCAACCTTCATGTTGACTCTGCCTTGCAAGCAAGTACGACCACTGGAATATTCTCGTCTCGTGAAAACATTGCACGTGAAGCTGAAAGGTAAAGGTGCTCAAAGGTAATTCCAAGGGAATGCGAATGCAAAAGAGGGTCAGGGATCCTATCTCCAACTCCTTCCATACCCGCATAAGAGGCAAGTAGATCTTGATACTCAAAATCTGAATTTTCGTGTATCCGATGTCCTTCAAAGACAAGGCAATGAAGATGGGATTTGTTAAGTCAATGGTCAAGACTCAAAGATTCTTTCAGGAAAAAAATTGGGAGAGGTTCTTCATGGTTCTTGGGTTCTTCCCTTGAGTTCGCAAAGCCGAAGCACACACAGAGCTCTGATACCAATGTCAAGTGCAACGAAAGTGTTTATGGATTTAGCTCGGATCTAGTACTCTGCATAAACACAAGGGACACTTTACTTCACTTGAAAGAACTGAACTGAACTGAAAGAAAGCGAGAGACACAAGAGAGAGAAAAGAGACGACACCGAATGTCAAGTCCCAAACCCTCAAGGGCCCCCTTGCTCTGTTGCCAGAGCAAGTACTTTCTTTATTCTTGCACAAATACTCATACAATGACTAAATGCTGAGATGTTGATGCTAATGGATACTGATGCTGCTGATGCTGGGTACTACTGGTTCTATGTCGATAATGGTGAAGCCGACGACGAGGTTCTAAGGGTCTTGCGTGTACTATGGTGTAATGTGTCGACGACGATGACGACAAGGAGGCTATGGCTGAATGCCGAATCTTCTAGCTCTGCCAATGGCTTGCATCTGCAACCATGACGAGGCTAGGGGCTGAAATCTGTTGGCGACCAAGGCTAAGATCGCTGGCTGATCTTCCTGCAAAATGCTGGCTTTCTTGATTGTTGTCTCTAGACCCTCCTTTAATGCCTTCTTGGAGTTCCATCTTTCTCATGAGCCACCTTCAGCAAGTGGACCGGTTTCTATCCAGGATGATAGCTTCTTGTCAGCTGCAGTGCACCTTGGTGATGGCAATTGCCTCTTCTCCCTCATCTTCTTCATGGGCTGTTCTCTCCCTCTTGTATATCCAATACCTCTTGCTGTCAAATCTTACCAATTGGTGAGCATATGCCCGACACCGAGCTCTTGCAGTTGCTCACTGTCCTCTTCACCATTGGTGGCTTTTTGTAGTTCAGGTTTTTCATCTAAAGTTGCTCATGGAGCTTTTGAGGGAAGTGCCCATCTTTCAAAGGCTAGTTAGCTTGCCTGGGCACTTTTTACCCCCTTTAGAACAACTTTTACCCTGGCATTCAATTTTTATAGTCTGTCCCTGTGGCTAGTTGTATCTAGTTTTTACAGTTTCCAGTTTAGCAAGGATCGTTATGCCAGACCATGACCCACCAACCAAGAATGCTCAGCACTTCCATAGCCGTCAAGAAGCGAAAAAACATCCCCTCTAAGGCTCTAAAGAAACCACAATGATAAAGTAGACAAGATTCATTTGATTGTCACAAGCTGAGACACTCGTTGGAAAAAGCTGCTTGTACCTTGGCATGACATGATCGCAGCCAAATAATAGAAAAAAAAAAACCTTCCGGCAGTCGATGCGGAATCTCTCTCTCTCTCTCTCTCTCTCTCTCTCTCTCTCTCTGGCCTCAATTCACAGGAAGAAAGCACTTACGGGAGCTCTCTCTCTGTGGCCTCAATTCACAGGAAGAAAGCACTTACGGGAGCAGAGCCGAGTAAAAAAAGAGAGAGGCGCGTAGCCGCAAAGCAATTGCACAGCGATTTAACATAATCCCATGGCCAGCACAGAAAATGTGAACCAACCTACAGTTTACACTCTTGAGCTACTTAGGTAGAGGAGCCAGTAAAAGCTAAAAGACGCGTCCCTTAATACAAATAAGGCCTTAGGCCCATGTCACACACAAACGCTCGGACGTGTGTGGGGATGCCATGGTGAAAGATAATTGGCCTTAGAGTGTGTCCGCTGCTTTGCGAGCAGAACCGGGGCAGACCCCTCGCCCATCTTCCCTCATTGGTGGACATCGTGAAAAAAGGGGCACGAAGCAAATTAAAAGGAATTGAACCCAGCTCGAAAGCTAGAAACTACGGAATGCCTACCACCAGGGCTACCGCCATTAGATGTCACTATGCTTGAAAAATAAAATATGAGCATTCTTTCGCGTTGTGTGACAAGCAGGGCGCCCAAGTGTGGCTTTTACGGCCCTGTCTGCTGCCTGCATGTGACGGGGGCCTTAGGCAAATTGCACCACTTTGAGGCATGTGTTGTTGCGGGCCATTGTGGTTAGCTTGGCTGGAGGAAGGAAGATCATTGTATTCAAATCCCATGTTCCAGCCTCCCAAACAACATCAACTCTAAACACCCCCCTCGGTGGTATCTTCTATGGTTGAAATTTTGCAATAGGTACTCCTTCCTTAGCAAGTAGTGGTATAGGCGTGGAGCACGTCCAATTTTAGTGCACATTTTTATCTTATTTTAAAAACTTTTTTGAAACGATCTCTTGCTAAATTCATGTATGTGTGAGTAGTGGTATAGGCGCAGAGTGGAGGTTGTCCAATTTTAGTGCACATTTTTATCCTATTTGTAAGCTTTTTAAAACGATGTATGGTTAAATTTATGTATGTGTCTATGGTGCTTATGTGCTATATCACTAAAAATAATGTTTTCTCCCCTTATATATAAGCTAGGGATACAACACTTTCCTACACACAAACACGAAGCAAGGCAATAAAGGTATGTGCACTCTCTCTCTCTCTCTCTCTCTCTCTCTCTCTCTCTCTCTCTCTCTCTCTCTCTCTCTCTCTCTCTCTCTCTCTCTCTCTCTCTCTCTCTCAGAACGATGCATTACAAAGTTTCATTCACCCTGATCAAGAAGACGTGACTTTTTGTGTCCACCCCACAAGTGGACCCGATGGATCGACTTCAGGCACAAATTCAAGAGCTTAGGGACAAAAATGCAAGCTCAAGGCTACCACCCTAGAGATGTGTCTCTCCTCCGTAGAGTCACAAAAACAAGCCAATAATGACCACCTCCTCGCCAAAGTAAAAGAAGTCGAGCACTCTCACCACAAACGTGGCCAATCTTGCCACCCAAGTTCACAAAGCAAATGCCGATGTCTCCTCCAAGGTAGTTCAAGAGAGTCATCAACGGAAAGGACAAGCACTCTCCATCCACATTGGCAGATTGCCCTCTACTTGGTGGGGGGAGGACGATGACTACACTTTGACTCTAGTCAAGTTCAATCAAGCTAATCACCCAACCAAGTTCGACCTCAACACAATCGAAAAGGTTCATCGTGACAGTCGCACTAACTAAGGCATCCTTGTTTCCATGAATAAATATGTGTGCATCGTGCTTGTTGTACTTTAATCAAGCTCAATCAAGCTATTCACTCCATGGAGTTCGACCCCGACAAAATCGAAAAGGTTCATCGTGATAAGTCGCACCAACCAAGGCATCCTTGTTTCCAAGACTAACTGTAAGGCTAAGGGCAAACCTAGGGGGGTCACGGACCCAAGCCAAGGGCCGACTGCCAGATGTGGACAAGGGATTCTGGATATGGAAGGCCAAGGGCTTATATAATGGGCGGTAGGGTGAAGAATCCGGTAGACAGTTCCCTTGGTTCTCACATTGGTATCAGAGCTCATAGTTTTTGGGAAAGCGGGGCATGGTCTCTTGGCTTTTGCATGCATGCAAGCGGTGGACAAGAGGACGAGGATGACCATGCGCAGAGGGGCTTGGTAGGCAAAGAAACTCTAGGCGTTGGCAGGCCCCCAAGCAAGGGGAAGACCTGTCGTCGACTTGCACCGATTGGAGCGGGGGAAAGCGCAGTGTGCTCGTGCTAAGGAGACGAGCAAGTTTTTCTTATGCTGCATAGACCATCTTGGCCTATAGCAGGCGAGGGGAAGCCTTCTCTTCACGAGCTCGAAGCTGCCATCGTTATTTCCCTACAAAAGGCGCCCGTTTTTCACTTGGTCGCTTGCCTTGAGTAAAGTTTAAGGTCAATTAACCAAGGGAGGGTGCCCACCATGGCAGCCCCCCCCCCCCCCCCCCCCCCCCCCCCCCCCCCCCCTCCTCCTCTTCTTCAATTTGCCATAGGCAAGCAAAGTCTGGCACGAAAGGCAAAAGAAATCAAGGTCAAGGGCCAAGGGAAAACCCAGATTTCATTAATTTCTTTGAAATTATAGCGACTTCAAGCAATTGCAACATATTCCAAGAGCTCTAATTATCGACTTTTAGCATAATCGACAATTGGAGTGATATATGACAATGTGCTTAGTCAATCAGTGACACGTGCAGATTGCAAGCACTACAGTGGTGCAATTTGCGCTTTGGTGAGTGGATTAGACACGACACGGTCTTCTTTGACAAGCGTAGAAAATTGGCAAAGCATCAAGGTGTTTTTGACAAAGGTATGGCCTTGTTTTTGGCATAGCATCAAGGTGCTTTTGACGAAGGCTATGGCCTTGTTTTCGGCATCAATACCATCTAGTGGTGGTTTCAATTTGGCATGGCCAAGTAATCTATTGGTAGCGGGTATTCTTTGGTTTTCATCTAGTGGTCTTTGAGCTAAGGTACTATCTTTTCTCTTGCTAACACTGCACATGCCGTCATGAATTTGGACATTAACATGAATCATACGTTTGATTTTGATCATCATGCACCAAAACCACGTGATGTTGCCCCGCAGTCGATACTCTCATGGAGGGTACGTGCGTGGCAACAAGGCAAGATGATGGCTATGAGCTGCTTGATATACAAGAATTTTGTGCGTTGCAAAGATGCATGTCTGTATTAGAGAATAATTTTTCACGTTTGAATGAAAATGTCACAAAATTATCAGATTTAGTAGTGCAATATATGCAACAGCAAACCAGGGATCTGTTGGCATGCATATGCAGGAGCAAGACTCCAATCAAGGGTAGGTCCAATTCAAATTCTCTGCACTCTCTCACCCAAAAAGAGGCGGACGGACTGTTGAAAAATAGAAAACCATCGATTTTTAGGGGAGAGGAAAGAGAACGCAATAAAGATACGAAAAATATGTTCCTTAGTAAATGGGATGGGACTCACGATCTGAGATTGTAATGGAAATGGCCTAAGAAGTTTGAGAATAGCGGAATTAAGAGAATTAGAGTGAGCATTTTCATGAGACTACTTTGAGAACATAGAGGGTGAACTTAATTAGCGGTAGCAACTTAACCATACATTTAATTAACTTGGATGAACAATAATTTTGCAAGAGAGAGAGTTAGAGAACTTGACAACAGTTGAGGACCAAATTTATGTGGAGTCGGTCCCCCCTCCAATAGGCTTTTGTATTGTAGATTCTCCCATCAAGAGAGACTTGGTACAATACAATCTTTGTGTTCCTTGTGACCTAGGTGAAGGGATGAAGATGGAAAGCTTCATGCATCACGAGCATAATATAATGTTGTAAAAGCATTAACCATCCCCGGCCTCAGTCCCAAGGCCTGAAACACCTTCAATGTGGAGAGAGCTAGCGGAGAATGAGGGTAGGGAAGAGGAAGAAGAAATATTCATAGGAGAAAGAAATAGTTCCTCACTTATCATCACTCTTCTTGCTTAGCATAACATAATAGCATAGTAATGAAGATTGGAGAAGATGGCAAGCTTAAGCATTGAAGCATCGCTCTTGGTTGGATTTGCATTCCATAGCCAAGAGTGTTGGTGTAGGCTCTCAACATCTCAATGAGCTTGGAGAAGGAGATGGAGCTCTTGCACTTTGCACAAGTGAGAATGAGCTTGTGTGTGTGTGTGTGTGTGTGTGTGTGTGTGTGTGTGTGTGTGTGTGTGTGTGTGTGTGTGTGTGTGTGTGTGTGTGTGTGTGTGTGTGTGTGTGTGTGTGTGTGAGAGAGAGAGAGAGAGAGAGAGAGAGAGTATACCCCCCAAGCACACCCCTAGCTTCTCTTGGTCGACCCCTCCTTGTAGCTCAAGCTGAAATTTTATTGGACCCATACAAGCCTAGCCAATCACATGCTTTAGTCACATCAAGCAACCATGCTAGCCTTGGGACAAGTGTCCCCCTTTCCCCTTTGAGAGAGAGGACTTGATAAATGTATAAACAATTAATTTAATTACCTAAATTATCATTGGACCCCTTGATGTGCCAACCAATAGGCTTTAGGCACACAATGAGGGCAACATGGAGGGGAACTTGACAAGTGTCCTTGTTGCTTCTTTAGACCAAGCTTGCCTTGTGTGAGGGTTTGTGTGTGTTCTCTCTCATGCTCCTACGATGAGGGCTCGCCCCCCCTTGAGTAGGGATCATGTTGACTTTTTGGAACACCTTGAACCACTTAAGCACCTTAGTCATGGAGCACCTTAGCACCTTAGTCATTAAGCACCTCAAGCACCTTAGTCATCAAGCACAACAAGCACCTCAAGCACCTTAGTCATCAAGCACAGCAAGCACCTCAAGCTTGGGCCGGGTTCCCACCTCAACAACAACCCTAGCTTGCCTAAGGTCAAAGGAATTTTAATACTAACCTTTGGAGGTCTTTAATGAAGCTAACCCTAAGGTCTTTAAGCTCCATTAGCTAGCCTTCCTCTTTGACATACCATCTCTCATTTGGACCCCTTTAACCTTGGCCCCATGTTGAGATAGATCCATAAGCACATGTCTATATTCTATATTCTAACCCTTGTTCCCATTTATTCTCCCACATTAAATGATCAATTTAATATGAGAAAATGATTTGGGTTGGTTAGATATTAGATTTTATGACATTACCTCTCTCTTGAAATCATAGTCGTCCTCGACTGTGAGGTAGAAGAGATAAAGCATTAGTCATTAGTCAATGTTTCTTAGCGGGTAGAGGATCCCTTTTTACCCTACGACATCATTCCAAGATGGATGACTAATCCATTTGGGGCTTGGGAGACTTAGATGCCGCAAGCATGTCTGCTCTTTAGTCCATTTCATTCTCCCAAAGTAGAGTGACAAATTCTACATTGATCATTTAAAAGAAACATGTACATTTTCTTACTCTAATGTAGCATTGTAAGCATTGACAAGGTTCATACTATCCTTAAGTTGTATTCCTTGCATCCATCTAACATCTTCAAAAGAATAAATTTCTAACTTAATAAGATACCGTCGGATAATCTTACCATGTCGTAGTACCTTGTCTTCATTCCAAAGGATAGCTTCAGGTTGTAGTACCTCTTCTTGGTCTTCGATTTCTGGAGGGTCTTCAATAATTGGTTCTCTGGGTGGCTCTCCTTTGTAGGGCTTAAGTAGGCTCACATGAAAAGCATTGTGTATTAGCTAATGGTTGGGAAACTTGAGTTGATAATCCATGTCATTGATTGGCCTTAAAATTTGAAAAGGACCATAGTATCTTTTTGCTAGTTTAGCATAATACTTTTGATGGTCCGTAGGATTTTTGCCCGTCGTTTGCCTTAATTGAGCCTTAGGAAATTTAAGTAAGATCCAATCATTTTCTGTGAATGTTAAGGCCCTTATGTGCTTATCAGCAGCAACAGCTTTTTTCCTTTGTTGAGAGATGGGTATAGCCTCCTTAATCTTTTGGAAAGATTCTTGTAGGTCACAGCTATACTCATCGACAATGAAGATCCTCCCAGGTACTTTAAGTAGCAAGGGACTTTTAGTTCTTCCCTCTATGATCTCAAAAGGTGACTTTCCCGTAGTAATATGGACAATATTATTGTACGCATACTCTACAAGGGTAAATACTTTTCCCATTGTGAGCGTTGATCTACTTCTGTAACATAAGTCTTTAGTAGATCGAGAATCGTAAGATTGGCTATCTCACTTTGGCCATCCGTTTGTGGGTGATAGACTGAAGAGAAATTCAATCTTGTACTTAGATTTCCAAAGAGACCTTTCCAAAAATTACTAGTCATTCTAGGATCTCTATGTGACACAATGGATGTTGGTAATCCATGGTGTTTGAAAATTTGAGATATGAAGAGAGTTGCCATTTGGTGTGCCTTAATAGTCTTTTTGACAGGAATAAAGTGTGCTTGCTTGCTAAACATGTCGACTATTGTCCAAATTCTCGTATTCCCATGGATAGACTTGGGTAATCGAAAGATAAAATCCATGGATATACTCTCCCATGGTGAATTAGGGATTGGGAATGGCTAGAGTAATCCAGGTTGCTTCCCTCTATCATACTTGGTCTTTTGGCATACCAGACATTTTGAAACATACTCTTGTATGTCTACTTTCATGGTAGGCCAATAGAAGTACGTCTCTACTCCTCGAAGAGTAGGTTGAATGCCTCTACGCCCCGCATAGGGAGGAGCATGGGATTCATACATGACTTTCTCACGAAGGGAGTGGGTAACACATAGCCTATTGCCATGGAGAAGATAATCATCCTACAAGGTGAATGGTTCTTCTTTCTTCCCCAATGCAAGGGCTGATATTATGTCTCTAAATTCAGGGTCAGTAGCATACTCATCTATCATAGAAGATAGATCATTGTGAGTTGCTATAGACACTGCATTAACTCTTGGCCGTCGTGAAAGTGCATCGGCCACTTGATTATGCTTACCAGCAATGTGAGCAATATGAATAAAATTGCGAAAGAAAATTTGCCCACCTCATTTGTTTGTCGGAAAGCTTGGTTTGCGTCATGAAGTACCTGAGACTTTGGTGATCCATTCGTATAATAAATGGAGTCCCCAATAAATAGTGCTTCCATGTGTCTAGAGCATGTAGAACAGCTAAAAGCACTTTTTCGTATATGCCCAAGACATGTTCATCACAACATTGAGCCTTCGGCTCTCATATGCTATGGCATGCCCTTCTTGAAGCAAAACTGCTCCAAGGCAATCACCACAAGCATCATATTGGATCTCAAATGGCTTTGAGAGACTCGGAAGCATAAGGACTGGTTGGGAGGTAAGCTTCTCTTTGAGCTTGTCAAAAGCATTTTTCTCCTTAGCAATCCATAAGTACATAACATTTTTCTTGGTTAAGTCATGCAATGGTCCTGTTATTTGAGAGAATTTGGCTATGAAGTGTCTATAGTATGCACACATACCTATAACGCTTCGTAGCTCATGTAGATTCCTTGGATTAGGCCATGCTTTTATTCCTCCAACTTTGATGGATCCATACGGATACCATCTTGAGAGATAATATGACCTAAGTATTGAATCTCTTGAAGGAAAAATTCGCTCTTCTTTTGATTGATAAAAAGCTTGTTCTCCCTCAAAGCTTGAAAATTTACCTGGAGATGTTGCTTGTGCTCCTCCAAGGACTTAGAGTAGATGATGGTATCATCAAAGAACACTCCAGTGAGATTGCGGTAGGGTCTAAATATTTTCTCCTTTAAATAATTAAATGTGGTTGGTGCATTAGTAAAGCCAAAAGTCATGACTAGATATTCATAAAGACCAAACGTTGTACGAAATGCGCTCTTTATGATATCTTCATTCACTATCCTTATTTGATGATAGCCACTTTTAAGGTCAATCCTACTGAAGTAGGTCAAACCTTGTAGCTAATCAAACAGATCTTCTACTGTCGGTACGGGAAATCTATTGTTGATAGTGATATGGTTTAGCGCTCGATAGTCCACACACGTGCGGTATGTACCATCTTTCTTTTGCACTAAAAGGACTAGAGAACAAAAGGAAGAGGAGTCTTTGTCTACCAATTCTTGTACTTGCCTCATGATCTCCTCTTGTTGAGCTTCGGAAACTCGATAAGGAGGCTTGTTAGGCGGTGAGCTTCCTAGTAGGAGCTCAATTCGATGGTCATCATCCCCTCGTTTTGGAGGTAAGTCCATAGGGATATCATCAATAAACACATCTTAAAATCCATTTAGAAAATTAGACAAGTCTAATTCCTCTTGATTCCTAACACTTTGCTTTGTTAAAACATTAGCATCATTTAGAGACTCTTTGACAAAGATCATGTACGCAGAAACTGAGCTTTTTGAAGGAGTACGAGCGGAAGTGCGACGCAAGAGAGAGTGCGAGAAGAAGAGCACGACGATATGGTAAACTCCCTCTACTGTAATGTGTAGAGCATAGTGAGTTCTTATTAGGTTTTACAAAAGAATATGTGTACATACCTGGCGGCCCGCCCACTTACCTGGGCAACCACATTGGGCTTTATACCCCAACAACCTCCCACTTAAAGTCCAATGTGGTACTTTAAGTGTGAGAGAAGCTACTATACAAGCTAATATACAAGACATGTAGAGAAGTGATGTACTACCCTACACCTAACTGCTTGCGAAAATGCGCAAAGCTCTGTGAGGGAAGTCCTTTTGTAAGTAGATCAGCAGGATTTTCTGCGGTGTGAACTTTGACAAGCTGAAGTTGCTTATCCTCGAGCATTTCCCTGATGAAATGATACTTCACATCCACATGCTTTGTCTTTGAGTGATAAACTGGATTGCGAGCCAATTGTATAGCACTTTGACTATCACAATATAACACAGGCATCTCTTCTTTGATTCCCGAATCTGTTACTAGTCGATTAAGCCAAATTGATTCTTTGCATGCCTCTGATGCTGCAACATATTCAGCCTCTGTAGTAGACTGAGTAACACAATCTTGTAATCTAGAATGCCATGATACTGCTCCACCAGCCAATGTAAAGACATACCCTGACGTAGACCTTCGGTTGTCTAAGTCACCTGCATAATCTGAGTCTGTAAAACCCTTTACACTTAGCTCCTGACTCCCATAGCATATACGCATACTCTTTGTAGCTTTCAGGTATCTCAATATTCCTTTCACTGCCTCCCAATGTTTCTTGCCTGGGTTTGACATGTCTCGACTTACTACTCCCACTGCAAATGCAATGTCTGGGCGAGTAGCAATCATTGCATACATCAAACTACCCACTGCAGACGCATATGGAATCTTATCCATTTCAGCCTGTTCTTCCTCAGACACAGGACAATCTTGTTTGCTAAGTTTCACATATGGTGGCAATGGAACACTCAATGCCTTTCCCTTCTCCATATTGAAACGTTGCAAAACCTTGTCAATATACTCTGTTTGAGATAACCAAATCAACTTCTTTGATCTGTCTCTCTCAATGCGCATACCAAGTATATGACTTGCCTCACCCATGTCTTTCATGTCAAACGATTTTGCCATCTTTGACTTCAAAGCTGAAATTTCTTCCAAGTGCTTGCCAGCAATCAACATGTCATCCACATACAAAATAAGGATCAGCCAACTACCATCCTTAGCCTTCTTTGTATATAGACAGTGATCGAACTCACTACGTTTGTAGCCTTGAGAAAGCATAAACTTGTGGAATTTATGGTACCATGCCCTCGGTGATTGTTTTAAGCCATAAAGACTCTTTAACAACTGGCATACCCAATCTTCCTTGCCTTTCTCAACAAACCCTTCTGGCTGCTGCATGTAAATTTCCACATCTAAATCACCATGCAAGAACGCTGTCTTGACATCCATTTGGTGCAACACCAAATCTAATATGGCAACCAATGCAAGAAAGCATCTCAATGTAGTCATCTTGACCACTGGAGAGAAGACTTCATCAAAGTCAATGCCTTGTTCTTGCTTAAAGCCCTTGGCAACAAGCCTTGCTTTGTACTTTGGCTGACTATCATGAGCGGTGATCTTATACCTGTAAACCCATTTACAAGGTAGAGCCTTTTTGCCCTGTGGTAATTTAACTAGATTCCATGTCTTGTTTTTATGCAGAGCTGTCATCTCTGACTGCATGGAAAATTGCCAATTCCCGGAGTCCTTCATTTGCACTGCTTCCTTGTAACATGAAGGCTCATTGCAATCAGTCAACATGACATAGTTCATAGATGGAACAAACCTATTAGGAGGTCGCGTGACACGTCCAGATCTACGCACAATAGGTGGCTCAGGCTCAGCCACAACCTGTGGTTCCACTCTATCCTGTCCTTGCTCCTCTTGAGCCTTGACATTTTTTCTTGCATGTGCAGGTACATCTTCTTGGAAGACAACTCTTCTAATCTCCTCAACCCTCTCTGGTTTAGAATGATATTTGGATTCATTAAAGTGAACATCATTGCTGCGGACAACCTTTCTGGATTCGGGATCCCAAAGTCTGTACCCCATCTCACCAGAATTACCATAGCCTAGAAAGATGCACTTTCTACTCTTTGGCTCAAGTTTGTTCCTAAATTCCTTTGGAACGTGAGTATATGCCTCACAGCCAAAGACTCTGAGATGCTTGTATGAGGGCATTTTGCTTGACCATACCATCTCTGGCACTGAATCCTTCAGCAAAACCTTGCTAGGAGATCTATTTACAAGATGAACAGCTGTTGATACAGCTTCAGCCCAAAACCCATTTAGCAGCTGTGCATTAGACAACATACTTCTGACCTTCTCTTGTATGGTCCTATTCATCCTCTCAGCAACACCATTTTGAGGAGTATTGTAAGGAGCAGTAAGTTCACGTTTTATACCTTTTGACTCACAAAAGTCCTGAAAGGCCCTTGAAACATACTCTCCACCATTGTCAGTGCGTAAGCATTTAAGCTTCTTGCCACTCTGATTCTCCACAAGTGTCACAAACGTTTTGAAAACACTAAACGCTTCATCCTTGTGCTTGAGAAAGTAAACCCATACTTTCCTCGAGTAATCATCTATAAATGTCATAAAGTAAGAAGCTCCCCCTAGAGATAGGTTAGGCATAGGTCCACACAAATCACTATGAACAAGTGCCAACTGTGTATCTCTTCTACTGCTTCTATGCTTATGTGGCTGCTTTGTTTGCTTACCATACAGACAATGTTCACAGAATTCAAAATCATTAAATGAAAAGCCAGGCAAATAACCAAAACGAGACAAGATTTCCATTCCCTTCTTGGAGATATGTCCTAACCGGCTATGCCACAAAGAAACGTTCGGCTGCTCGGTTACATTGATTACATTTTTAGAGACATTTGATACATAAATCATGTAAAGTCCTCCAGACTTTACTCCATGTGCTACTGTCATAGAACCCTTGGATATCTTCCACATGTTCTGTCCAAAAGTGGTGACGTAGCCAGTATCATCAAGTAAACCTGTGATGATCAAGCTCTTTGTAATTGTGGGAACATGTCTCACATTCTTCAGCGTGAAAGAAGAGCCATTCTGAAACTTCAATTGAACATCTCCAACACCTAAGATCTCACATGTCTGCCCATTGCCTAGCCGAACATGATCTTTAGTGGTCAGATAAGAGGTAAACCACTCCTTGTTTGGAGACACATGAAGTGATGCCCCTCAATCTATAATCCAGTCACTCAGTGCATTTCCATCAGATGCTTTAAGAAAAGCCGAGTCCATTGTATTCTTCAAGAAGTAGATGTCTCCTGACACTAGACTGTCATCCTCTGCAACAGTGTTTGTCACATTTATTTCTTGAATCTTCACTGAGGACTTGTTCTTCTCACCATGGTCTTCAGCTTTCGCTTTGCCTTTTTCTGCTTTCCATTCTCTGCAGTCTCTTTTCATGTGACCCTTCTTGCCACAATGGTAGCATTCTATGTCACTCTTGCCTTTAGCACTGCGGGACTTGCTACGAGACTGATTCCTCTTTCCACCTTTGTACTTTTCTTTGGTCCTTCCCCTGACAACTAAGGCTGTTCCTTTGCGTTTGTCCATTGTCTTTCTATCGGTTTCTTTAGTAAGCAGACTTCCTTCTACACCTGCTATGTTCAAACCATCTGGAGGTGCAGAATTACTCAAAGCTGTGCGAAAAGTGTCCCAACTTTCCGGCAATGTGATCAACAGGAACATAGCTCTAACAGGTTCATCAAACTTGACACCTTGAGCTGACAACTGACTATAGATTGTGTTGAATTCATTCAGATGATTGGACATAGGGGTACCTTCTTTCATCTTCAAGTCAACAAGCTTCTTAAGCCAGTATACCTGTGAAGCTGCACTCTGCTTCTCATAAAGATCACTCAGCTTTATCCATGCTTGATAAGCCGACATCTCGTCTGCTACATTGAAGTAAACGCTTTTTGCCAAAGTCAGCATAATGGTAGAAAGTGCCAATTCATCCATTTCGCTCCATTCATCTTCGTCCATATCTTCTGGTTTTATCCCCTTGAGCTTTATAGGTTTTATCTGCTTCTTTTGTACCAACACGTGCCAAATCTGCTTCTTCCACAATGGGAAATTGGTTCCATCCAGCTTCTTGATATTGTAAAGAGCAGTGTCCTGTGATCCAGCCATAGCTACGCTTCACAGTAGTTTACTTTCCTAGGAAAAATTCGGCAGAGTTTCCCCTGTAAACTGACCTCTGAACCAATATCAACCTGTCAAATGAACCAAGAAAGCTTCACATTCTGCAAAAATTTTGGCAGAGTCTCCTTTGTAAAATGGCTCTGGTGTACTAAAAACAGACCAAAAAACAGCTCAAAAAACCACTGTCTCTCTAACACTGTAAGCTGTGGGTAAACCTGTCCTGCACCTGTACTGTCTCTGACTGTCCTGTCACTGTCCTGTAAGCATAGACTGCGACAATGCCTCAACGGCAGTAAAGCAAAGATGCAATCCCAATTGTCTAACTCACAGTCAATACATCCTAGCTGCCTATCTAAGGTGCTCGAGGGATCGCTCCAAGACCTGTATCACTGAAAGGATCTCAACATTCGAGAATCCCCCAGCTCAATAAAACCTCACTCGACCCTCAACAAAGGCTGTAGTAAATCTGACAGTACATAGACTTCCCACAAAGTCATACATCCACAAATTTCCCACTGTATGCTGTAACCGCTGCGGCGGTTGTTTGCTGCGTGACTCACAGCCAGCAAACCCTCAATAGACATACATCATCTCTGACAATACATCCCATGTGGAAGTACCTACAATGTCAGGATGAAATCTGGAATATCAAGCAGCAAACACAAGCTACCTGATGAACTAGTGGATGTCGCCTACAGTCTGTGTGTAGATGCGCCCGTGTCGTATGTGACACGCCTCCACGAACTGTGAGCCGTCCTTCGATGTGTAGACAGCCACAAATCAACACTCTGGGAGTGTCGATATCCTCAGCACCTGCAGTCGTAGGCCGAAAACCCCAAATTTGCAGAGTCGGATCTGCACCCGTCGAGACCACGTAGTCGAAAATGGCATGCGCAGACCTTTGTCGAAGCCGAACAGTGGCCGAGATGACCTCAGAATGAAATTCTGACAACACCAAGCCCTTCGAACTTTCCCACGAGATTTGGGGCCGTGTCTTCGCCTGTCGAATTTCACTCCAATCTGAGTTGGTGACTCTAGCCTCCTGCAGTGCTGCCCCGAGCCTCGATCTGAGCTCTGATACCAGTTGAAGGAGTACGAGCGGAAGTGCGATGCGAGAGAGAGTGCGAGAAGAAGAGCACGACGATATGGTGAACTCGTATAATGTGTAGAGCATAGTGAGTTCTTATTAGGTTTTACAAAAGAATATGTGTACATACCTGGCGGCCCGCCCACTTACCTGGGCAACCACATTGGGCTTTATACCCCAACACTTTTCATTGACTTATCAAAGGCAGGTGAATTTACAAGTGGTATAGTATGACCGGACTCACTAGCATCTATATACATGCTCTTTTCCCTGTAGGTGAAGTAGATTCTCATTTTGGGGAACTTCATGTTGGCAGCCATGCGGTTGAACCATGGTGCCCCTAGGATAACATCCTCATGTTGGAGAGGAGAGATGAAAAAGTCTTCTTTGTTGATGTAGCTTTGGACAAGAAGCCTCAACTTCCCAATCAAGGGAGTAACGAAGGCTTGTTGTCCCTTGAAAGCTCCATCGACAATTAGAGTATCTCCCATCTCAAAAGCTTGAATGCCCAACTTAGTGGTGGCCAACTCTGACGATATGAAGTTGTGAGTAGAGCCAAGGCCAAACAAGATGAAGGCATCATGCTCCCTTACCTTTCCCCAAGCATAGGAGAAAGGTGATCCTTTGCAATGAGCATCCTCTTTTGGAGCTTTGATCATGGAAGCTCTAGGAGTCTCATTGCGGGCATTTCTCTTGGGCAAGAACAATAGCCATGTCCTTGCTCCCCACACTTGAAGCATTTGTGGTCCTTACAAAAAGCTTGTGGAGATATCCTTTTTCAAGATTTTGAAGAAATGAAAAGTTAAGATTGATTAGCTTTGCTATCCTGTCAGAACTAGAAAAAGAAATGGACGATGCTTTGGTCGCTGTGTAGAACTCTATGTGTGTGTGTGTGTGTGTGTGTGTGTGTGTGTGTGTGTGTGTGTGTGTGTGTGTGTGTGTGTGTGTGTGTGTGTGTGTGTGTGTGTTTGTGTGGTGTTCTTCGTATCTGTATATAACCATGGGTGGGAGCTTCAAACCTTTTGAAAAAGAACACATCTTGCACTTGAAATGACCAACCTCAAAAATCTTCTGAAACATTAATATATGCATTCATATATGTCCTTATCTTACAAAATTCTTGATTTCAAAAGACCCTTCTTTTTTGTTACGACTGATGCTAGTGGGTGTGGTATTGGTGTTGTATTAATGCAAGATAATCATTCCATTGCATATGAAAGTAGAAAGCTGAAACCCAATGAGCTCAATTGTAGCACTTATGATAAAAAATATCTAGCAATTGTGCATGCTTTGAAATTGTGGAAACATTACTTGATGGGATCTGAATGTTTTATTAAAGCTGATCAGCAAAGTATTTTTCAAGTGCTTTCACAACCAACTATCTATTATCATCACATAAAGTGGGCATCATTTATTCAAAGTTTTCATCCACGCATTCAATATCAACCAGGCATGAAAATAAGGTTGCAGATGCACTAGGTTGCATGCCATTGATTAATAACATTTTTGTTGAGTCTATTGAAATCAACACAATGCAAGGGATAGAGATTGCAAGTCAATTAGGTGAGAGAGTGGTAGGCCTTTGATCAACCACTGCAAACTTACAGTTGCAGATTTCAGAAAACAAGGTTGCTTGTTACTTTGCAATGTATGGGGAATTTCCATAAGAGGAAACTGCAAAAGCATGGGACTTTGAAGCATGCCCAAGTGGATCTTTGCTCAGGATAGATGAATTTACATTCTTTGATAGCGCATAATAAGCTATTGAAAATCTTGTTGCACAAAAAATTTGCAATGCCTTGCTTGGAGACTTTGGTCTAAATAAATCATACAAAAATTGATGCTCATGAATGAACTTCACTATGTGATTTTCATCTAAGAGAGTTTGTTTCACATAGTTCAATATTCCAATATTGTTCAAAAGTAGATTTAATGTGTGTGCCACACACGGAACCCATGTGATCTCGGGATATTTGATGTGAGTTTGATGTCTAACTGCTGTATAGTTAGATGCATTGTCTGTAACAATAGCCTTGATATTCTTTGAACCACTAGCTTTTGCTATCGCACACTCATAAATCCTTTTTCTCTTTCAAGGATGTGGCAATGGCCTCTAGAAAGATGGACCCTCTCGGACAAATCAACATTACATTGCTCAATGGCTTTTTCTGACAATTTGTCTATCCATCAAGTGCTATTGTACAAACATATGCCAGTACAATATTTAACACAATGTGTTTGAGAATAGACTCACAACTATCTTTTACTTTATCAAGGTATTATGTGCGGGTTTATTATAACCTAGCATGATGAACCCTTTGTTGGCAGTACTCATCAATGCATCATTAAAGATCGGATTGCACAAAACATTAAACGAAATCCATCATGTGACAAACGATTAAGTCCTCTTAAGATGCAGCTCAAGCATCCACTATTTGTCAAACACTTGGTGTAGCATTTGTGCACCACCACTAGTTGACACTCATGTAGATCCATGTGGAAATTCTGATGTTGATGGAGATGCTTGGGTAGATCCCAATGCTCCAACAGTATGTTGTTCTAACTCATTGATGGTGAACATTGATTACCCATTGGTTGCCCCTCTTAATTTCTAAGTGAATCCTCCACTTCCATGGCCATTGATAGAGACACACCCTTGGGTACATCTTTTCCTTTACTGGCTATGATTGCCTTTGCCCTCTTGGCATCATCAGGAAATCTTTCAAAGATTCCTCTTGGTGGTGGATACTTACAAGATGCAACATTGTCAGAAACTTTAAATAGATGTTCTTTTAATCTATTTGCATTATCGCTAAAAACATGTGCACATGATCTACATCTCAAGTGCGACACTATTTTCTCCTCCATCACCTCATCCGTGTAACTCCACTCCGGTCCTTTCACCATGATAGGGTAGAACAATAAATGGCCTGTAATCATAAATAAAATTTTTTATCAATCGTGTTGACGAATGTAGCATGCATCTAAATATCTACCTAACATATTTGCTCTACACTGAGCACGTTCAATTTATTATCTCTATGTGTTGCACTTTGCGCGTTAATTACAACTTGGCATTCTACAAAGCAAAGCTAACGAGCTCTTGTTGATTTAGGCAAACACTTTGGTTTAAGGACCGCAATTTTAGACTCTAACAAGATTCTTGTGTTTACCCAAATTTAAAGGTTGATAGCTTTGCATTGTTGAAAATTGTGCTAAAATCCGTGACTATCAAGATGAAGTGTGAGCTTGTACTCTTAACACAACATAATAAATATGTCAATTCAATATGAAGTGTGAGTATATGCTCAAACACAACCTATTGAGAATTATCTCTGAAGTATTAGTATATCTCTTTGCATAATATTTCTCTTGCAAAGCAACATTTACCTCTGAAGTATATGTCTCATGCTAAAAATCGTGACTATTGAGATGAAGTACGTGTGAGCTTGTACTCTTAACACAACAGAATAAGTATGTCAATTCAATACAAAGTGTGAGTATATGCTCAAACACAACATATTGAAGTATTAGTATATCGCTTTGCACAATATTTCTCATGCAAAGAAACATGTATCTCATTGTAAATCTCTATCTAACTGTGAGACCATGGCTACAACATAGAGATGTAGAGAGGAAACTCTATTTCTATATTCAATTTTGAGTGTGAATCATAGACTATACACAACAACTTTAAGTTACCGCTAAGGGTGATTTAATTACTCTACACAATAGTAGGTAATATTTAAATTTAAATTAAACTTAAACTATCTCCAAGTGTGAGTTTACACTCTAGACAATGATAGATAGCAGTTAAATATTCCTAAACCATCTCCAAGTGTAAGCTTTCACTCCACACAACAATAGACAGCCTCGATTAAGTTCCTAATGTCTCTTTAAGTGTGAGACTATACTCCAATAGAAAATAAAGAGACAACAAAAATTTAACCTATTCAAATGTAATTAAAAAAATAAATTCATTTTAATAGCTCTCTAGGTTTTTTTAATATTTAAGTTTGACAAATCACCTTCTAATCTCTTTAGCTTGGGATGAATTCAAAACTTGAAATGATTGTGTTTATGAGAAGAGAGCTGCCGCAGTGGTATAAATAACATACATTTTTTTTGTCCGAAATGCTTTTCGATTGAAAAACAAAGAATTTATACGAAACAACAAAGTCACTGATGCAACAGCGCTTAATATGTCCATTTAATACAAGCCATCATATAAAACGGGCATTAAGTGTGTATTTATTTGTGTTGCGTTTAAAATATAATGCAACTTAGGTAGTGATAGGATGCAAAGTGGATACAAAGTGTGTAGCTCATATGCTTTTATAGAGTTGAGAGAGGACAATTGATGACATAATCAATGATGTCAAATGTGTAGGCTTCCAAACTAGAGAGGGTTCTCACTTGTGGTGGTGCGAATGTGTCACACACCCCAACAATCTTCAACAGCTCTATTGATTAGTATTCTTTCAGTTCCGTTGAGGTAAAATTGGGTAGCCAATTGGAATGCTTCGTTCCATCTCGTGCTGCTGCCATCCCAAAATTGGGCCAAATGTCGAAGTCCTTTGTTATTAACCTCTCTAGAAATTTCTCTCGAAAATGGATTCAAGAATTCACTTCCCACTTAAAGTGATAAACTTTTTCTTTTTTGAAAAAGAAATACTCTCTCCAAAAGAGATTCTTAATTTATATTAATAACAACTCATACAGAACCCCATGCTCAACATGAGCTATGGTAAAAAAGAATTACAAGAGTTCAATAGAGAATCATCCACCACATTCCAAAGACTGAGGATATTGCAAGTACATCGGCTATTATGGGAGCCATCCGACCATATAGTAGAGAACTTACATTCACAAAAGGGGGGGAGTCTTGAAAATCCATCAACTACAAGTCCTAAAAGACAATGCCATAGAGGATGCCACGACCCAGTCCTCTGCCACTAAGAACCAAACTTCCACCATGGAGCTAATAGAGCAGGGCCAACAGGGCCAAAAAAGACCAAAGAACAAGAATGCCAAAAAGAAAGCAGAACACATCATCAAGAGCACACCGACGAGATGACCAAAGGAGTTGTAAACCTAAGCTTTTTGGGTGAGCCATGCACCACACATTGAGGCTTCCAAGAGAGCAGAACATCACTAGAAGGAGGAAACCATGGGCTAGGGAGGGGGACCAAGCCCCATCTTAACCACAAGTTATTGTTTGCTACCAGCAAAAGAGATCTGCCAAAACTGTTGCCAATCTGCAACGGAGAAACGCGTAGACACTAGTCTTCAAAATCCTCTTAGGGGGAAAGAGGTGGAAGGAAGACCTCTCCAACGGCAAAAAATTAAGGGGAGGTTGTGAAGGCAAGGCAAAAAAGGGGCATACATGGTCAGGTCCCCCCCATTGGGGCACACTACCACATCTCAAACCACAAGGGACACCATTGCACGCCCTCACTGTACAACGCCATAGCTCAAAGAGACTTGCCCCTTGCCACAGTAAATGCCTTCGAGCCTCCTTGCTCTGCATCACTCACAAGCAAGGGAAAAACCTAACCTTTTTCACTCTCTCACTGCCTCACATGCCTCTAACCCTTTAAACTTTGTTTTTTCCTTTGTTTTTTAAAATGATTACCTTTTTTTGTAATAGTACGGGCATTCCGGCCCACGTTGATACAAATGATAAACTTTTTTTTTTCAAAACTCACAATGGTGAGTAGATTATATTAGTTTAAAGAAAAAATTACAACTTTCTACCATGATTGTGACAAAGCCATGACATCTTCAAAGGATCATAGATACATCGGCTGACCAGGTTACCACCTCATTAAGCCTATCCCTTGGTAAATTGTGGATAAAAATGATAAACTTAAAGTGAGAGGGTTTCAAACTTAAAGTAAAAAACTCAAGGTGCTAAACTTAAAGTGATACAGAGGGAAAAGACGGGGCTAGTCAAGGATGGTGGAGAGAATGTCAGCTAGAGGGGACCCATGGTGGCGTGCATCGAAGGAGGGCACATGAACTTTGTGTTTTTAATAGATTTATGGCTCGATTAGAAGGCAATAAGGCTGTTGTATTAGAGTGGCTTAGTTACAATAAATTGTCTGCAACCTTCAAGATGCAAGATCCAAATTTATGGACAATGCTTTTGAGATGAGGATGGCTTCCATCACATTGTGCTTGGTTCGGGTGGTGGTGTGAGGGGAATCTACAAAGATTCCCTCTAATGATGATTTCTTCTTCTTCGAGAAGTATCAAATTAAAGGGTATCTCATGTAGATGCTTCCTATTTAACAAGGAACCTAAAAGGGTGAGGCAGGGTCATGCAAGGCGGAGGCCCGCCGCCCGCCCGTCGGCCATGGCATACACATGAAGCAATGAGCAATGATGGTAGGCCCAGCTCGTAGGAGGATGGGCGGTGAAAATGGTAGAATGAGTTGGGCCGTGTGTTTGATGATGGCAATAGGGCAAGCCAATACATTTTTTATTGATCAAGGCGTATCTTGATCAGTAGCATGGGCATGGCTTAGCCGAGCGCATGAGTCGATCAAGGTTTGAAACCAATAACTCTCCAGGGAGGCTTACTCCTAAGGGAGGCCTTTAACCAATGGAATCTAGAGAGATTCTATCTAACGAATAGGTTAGAATGGAGCCAAGTATGAAATATAACGATATAGGATATGTTTTGTATCAATTGGAACGTGCCCCTCTCTCCCCTTTAAGTGCCAAGGGGTGCAAACCATGGGATCAACGTGGAGATGCAATAGCGGCCCCAATTTGAATATGGGCCATTTATCCATTTTCAATGGATCACTCCAAATTTTAATACTTTTTCCCTTTTGATAATGGAGATCTACCTTTATGTGCCTCAGACAAAAATCCCCACCAAGAAGCGAGTGTTCACAAAAGAATGGGGTTTACTATATTTGATATGGCTAAAAATTCAAATGCGGCTAGATTTGAGCTTGCTTTGGTGACAAAAATGTTTCTGGAAACCCTCCAATGAGCTCCCAAGTAAGTGGTTAAGATGTGCCCTTATTTTCTTTGATTTTTAAGAAGCCTTACAATGAGCTCCCACATATAAGGGCAATAAAACCATGTCATTAATGCAAGGCTATGATGCACTAAAGTGGTCAAGAGAAGGCCTTGATGCTAAGGATGTGGCCTACACCCATGCCTTACAAGCACTCAAAGGACTATTGCAATGGAGCAAGTTTAGCTCCTATAGGGACTGTGTAGGCCTTATATTCACACGATTGTGGTAGCCCTATTTGGGGCCTTCAAAACCCTTCTCATGTAGTGAGAGCAAAGGCACACTCCAGCTTTGCGATCAACCAAGGGTCAAAAAGGTCATCCTTCATAACGATAGGTTTGGGTTACTTGGTGTGTCATCAAGGAGGAGTCGTGCATTCTCAATGTGGGTGTCTACAACCAAGAACTCATCTAGGGTTTCCTCCATCCATAATGAATCCATACTCCTCACATAATGCTCTTTGTGACTTCAAAACCTTTAGTTCCTTCTTTATGGCAACCAACAAAGAGGAGAAAAGGATCACCGGTTAGAACAATAGGTTAGGGGTTCCTTGGTGTGTCATCAAAGTGGACTCGTACAAACTCAATGTGGGTGGCCATTGCCACGAGTTCATCTAGGATTGCCTACACCCATAGTGACTCCTATAGTAACACTTTGAAAGGCCTTCTCTACTTTGGCTTCTAGGAAAGCTTTACCAAAATGGAGAAGGTCTCTGCAAGTGCCAACATAATCCCTTCCAACTAGTGCAAATCTTTCTCTTGCTAGTGTCCTGAGAAAAATCTGTGCATAACATGTAGCAGAGGGTCCCCCTAGGTGGTGATTGTTTTCCTTGTCTTTGAGACTAACTGTACTGGAGGGAAATAACATTTAATAGGCATCTTCTTTGTTGAATTTTCTCCCCTTGCAAAGGGAGGCAAACCTTTGGACATGGTAATCAACATCTTTGGTTGAAAGTCCCTTAAAGATTGGAAAGTTGATGTTGACTCGGTGGAGAATAGCGTTGAGGTCTTCATCCATGAAATCTTTGGGACTGTGGGATGGAGGGAAGGGTTGATACAAGGCTTGAAGGGGAGAAGAGGTTTTTGGAAGTGGATATGGGGAGGAGAGTGGAGGTGATAGCCATGTACGACTTCAATGGAGTACTAAGTGTACTATGCTTAGATTGAGAATAGGTGATGGTCATACACACACAACCACAACTTCCAACTTTGGACACATTGATCATGAAATCCTAAACGTTCAACTTGTCCCATCGAGCATGCCAAAATTGAGAGCACTTGTAGCAAGGAAAGTTTTTTGGTGGGCCAACATAAGTTTCTTTTTGTTTATGTGAAGATTCATTCTTTGTTTGGTTTGATGTGTGATATACGATGTAAAGTATTTCATAGGTTTGCCTATCAAATCTTCTTGAAGTTGCACTTTGAACCAACAAAGCATCAACAACTTGGCAAGCACAAGCGAGTCACAATACAGATAGTTCCATAGGATTGCTCAGCCTATTATAGATCCTACCTATGTTGGCATTGTTTTTAATCAACCATCAAGGTCCAGGATCGTGGGGCAAGGCATCTAGACTATGCATCTACTAGCCATTATAAAATGTAATTTCTACCCAGGCTTGTCTAATGTTAGACAACTCAGCACCCATAATGTGCATGAAAATGATTGCCAATGATTGCATAACACTTCTATATGTAGAATATTAAGTGTGTTTTTGCCGTGTGTACTTGCATTGCAGGACTCCACTGCTTCATGGTCAGAGACCAATGCTTGGCCCCCCTCCTGCAGATCTTGACAATAAAGGGCAACTCTCGCCGTGGCTCCTAGCTCCCCGCCGATCACCATGGGGTTGCAATTTTTACTAGGAAATATCACTGAATGACCTTTCCCTACCCCTTATCCCTCTCTCAGATCTTGTTTACAGTATGGAGCAAGTTCCACCATACCAATTTCAATATTCAAAGGGGCATTAGGTCTGTTTTACGTTAAGTTTATGGATTTTGATAAAGAGTGCCCACCAAGTCCGATGGCGGTAGGCGGCCTCGACATCGGAAATTAGTCATTCTGACACCTGTTTTGGCACTGTTCTTGTGACTCGGTGACCTCGACACCTTTGACCCAATCAACGACCTAGCTCACGAAGGATAGCACCTCTGCCCAACGACGGAGGAATGGCACATGCATCGAATTCGACTCCGATTTCTTCCACCACATCTCTTGAGCACTCATAGCTCAGAGAACGCTTCCATCTGGCGGCGGAAGGCGACATGGACTTGGTCAACAATCTACCGACGACCTTTCCTTGTCATGCATAGACGAGGTAGCTCTGTCATAGAGGAGTGATGCTTGACACCCGCATCGAGCACTCTTGGCTGCTATTCGACTAGCACATTTTTGTTTGGCAGCGAAAATCGGCACCGACATTCCATATCCACACCTACACGCAGGTTATAGGGGCTTTTGAGGCTGTTTACACACAGTTTATCTAGGTCTCCAGATACAACGCTTTTCAGGTGATTTTGACAGTCATTTTGACAGCAGTTTCTCTGCGGACAGATGCGTTGATAGATGCATGTTTGCTTTAGCACACCATAGTGCTATTGAGCTCTTTTGAGAGAAGATATCCCCACAAGGATCAATTTTACTACATGCAGCAGTTCTTGGCGCCTGTTTGTGCGCAATCACTCATGTATGTTGGACTGAGGACATTGCCTATTGTACTATGTGTGGAGCCACTTTTTTGGCTATTTTGGTAGTTTTCCTAGTCGTTTCTGAGACTCAGACCGGAAGAGCCCTTTTTGAGACTGTGGCTAGTCGTTTTGTGTTTGTTTTAGCCTTTTGTAGGGTTGTTGCGTGAGGTTTTCTTTGAGCTGGGTTCTCAAATGTTGAGATACCTTCGGTGATACAAGTAGTTGGAGTTCCCATCTTATGGTACCCTTGCCATAGGATATGTATCTAGACGGTTTCATATGCTTTTGACGCCGAGTTGGCGGTCACACGACAGTGGCAATGTCAGTTTTTTTTAATGCCCAGTTAGTACAGTTGGCACATTCTATGCGTTTTTTCAGTTGAGCTTTGACTCCTCATACAAAGGAGACTCAGCCAAATTTTTCCCGCAAGTCGTGATTTTCATTATTGGCACTTTTGAGCCTATTTTGGTTGGGATTTTGCTCCCGATACAAAGGTTACTCTACCCAAATTTCTACAGATTATTGCCATAGTTTTGCACCTCTAAAACGTTTTCGTCAATAGCGATGGCTTCTTCTTCAGAAAAGGAGGAATATTTCATTCGCAAGTTTGATGGTAGTAACTTCACTGTGTGGAAAGAGCATGAAGGATGTTTTGACTAACAAAGGTCTATCACAACCCCCGAAAGAGCGTGCAAAGGGTGATGGCTATATGCACGCTCAATGGGAGATTTTGGATGAGAAATCCATGGCTACGATATGTCTACATCTACCTGACTCAGTGTTCTTCACTATCATAGGGAAGACAACAACCAAGGCTCTATGGGATAGCTTATGTTCAACATGGGAGAGCAAAAGTATATCCAACAAAGTTTTTCTCAAGAAAAAGCTTATGAAGCTCAACATGAAAGAAGGTAGCACAGTTTTTGGACACTTAAATGAGTTCAACTCCTTGTTAGGCCAGTTGACATCTCAGGGCTTTAGTGAGTTTGACGACGAACTCAAGTCTATTTTCCTATTATGCTCTCTACCATAGCCGTAGTCGTTTTCAAGATCGTAGGCAAGGTCATAGCAAGAGTCGCGAAAAAGGCATGAGAAATGTTGAGTATTACTACTGCCATAAAAAGGGGCACTTGAAGAAAGATTGCTGCACAATGCAGCGTGATAAGGGCAAAGAGAAAGCAAAGTCTGACAAACCCAAATGCAACGTGAAAATTGAAGAGATTAATGTGGTTGAGTACCCAACCATTGATATTGTTTTTGACATGCCAAATGATGTGTTGATTTTCACATGAGATTTGAGTCCTGATGCATTGTTAGCTCTTGACGAGTGTTATGTGCAGAATTGGATTGTGGACTCATGTGCTAGTTTTCATGTGACTCCTCACAAGGAGTGGTTTTTGACATACACTGCCACACATGGCACAGTGAAGTTAAGCAACTCTTATGAGCTTGATATGCATTGTGGGCAGCATCAAGCTTTCTATGCATAATGGAACTGAGTTTATGATGCTCAGACATGTACCCAAATTGACAAAGAGTTTGATGCCAGTTGGACAGCTAGGTGATTTGGGTTACACAACCATATTTGCTCATGGTTCTTGGATTATCAAGAAGGGAAATCTGGCCATGCTTAAAGGCTAGAAGTCTGACTCATTGTACTCACTTTATGTGTCTTCCATGAAAGAGAGTTCTATTTGTCTAGACAAGCTGCCGTCTACAAAGTTGTGGCATAGCCGGCTAGGTTATATGACTCAGAAGGGAATGAAAGTCTTGCAGTGTTTTGGTTATATCCCCATGTTAGATTACTCTAACTTCTCTTTATGTGAGCATTGTATCTAGGGCAAGCAGACTAGGTTGACATCAGCGCCTTTGGACAAGGAGTTAGGGAGCCCTCTAGATCTTGTTCATAGCGACTTGTGCGAACCTACGCCAGTCAAGTCTCTAGGGGGAGCATTATACTTCGTGACATTCATAGATGACTCTACTAGAAAGGTGTGGGTTTATCTCTTGAAGCAGAAGATCAACGTCTTTAGTGTCTTTCAGAATTATCATTGGTAGAGAACGAATCGGGTAGAAATCTTAAAGCCTTGCGAAGTGACAATGGAGGCAAGTCCACAAGGACTTTTGCGATAAAAGAGGCATTGGAAGATAGTTTACCACGCCTTACACACCCGCCCAAAATGGTGTGGCCGAGAGAATGAATAAAACCATTCAGGAACGGGTCACTTCTATGTTGTCTATAGCTAACTTACCTCAAGAATTTTGGGGAGAAGCTGTTACGATGGCTGCTTATATGATCAATTGGCCACCTAGTACACCACTTAAGTACAGGTTCTGCAAGACATGTGGATGGGCAAAGAGCCCAATTATGACAAGTTACATGTATTTGGGTGTGAGGCATTCTCACATGTGCCAAAAGTTCTTAGACAAAAGCTGGACCCTAAATCACACAAGTGCATCTTCATTGGATATGGTGTGGACGGAGAGATGGGATATTGTCTCTGGCACCCAAAATTTAAGAAGGCTATACGAAGCTCACAGGTGATTTCCAACGAGTCTAAGATGTATAGAAAGCCAATCAAAGACATTATTACAGATTACGGTTTGAGGATGTTGTCTCACCACTAGTTACACGGAATGTTGGACATGCTAGTGATGCACCTTCCACTAGTACATGAAGGGGATCGGGGAGCACCACAGACAGAGAGTGAGAGAGAGAGAAGGAGACACACGACACACAGATATGGGTGGGGAGACTCCAAAGAGTGAGCAGCCCCCTATACACTTATGCTATGTATAAGGTATACAAGTCAGTGGGCGCCCAGACTCTGGGCGACCGAGCAAGGCACAGGCGCCTATACCCCAACAACCTCCCACTTAAAGGCGACTGTGACTTTAAGCAAGAGAACCTAGTCTAAAGACTACAAAAGGGGAGAGAAAACCGCTCTCAACCGATGCCCACTGACTGGCTGTGATCGTGTGCATCCGGCTGTCCTACTCCTGTGTAAGTCCATACACCACCAGACGTACCGCACACGTACTGCAAGTATGTACGCAATACCTGCATATCTCCCTCGTGCACTATTGCATCATCAGTCAACAAACGACTGACAACCCCAATTGCAAATGCTCCCACTACAGCTGCGATATCTGGTCTCAAGATCAACATCTCATACATGAGACCACCGAATGCTGATGCAATGCTAACGGGCTCTGCTAGCTCTACGAAGCATGCATCAACATATATATCCCTGGAAATAGGCATCTCTGACTGACAAGGCGTGTCAGCCACATGCATCTCCTGACTATCCACAAAAGACGCATCAACCTGTCGTGCAACCTCAGAGCAAACCAGCTGCTCTAGGTGTCTGCTGGAAGACATATCCTGCACAACTATATTCCCATGCTCACTGTCGAGCATAGAAAGGAATGATTGCATAATCGCTGACGTATCAGCCTCCTCTGCAATCATCCACTGCAAACATGACCACTCAATCTGATGTGACTCACTAGAGCACTCATGCTCTAACTCCGTATGCATAGACTCTTGCACAACGTCCTCCTGTCGTGACTCACTAGAGCAAGACCGCTCTACCTGTCTATCCTGCATAGAAGTATCTCGCACAACTGACTCTCTGCTTTGCTCAGTCACTAGCAAAGCATGCATGTCTGACTTTGTCACCTCTCTGTGTGACTGCTCAAGTCGTGCCCCAACTGTGTGCACAACGAGCTCACTACTCTGCACTCCATGCAAAGCATCCTGCAACCCACAAGCAAAAGAGACTCGCCTGCTCTCTTGCTTTCTACCTGCTTGCGTGATCACAGAGACAACACCGTCTCTCTCGTGATCCACATGCAATGGGTAACCTGTACCACTCCTGGCACCTCTCGCAATCACTAGCGAACCCAAATGCATCACAAAATCTCGCTCTCGTAGAGAAATCTGACATCCACAATCTCTAAGCTGACCAATCGAGATCAAACTCACTGTCAAATCTGGTACATAGCGCACATGTCGTAACAAGTAAGATGCACCACTCGGTAATGACAGTCTCACATCTCCTGCACCTGCTATCGCATGCACCGATCCATCGGTCAAACGTACACTGCCAAGCATCCCGCTAGAATAGCTACAAAACCATGCACGATGCGGCATGACATGAAACATAGCATCTGCGTCTAGCAACCACTGCGAAGGGAGTGCACTATCCACATGTATAGCATCTCGTGCATAGCTCGAGGTAAAAGTGACATCCCCGTCACTAGTATACTCCGACACTACATGTGCCTCAACTGTCAAAGCAACTGAGTCCATGGCATCACTACATACATCTCTGAGACTACCATGTCTCCTACGATGTCGCATACGACGAAAACAACGCCGTCTAACGTGTCCAGAATGACCACAATACCAACATGTCACCTGTCGGCGTGCTCGTGAATGTACATGTCTCACACGAGTCCTTGATGACTCAGATCTATCATACATATCATGTAATCTGCGCCAAAGTGCTCTCGAAGTAGTCTCATATATAACAAGAGCATATACAGATTCCGCAAGGTGCAAAGAGAGTGTAGATAGTGCCATCTCCTCTAGCTCCTCCCACTGATCGTTAGACATGTTTGAAGGTCTACTTGCATCACCACTCAATGGTCGATGCAACCCTCGTTGTGTCAATGCATCAAGCATACGCTCTCTCCATGCCGCAAAGTCTGACCCATCAAACACGCGCATCTGTGAGAGGTCACAATCTGATCGATCACCTGTCTCTGCCATGAGCACAATGTAGCAAACTAGAAAGCAAAACCACCTCACCAACAACACCTGGAAACTGTCTACAAATATGGCCAGAAACACAATGTAAAACCTGTGAGACACACTCCAAAATAGAGCTCTCGCAATGTCAATACAAGCCTCGCCTGCTCTAGTATTACATTGCAATCTGTGAGCTAATCACCAAGCCCACATTGTGCGGTATCGATGCATACACATGCACAAATCTCCCACCTGCAGAGAACACCGCACGCAAATGCTAAGTGCAACCTGCAATCTCTACCTAGATCGCATAAATGATACGCATAAAACTCCTGGGAAAATTTCGCCAGAGTTTCGACGCACAATGGCTATCAACACAAAATAACCATTGTCCTGCAAGATCAATACAATGAGCAATCAATGCGCATCAAACTACACTCAACATACATGCATAAGCTCTGCAAAACTATGGCAAACAATGCTCACTTGCAGTACGTGTGCGGTACGTCTGGTGGTGTATGGACTTACACAGGAGCAGGACAGCCGGATGCACACGATCACAGCCAACCAGTGGGCATCGGTCGGGAGCGGTTTTCTCTCGCCTTTTGTAGTCTTTAGACTAGGTTCTCTTGCTTAAAGGCACAGTCGCCTTTAAGTGGGAGGTTGTTGGGGTATAGGCTCTGATACCAATTGAAGGGGATCGGGGAGCACCACAGACAGAGAGTGAGAGAGAGAGAAGGAGACACACGACACACAGATATGGGTGGGGAGACTCCAAAGAGTGAGCAGCCCCCTATACACTTATGCTATGTATAAGGTATACAAGTCAGTGGGCGCCCAGACTCTGGGCGGCCGGGCAAGGCACATGTGCCTATACCCCAACAGTACACACACACATGTTGCTCCAGAGAGAGCAAAATCCAACAGTCGGGCACTTCAAAGATCTACTCGTACATCTCGTCGACCTGAGCGTTTGAGCCAGGATTGGACTACTTACTAGTCACTAACTACGGTGAGTGCACTCGCTACAAAGAGGCCATTCAAATGGACAATAGCATGAAGTTGGAAGAGGCTATGCAATTTGAGTATAATTCGATCTTAGCAAATGAAACGTGGGAATTGGTAGAGTTACCTGTGGGTAAACAAACATCCCCATGCAAATGGGTGTACAAGAAGAAGTATATCATGATCCCGAGCCTAAGTATAAGGCAAGATTGGTTGCAAAAGGGTTCAAGCAAACGAAAGGCATGGATTTCAATGAAATCTTTTTTCCAGTGGTCAAGATGGCTACATTGCGTCTTATGCTTGGTCTAGTAGCCATCGAGGACATGGAATTGGTCCAAATGGATATGAAGACAACATTTATTCATGGGGATCTTGAAGAGGATGTCTACATGAAATAGGTAGAAGGTTTGCAGTAAATCTTGAGAAGCCAACACGGGCAAAATTGATGTGTAGACTCAAGAAAGCTTTGTATGGATTAAAGCAAGGCTCAAGGAAATAGTACATCGAGTTCAATAAGTAATTCAGTCCCAGGGTTATGTACAGAGCCAAGATGGTCACTACTTGTACACAAGGAGGTTGAATGATAGTTCCCTCATCATTCTAATTTTGTACGTGGATGATATGCTCATAGCCAGGAAGTTAAAATATGAGATTGCACTTCTCAAGGATGCCTTAAGCAAGCAGTTTACTATGAAAGGTTTGGACCATGCACATCACTTTCTTGGTATGCGTATCAAGAGAGATCGCAAACGTGGTATACTTGAACTTTTGCATGAAGAGTATATTCACAAGGTATTGCAATGTTTTAATATGCAAGGGCCCTTGTGTGATACGAACACTGCCAAAAAGCTTTGATACCAATGTAAGGTGCAACGGAAGTGAATGTTGATAGTTCTTAGGATGATTGCTTCGAACTGTGCTCAAGGGTTCCGAGAGCCTTTTGTTCTTCTTAAAGAGATAGTGCGAGGGCAATGATCACAAACAAAGTGAATGCTATTGTGAATAAAAGTGATGAGAGAGAGAGAGAGAGAGAGAAGAATACGACACCAAACGGTTCTCAAACCCCCCTCCAAGGGCCGTCCTCTCTATGGCGAGAGAGGTCTATGCTATAGATTGCAATTTGGTACAATGGTCTAGATGCTGCGAACTTGATGACAATGTCCACGACGATGTCGATGATTTCAAGATGGACTTGTCTTCTCAAGGGCAGCCACACATGGGCGCATTAGAGAGTCCAAGTCGGACTTGCCAACACAAGGGTGGCTACACAGGGTTGCCTCTCATGAGAGAAGGTAGCCCTTTTGGCCTATAAAAGGAGGTCTCTTCTACACACAAAAACGGATTGTGAAGCATTGTGGTGCATTGTGAAGTTGATGTGAGGTGGTGAGAGTGAAGCAAGGCGGGAGCTCCAAAAGGGTATAATCTCTTTGTAATCTACTTTTTGTTTTGAAGTACTAAAGCCATTGAGTGGCTGCTTCCCCATGGACGTAGCCCACATTGGGTGAACCGCGTATATCGTGTATGCTCTCTCTCTCTCTCTCTACTCTATAATCTCTCATGTGTGAAAAGTATCTCTCTCCATTAAGTAAACTACTAAATTATCAATTTAGCTACGTCATATTTCCTAACACATGCAAGGGGTGAATGGTACATGACTTTGTGTCTTAGGTGCTGTCCTTGATGGGCTTGCAGTAGGGAAAGAGGAAGAGAGATGCGAGCATAGGTAGTGGTAGGCCTATGAAGACGAAACAAAAGGAGCGGACAACAAGGCCAATCATGCATGCCTTTGTATGTTAAGTACCATCCCTGATGGACTTGCAACAACATGCAGAGAAGAAGAGACATGCACAAATAAGTAGCTGTAGACGTGGGCAAGGGCGTGTAGACAAAATGATGGCAGCATGGAGAGAGTTTGCGCAGTTCCCTAATGCCGACGAGGGGAAGGGTTTTTTGTTTTAAAGTCATAGATTCCTTCAATATCTATCCAAGAAATTAATGTAGCTTACAAACAACACTTGAGTGTTTTATTGCTTTAAACAATGCACGACAACATGCAATCTTAAATTTTTGTTCTTTTCTTTGAAGACAAGGGCCATCTCTGATGCGGCCGTTGATGGATAGGGCCCAAAAACCCTTGATTGGACGCAGTGGCTATCACAAACAACGGTTTTAAGAAGGAAATTACTATATTCCACCAATTATGCAAGAAATTGGCGAAGGCTACTGGTTCCAACTCCATTTAACTCGGTGCGTGATGAGGCTCAAAGCCTACGAAGTACACTCAAGCCTTTCTTTTCCACTATGTCCACTGCAGGTTGGGGATGATTGAGGGGTCTACATCGGGTCAAATTTTGGAGCTACAGACATGAACAAGCCAATCGCGCTTCGCCAGCTCAATAACAACACACACATCGACGTGTGAATGTATGACTTATGTAGGCCATGCCTTTGTCAACCATAAACATGCCCAAGTAGTTGATCAAAGAAAAAATCAAAAGTGAAAGGACAGATT